>NW_025999863.1:2200868-2220063 GCF_001458135.2 Marmota marmota marmota
TACCCAAAAAAAAAAAAAAAAAGAAAGAAGTGGGGGCCCAGTGGGACCCTGATCAGACACATGGGATTTGGAGGAGAGATTTGGAGGCGTTTGCACAATGATGATGGCAGACAGCACAGGGACCAGAGCTGTGTTTACAAGCTGCTGCCAAGCACGCTGGGAATCCGTACACAGCTGCGGAGGCCAGAGGCCAGCGGCCGGCAGGCTGCGGGGCCTGTGGAAGGCAGGCAGGGACAGCCAGCCCAGGGCTTCCTGTGACGCCTGACGCCAGGGAGACAAGGCACTGGTGGCTGGAGCTGGTCAGAACTTGTTAAAGGCCAGAGACAGAGCTGGGCCAGGTGGGGGTCAGAGGCTGACTCTTGGGGGCTGTGGCCCCAGCGTCACCTTCCTGTAGGGCCCAGGTCTGCAGTGCTTCCCAGCAAGGTCCTGAGAAGGGGACAAGGTGGTTCGCTCACCTGGCCCTGGCCATGTGGGCACGCAACTGCTGCAGCAGGCTCTCCCAGTAGCCCATGTCCAGGTTGGGCCCGCCGGCCCGGATCTTGCCCTCAATGCCCTGGAAGATGACTTGCAGCTGGCTGTACGTCTTCCCCTTGAACACCGACTGCACGTCAGAGCTGACAGAGGCGTTGACCCCCTCCCGGCGCTCCCCTGCAGTGGGTGAGGCAGGTCTGCTCAGCAGGCCGGCCCTGCCCCTGCCTTGGCCCAGCCTTCCCTCCTCCGGGCCACACTACTCCCACCCTGGCCAGATCCCACCCCAGAATGAGGCTGGAGACAGACAGATGTGGAGCACGGTCTTGAGTTCTGGCCCTGGGGCCTCTGAATGCTGAGTAGGGGAGGCTAGGCTGTGGATCTTGATCCCACCCAGGTGAGCGACACTGAGTTTGGGGACCTTAGCCTGTGGCGCTCTGGTTTGCAGACTTCCTTTGATACACCCTCCAGGACCACATGGAGGCTGGGAGGATGGGCCTAGCAGCCAGACTCCAGATTGTGGCTTTGCCAGTTCTAGCTGTGTGACCCTGGGCAAGTGGCTCACCCTCTCTGGGTCTTACTCCCCCCTAGAAAAGTCTTATGGATGACACTGCACCCTGGCAGGGAGAGCCACCCACGACATATGAGCCCCCTATTCCGCATGAAGCCTGTCAACCATCTACCACAGTCTGGGGCCAGGTACAGCCCTCCTCACCAGCTGGAAGCAGCAAGGTGCTGCCAAGACCAGAGCCCCACCTGCCCCACCTGCTCCCAGGTCCCCGCAGTCCTGTGCAAAGTGGCCTCCCAGGGGCCTCCTCTTGGCCTCAGGCACGCACAGGCTCTGCCGTCTGTGTCTGGGCACCCTGCGCCTGCCTCCCCAGGTCCCCACGTGTGCTCATCGGGGGCCTTCCCTGCCTGCCAGGACCAAGGTGGCCTCCTGTAGCAGTGCCCCACAGGCTCTCTGCACCATGCCAGGTGGAGCTAGCACACAGCTGCAGGGGCATACGGCAGGGCAAGAGGGAACGGCCCAACTCCCCTGCTTGACAGGCTGCTTCTTCAAGCCCTGCTGGTAGGCAGAGGGTCAAGAGGCCACACGGGACTGGACAGGGTCTAGAAGGACCCCAGGCCCTCTGGCCCACGGACCAAGGACTTGGAATCAGCAACTAGAGACCATTCACTGTGCTCTGAGCAGCCCGGACTCCAGGCCCGGCGCCGTCCCAGGCAGAGACAGTGCTGTTCCAACTGGGCAGATGCTCAACCAGGGCCTGAGCCTCCACTGCCCCCAAGACCCCAGGACCTGGAGGGGCTGCCCGTGCTCCAGGAACATGCCTGCCATCCCCCAGGTCCCTGGCTGGGGCAATGCTGGCCCCGCAGTTACCTGGCCCCTTGCCCGAGGCCTCCAGCTTGCGGAGCTTGGAGATCTCATCCTCGGTGATGATGGTCATGTCCCGCCAGAAGTCCGCGTTCTTGCCCTGCTCCAGCTCCATGTACACCTGGCGGGGGGAGCCCCAGTGGCCGCGTCATTCCAGGGACCCTCCAGCCCCCATGGCCATGACAGCCCTCTGCCTCCGCCGCTGCCACTGGAGGACACGGCTGCGCACCCAGCGCCCACGGCAGCATCCGGCAGGCAGCGGGTTTGGAAGTAGTTCCTGGATAAGGTCCCACAGGGACCTGGGGAGCAGGGGCCAGCGTGTCCTGAGGGAGGAGGGCGGGAGGGCGCGGGGCCCATGCACCTGGATGTCCTCCAGCAGGTCCTCCATGTCGGCCACTGTGAGGCCGTTGAGGAAGGTGTAGGGCTCGTGCATCTCCACGGCCAGGTCGTCGTCCTCGGCGCTGATGTACTTGGCCAGCAGGTCGATGGGCTTCGCCCGCCCATCACGGATGCGGATCTTGGAGCTGGTGGGGACGGTGGGGTCAGTCAGAAGCAGCACAGGCTCCTTCCTGACCCCGGGAGAGCTTCCCGCAGGAGGCGGAGCTGGCGTGCGCCCTGAGGAGCAGGCAGGATGGGGGTGGCTCCGAGGGCCTCCAGGGCTGCCCTGGGCCTGGCTTGTGTGAGGTCTGCAGCAAGAGCCGCAGAGGTCCTGAAGCAAAGGCAAGTCAGGACCAGAGGGCATCAGCCACCACCTCCCCCTGGCTTCAGCTGTGCCCCCACAGGGACATGTTCGAGGAGCTGACCTTGGCCTAGCCCCGTCTGAGGGGGGAAGAGGTGAGGTCATCAGGAGCAAGCCCCTTGCTGAGGCCTGTGTGGCCAATGGCAGCACGGCAGGGAAGGGGCCGGGCCTGGGGCTCAGACACATGGTGTGTGGCCCTGGGCGGCCAGAGCCCCGTTTCCTTGTCTGTGAGGCGGACGAGGGACGGCCCAGTGCGCTCGTGTGGGAGTAGGCGTGGGCCGGGACGGCGCCTACCGCAGCTTGGCCTGCTGCAGGTGGAAGTGGTCCTCCTGCTCCTCCCAGGTCTTGAAGTGCTCCGCCTCCTTCTCCCGCTGCAGCAGCTCCAGCTCCTGCTCCCGCAGGGCCTTCTCCCGCTCCCGCTCCAGCCGCAGCTGCTTCACCTGGAGGCCGCAGGCCAGGGGAGAGGCCGCGGTGGGTGGCCGTGCCAGGGGCCCCCGCCGCCCTCTCAGGTTTGGTCCTGGCCCCCCTGCCCTGAACACAAGGATGGCTCCAGAGAGACCCTGGGGCAAGAGGTCCCCTTCCTGCTGAACGCCCAGCAGCTGGGAGTGATCAAGGACACCTCAAAGGAGCCCCTGGACCGCACACATAAACTAATCTAGCTGGCCTGTCCACCCGGTGAGCCGGCCTCTGGGGCCTGCGTGGGGCCAGCCCCAAGCCCGTACCTTCTGCAGCTCCAGCCGGTTGTCCTCCTGGATCCTCTTGTTGCGCTCCTTCAGCTCCTTTTCCTCCAGATGGCTGATCCCCTTCTTCTCCAGGGCCTGCACAACCAGCCACACCACTGAGCAGACACCACCTGCCTCGAGCCGTCAGCGTCCCCCACCACCAACCCGCAGAAGCACCTGCTGTGCAGAGGGGTGTGCCCGGCCAGGGCGCTGCATCCACTGATGCCACTGTGTGCCCAAAGCCACCAGCAGCAGCAGCAGCAGCTCGTCCACTGAGCTGCAGACCAAGGGTGCTGAACTGACCCCCCGCCCCCACAAGAGGCCTGCAAGCAGCTCTCAGGGCAGGCAGCCTCGGCCCGTGGAGGTCAGGACTCAGTGCACCAGGATTCCTGACCACACGTGGCAAGGTCAGAGGCAGTGACACAGGGACCAAGGACCCTTGGACTGCGACCTTGCCAGGGTCACCAAGGGGAGAAAGCAAACGGTTCCCCCAACTCAAACCCAAAGGGCACAGGGCACGTTGAGGATATGGTTCTCTCCTCCGCGTCCCTCTCACTTGATGGAGGCGTGGGGGTGCAGACTCAGCATCTAATCAGCTCTGTCCCCGTGGCCCCAAACTCTCTAGTATCATCTAACAGTCACGACTGTTCAAACCCCAGGGTCCCAACTCCATAAGAGGGTGCTCAAGATCCCCCCTGGCACCCAGAAAAACACACTTCCAAACGCCCTGGGGCGGCCTGGCTGAAGAGCCCCCTCAGTGGCACGCCATTCCAGGGACTCTCCAGCCCGGTCGCAGTGACAGCCCTCTGCCTCCACAGCAGCCATCAGAGAACACGGCTGCACACCCAGCACCAGGGGCAGCATCTGGCTGGCAGCGGGTTTGGGAGCAGTTTCTTGATAAGGGTCCACAGGGACCGGGGGAGCCAGAGGCCAGCATGTCCTCTCTGGAAAGAGAATATGTCAGCTGGGTACTGAAGGACCAGAAGGGCCAGCACGGAATGTGACAGGGCACTGGTGGGGGAACAGTGGTGCCAGGCGGCTGGGGCGCATCCTGCACCATGTCCCTGCACTGGCGGGAGCTGCTCTGGGTTCAGTCCACACCCTACACTGAGCCCGTGGGCTTGCCTCGTGCAGAAGACGTGCAGGTGCAGGAGCTGAGACAAGGCCACCTGCTGTGGCTAGGCTTCCTAGTGACTGTGTCCTCCCAGGAGAGAAGCTCAGGACAGAGACGTGAAAAGAAGGTCAAGTGAAGACACAGGTATGGGGATGTCGTGTGACAACTGAGGACAAGCCAAGGGCCGCCAAGGGTCTGCCAGTGAGCACGTGAAGCCAGAGGGACAGGGAGGAACCTCGCGAGAGCCACCTCTGGCCTACAGCACGGCGAGAAAGCACACTGA
Organism: Marmota marmota marmota; assembly: GCF_001458135.2. Lineage (NCBI taxonomy): Eukaryota > Metazoa > Chordata > Mammalia > Rodentia > Sciuridae > Marmota > Marmota marmota. Next base: position 2,205,567 of record NW_025999863.1, read on the forward strand.
GGTGTCAGCCTCATGGCCAGGGAATGAAATGACAAGCCACAGCACCTGCAGCCATGGAACACGCCTGCACAGTCCCCGTAGCGGGAGCTGGGGTGCGTGGTGCACGTGTGTGCCATATTCTCCGGGACATTTTAAAACAGTGTCACTGGGGCTGGGTGGAGCTCGGAGGTTCAGCAAGGCCCAGCCTGTGCTGCCTCCTGCTGGGTTCAATCCTAAATGCACCCTATCTCAGCTCCGCCCAGCCAGGGAGGACCAGGGCCTGCAGGGCGGCCGCGGCTCACCTTGTTCCAGATGAAGGTGCCCAGCAGGTTGTTGTCGCCAAAAGGGTTGTCGGTGTTGGTGTAGCCCATGTACTCCTCGCCCCAGCCCATCTTCTCACGCTTCTTGCGCTCTTTGGCCTCCTTCTTGGCCAGCCGCCGTGCACGCTTCTCCTCGGGGGTCTCGAAGGCCTTCAGCAGCTCCTCCTGCTGCTTCCGCTCCTCCCGTAGCCGCAGCCGCTCCTGCAGGCTCTGCTGCTGGCTCAGAGCTGCAGCCATCGCCCCAGGACTCTGGGGGCGCCCTGGGGATGCTGCGCTGGATGCTAAGGAGCAGGGGGACCAAGAGCGCCGGTGCCCATGGTGGGCCCATGGGCCCTGCGGCTGCTCCTCCCCAGAGTCAGACTGCGAGGACCGGTCCCGAGAGCACCATCGGGGTGCAGGGGGGCTCCGGCTTCGCCTCCCTGGGCGCTGCCACCGTTCTTCCTCCGATTCTGACCTAGGGAGAGCGCAGTCAAGGCCCGCTTAGTGCCCGCTGCTCATGTCTACTGGGAGCATGCTGCTGCCAGGCACTGTCCCCAGTTCTGGAGACACAACAGTGAACCAAACACTGACCACGACTTCCTTCTTGGGCTGGCTACCCAGGGTCCCACCCCAAAACCACACACCCCAGCTCGTTTAATACACAGTGATGAGAACCGCAAAGAGCAGTGATTGAGGGGACTGCAGGTTAGACAGGTCAGGGGCCTCTGAAGTGGTGCCACGCAGCAGAGGCCTCCAGGAAGTGGGGAGGGAGCTAAGGGGACATGTGGAGGAAGAGTATTCCGACAGGAGGAAGAACAGAGGCAAAGTCCACGAGGAAGAAATACACCTGGCATTTCAAAGATCCGCAAGGATGCCCTGCCCTCTGCCAGGAGGCCAGAGAGGCTGAGGGGGGCGGGTGCAGGGAGAGTGGGGGTTGGCTGGGCTGCAAGGGTGTGAACCAGAGAATCCAAGTCGGCCACCCAGTGAAAGCAACGTTTAGATTGATCTAAAGGACGGCAGGAGTCAACCACGGGGTCCCAAGGTGGTTTCTTTAATGTCTTAGGTCTTTGAAGGCAGGGAACCACTACTAAGCACTTTTTTTGTGAAAGGCTTTACCTATTCAGCTCTTGTCAAAAACCCAAACTTTGAAAACCAACCATCTTGGGGGCTTCGAATATTGACTACAAACTTGATCATGTTAGCTCATCGTAAACGACATCAACACTAATCACCTGTCTAACAGCCAACCATCGTAAGTGACTCAAACACCAGACCACAGTACAAGAAAAAGACCCAGGTCGTGACAACAAGGCTGGCCACTGTGCTTGAGCCAATGCTAAGTTGAAGCTCATTTAAACCAGGGTCTTACTTAAGCCCCGGGGCTTCAACCAGACTCAGAAACTTTGGTGCAAGGAACAGGATGGTAAATATCTTGTTTCGACTGCCACACAGACTACGACACAGCACCCCGTGGCCGTGTTCCACCAGAGCTGTGTCTCCCCACACGCAGGTGTGAACTTCGTGTGAGCCTCACAGGTCACGGATACACAGCTGCTGCTCTTGGTGTACCGACTACCCCTGGCCGACCTCCAGGTCAGCTCTTCCTTTACACTGTGACTTGGATCTTCCTGGAAATCCTGGGTGGCAATTCATTTACCAAACTCAAAGGGAAGGCGGAAAACAGCTGGAGAAGCCCCGTGGAGACCTCCAGGACACAGATGGGTCACCTTGGGCCACAGATGGGCAGGACTGGCCCCAGCATCACCACCACCTAGAGCTGGGCCAGTACGGGGACCCAGGTCTGGGTTCACTGCCCTTCTTCTTTGGGCCAGGTACACTCGTGGCAGTCTGGTCAAGCGCCCATCTCCAGAAGAAAAGGACTGTGGGCCCGGGAAAGCTGAGGCCTCGGCTCCGGAGTCCACCGCGGTTTTTCCCTCTCACACCCCGTCACTGGTAAGGGTCGTGGCCTCTGCGTCTCAAGTCCCTCCCGACTCCACGCACTTTCCCACTATGCCTCCCTCAGGGCCGCCATCTTCCGGGGACGACTGGACCACCCACCCTGGTGCCACTCCGGCCAAGCCCCTCAGTCCCGGCCCGCGCGTCAGAGGTGACTGTCACTCCCCTACTCCAGACTCCCCCCGGCTCCCGTTTCCCACAGCGACCAGCTTCCCGCACGCGGGCTCGGCGCGGCGCGGCGCGGCCTCCTGCCGGCGCGCAGCCCCTCCCGCGGGAGGCCCGCCCTGACACCTCGGGGTCTCCCAGCTACCGGAGCCCAGCCCGCGCCCGTCCCACCTGCGCTCCCGGCTTCGCTGTCTCCGCCTGCGCCGTCGCTCGTCCTCGCGGCACCGCCGGCTTCGCCGCCCATGGCTCCTACTCCGACTTCGGCTCCGATTCCCGCTCTGGCTCCGCTGCCTTCGGCCCCTGCGCCCCACGGATCGCGAGCGCGAGCGTGTGTCTCGACCCATCGGCGGTGGCGGCGTCGCAGACGCAAACAACCGGGCGCGCGCCGGGGCCTTCCTCGGCCGCGTCGCGGGCGGGGCTGCCCGGATTTTGCCTGAGCTTAGAAAACAAGCCCTTCCGGCCTCTCCAGCCCGCCAGAACCCCAGGCTCCAGAGTCTCCCATCCGTCCGCGAATGTGGTCTGCGTGACGGACTCCGATTGGACCGTCGTCCCCAGAGCGGGAGCACTCTTCCTTCAGGCAGTACTGGAGGCAGCCCTAGGCGGGTCCTCACGCCTTGGGAGAACAGGGGAACTGTGGGCGGGGCCAAGGCGAACCCGGAACCCGGGGTGGAGGGAATCTAAGGAGGAAGCGGAGCCTGGTGGGCGGAGTGTAGAGGCGGGCCTGGTGGGGACGCGGCCAGCGCGAGGCCAGGGACAGAGGCGAGGCCCGGAGCGAGGTTTCGGGAAGAGGGGAACAGGGAAGAGGGGCCCTTGGAGTCCGGCTTGCTCCAGAGGGGGCGGAGGCAGCGGATCTGCCCCCGCGCTCCACCGCCTGGCAGCGGCTGGCTGTGGAGAGGGGGAGGCCTGGAGCACCTTCCCTGCCCCGGTGAGGTCCGCGGATGCCGGGGAGGGGAGCCCAGGACTAGCTCGTAGGTGGAGTTCCCTGGGGCCATGGGGAGTGCAGGCGGGGAGGGGCAGGTCTGGAGGCCCCAGCTCCCTGGGCCCCTGGCCGCTGCCCACCTGCAGTCTGCCTACAGCTGGCCGGGGTGCCTGTTTGGAGGGCGGTATTTTTTTTTTTAAGGTGTCAATGGACACGTGGTGCTGAGAATGGAACCCCGTGCTTCACACATGCTAGACAAGTGCCCTGCCACTGAGCCCCAGCCTCAGCCCCTTTAAGCTAACTGTTCTAAATGCCTTTCTCAAAATACAACTCCTGTGCCGCAGTCTGGCTGGGCACAAATAACCGGGAGGTCACCAGCCACTTTAGATTCAAGCAGGAACAAACTTTATTCGAGAACCCACGAGAGAACTCAACAGGAACTCAGCCAGAACTCAAAAGTAGCGGGCACCCGAGGTAGCAGGAGCCGCCTTATTGCCGGACAGCAGAGGTTTATATACACAACTGAATACACAGCTTGTTTCAATTTAGCATCATCCAGTTACATCAATCAGTCATCATCCCAATAATTATACACAGCTCAACTCAACCATCATCATCTTAATGGCTCGCTGGCGCTACCCCTCAACCACTCCTGGCAAAATGCCAGGCACCATCTTGACTTGTTTGTGGCTCTCAACATCTCCCCCTTTTGTTTTTAAACAACAAGTATATGGCTTAGGGACCGTGCCTGTCTTAGGTTGTCTAATACTACATATGGTCCTTACCTGTCATCAGATGAGCTGACCTCAAGGTGTCAGCCTCCTGTCTTAGGTTGGTACCTTTGCAATTGGATCTTACCCGTCATTGACTACTGGCCCAGCATTATGTAGCCATACTTGTGGATAACCTGCTACAAGCAGAAAGGGGAGGACACAAAATGCCACGACACCAAGCCAATTGACGGCCCCTTTTGGAAAAATTGTACCACCGTTGACACCATCAGCAAAGATACCCCGGCTCTACCATAATTTGCTGCACCAACAGATAGTTCACAATGCATACAAGTGATACATAGTCCAGGCAAGTTCTGCAAGCAGTTCAAAGCAGAGGAATCCATTAGTATGTCCATTTCCTCCCAAAGAAAATCGACTCCTTGATTGACCATCACTTGTTGAGTTATTATTCATTGATGCATCAGTTTATACAGTTTGTTGTGATAGCTATCGAAGAAGCTGTAGTTTGGTTTTATCTTTGTCTTCACTGACACTGGGATGAAGATAGGAATTCTGGCAATGATGGCTAAAAAAAATTTATGTTACATTCCAGCAGGCACTAAAAAAAAGCAATTTTCTAAATAATTTAGTATCATGAATAGAATTAGATATAATGAAAAGGAAAGGTGAAAGTAAACAAACAGATCTGTTAACCACATTTTAAAACAATTCTCAACAGCTGTTTACCTAATTTAAATTAAACCGTGTAAATCACATGAATAAAAAAATATTTGGATCCATTTTTTCATGAGCGCTCCTCATATATGATATATGGACATACGCACATACAGATAACACAAAACACAAGTGTGCACACATAACACAATAATACAACACATGACATAATAGTAAAGGCCTTGTAGCTTTTCACAGGTGAAATCCCCATTGCAATGTTTAAAAACTCCACAGTCAAAAAATAGAACTAATCAGAAAAACATTAACCTAGGTCTGTATGAGCTCAAAAAATAAAATAGAACTTTATGATGTGGGAAAAGGCAATAATAAAATAGATATTGAAAAAAGCATCCTGGTTAATCACTGTCGCAGATGTAAGAATAGCCAAGCTGGAGTTCTGGATATCAGCTGTTATGGATTTGAGTCAAATCATCTTCTTTTTGGTCTGTAGAAATTGCTTTGGTTAGTCTCTCTGGAATCCAAATCGGTTGCTGTTCTCCCTGTGGAAACACACAAACAGAACCCCGACTCCAGACAATCACTGGGTCAGGACCTTTCCATTGTCCTGTTAGAATATCCTTCCAAAGTACCTTAGGCTTATGTACATTTTTTGGACACATATGCCTTTCCGCAGCACTAAGCCCTGATGAATCCAAATTTAAAAAGTTTAGAGTAAAAAGGGTTATTTTAAGTTTATCTTTGGGGGATATATACCCCTTTCCAATTCCCTCTTTTTGCTTTAATAAGTACATTTTAATAGTTTGATGAGCTCTTTCAACTATGCCTTGTCCCTGTGGATTGTATGGGATTCCTGTTATATGAGTAATGCCAAATGATGAGCAAAATTGTTTAAAAGAGGTAGAAGTATAACCAGGGGCATTATCTGTTTTTAACTGTTTTGGAACACCCACAGTGGCAAAATTTTGTAAGCAATGAGCTATAACATCTTTAGTTTTTTCTCCGGCATGAAGGGAGCCCATCAAAAATCCAGAAGAAGTATCAACTGTAACATGCAAATATTTTAATTTTCCAAATTCTGGCAAGTGTGTGACGTCCATCTGCCAAATATGGTTAGGTATCAATCCTCTAGGATTGACTCCAAGATTAACTTGTGGTAAAAAGGTCACACAATTTTGACATTGTTTTATTATTTGTCTAGCTTGTTCCTTAGTTATTTTAAAACGCTTTTGTAAAGTATTAGCATTGACATGGAACTTTTTATGAAAATTTATAGCTTCTTCTAGTGTAGAGAAAATATGTATGTCATGTGTAGTTTTATCTGCTAAATCATTGCCCAAACTAAGGGCTCCAGGCAATCCTGTATGTGCCCTGATATGTCCTATAAAGAATGGATCTTTTCTGTCCCAGATTAGACTTTGTATAGTGGAAAGCAAAGAGAAAACAGTAGAAGAAGGGGAAATCCTACCAGCATCTTCAAGAGATACTATAGCATTAACTACATACTGACTATCAGAAAATAAATTAAATACAGAATCTTTAAACATCACAAAAGCTTGTAAAACTGCATTAAGCTCTACCTTTTGAGCTGATTGTTTGGGTACTAAAAATGTAAAAGTTTGATCAGGGGTAACTACTGCTGCTGTACCATTATTTGACCCATCAGTGAATATATTTGGAGCATTCATGATAGGTGTTTTTCTTGTCATTTTTGGAAAAATTACAGGATGCAATGACCAAAAAGACAATAAAGGATTAGATGGTAAGTGGTTATCAAATGAAACATTAGATTTGCACATGATTATTGCCCAAGTATTTAACTCATTAGCTAACTCATCAATTTGATTCATAGTATATGGAGTAATAATTTTATTGGGAGAAATTCCAAACACTCCCTTTGCTGCTTTTATTCCTTTGAGTATTAATTGTCCTACAGCCTCAGGATACCTAGTAAGAATAGTGTTAGGAGAATAAGATAAATGTATCCATAATAATGGACCTTCTTGCCAAAATACTCCTGTAGGAATATTTTTTGTTGGTAGTACAATAAATAATAAAGGCAAACTTATATCAATTCTATCCAAATGCATATTTTCCATATATGTTTCAATGATTTTTAATGCCTTTCTTGCTTCAGGCGTTAACATTCGGGGTGAATTTGGATCTGATGGACCTTTTAGGATATCAAATAAAGGTCCCAACTCTCCTGTTGGTATACCTAAATAAGGCCTTATCCAATTTATGTCTCCTAATAACTTTTGAAAGTCATTAAGTGATTTGAGTTGATCTACTCGTATTTGAATTTTTGGTGGACGGACCATGGTTGAGGATAATAGAACTCCTAAATAATTAATTGGAAAATTTAATTGTACTTTATCTATTGCTATCTCTAGATTATAATTTTTTAATAAGTTTGTAAGTGTGGCATAACATTCTAGCAATGTGTTTTTATCTTTGTGTGCTAATAATACATCATCCATATAGTGAAATATTTGTAGTTCAGGATTTTGATTTCTAAGTGGCTGGATTACTTTGTTAACATAAATTTGACACATAGTTGGGCTGTTAGCCATCCCTTGAGGGAGTACTTTCCATTCATATCTCTGATCAGGACCTTCATGATTCAGTGCAGGGATAGTAAATGCAAAACGTGGACTATCCTCAGGATGAATTGGAATTGAAAAAAAACAATCTTTAATATCTATAACTAAAACATACCAGGTTTTTGGCAAAGCAGACAATTGAGGAATCCCTGATTGAGCAGGTCCCATAATAACCATCTCATTATTAATGGCTCTTAAATCTTGCAATAATCTCCATTTACCAGATTTCTTTTTGATGACAAAAATGGGAGTATTATGGGGAGATACAGAAGGTTGTATATGTCCTTCTGCTAATTGTTGTTTGACCAGGTCATGGGCTGCTTGTATCTTTTCTTTAGTCAGGGGCCACTGAGGAACCCATACTGGTCTTTCTGATTTCCAAGTAATTTTTATTGTCTCAGTGGCCCTTTCTGAAAATCCAACCCATGTCTGTCTGTTCCTTGATCTATTTGTATTGGTGCTGCTATACCTTGTTCTTGTTTTTCTAATCTTTTTCCTTTCCTAAAACCTTGTCTAGTCATAATAGTGGGTGCATTTTGGTTGATGTTATTTGTTAATGTCAAACCTAATTGATCTAGGACATCTCGTCCCCATAAATTTACGGGAAGATGATCCAATACATATGGCTGTATAGTTCCTTCACATCCTTCAGGATCCTTCCAATCTAATACCATTGCACTTCTATGGGGATTAGTCGCCACTCCTAGGCCTCGAAGCGTTTGAGTGGCTTGTTGTAATGGCCAATGTTTTGGCCATTCTTGACGAGAGATGATGCTAAGGTCTGCACCTGTATCCAGTAGCCCATTAAATTCATGTCCTTGAATATTTAGTTTTAGCATGGGGCGAGAATCTAAATTTAAAGAAAGCATAGCCCAATCTACACCTGTGGAGCCTAATCCCTTGGAACCTCTTTCTACAGTACGACTGGAAAATTTATCATGTAGGCTGGGTATTATTAGTAACTGTGCTATTCTATCTCCTGGTGAAATTACTGATATACCCTTTGGAGAACTGGCTATAATTTTTATTTCACCTTCATAATCGGGATCAATTACCCCAGGACTTATCATAAGTCCTTTTAGTGTAGAAGAACTGTGTCCTAACAATAAGCCTACTGTTCCTTTGGGAAGAGGTCCTTTCACCCCTGTGGGAATGATTTGAACTCTCATCTCTGGAGTTAATACTGCTCTGGCGGAGGCACAGATGTCCAACCCTGCGCTCCCTCTGGTTTGTCTGATGAGGGATCTGATGGACAATGTGTCCTGGGCACTACCCTGATGGTGTTGCTGGGTTCCTCCACTGCCCCGTATATTTGTGGTCGTGGGCCCCGGAGCATTGGGCCCCCCTGTCCATTTTTTTTGGCAATGGAGCCCAATGCCTTTCTCCATGATATCGTGGATAAACACCTGGTCCTTGTCCGTTTTTTGATAACAGAGTACCCTCTATGGTGGTTTGAGAACAGCATTAATTAGCCCAATGTCTCCCTCTATGGCATCGTGGGCAAATACCCGGTATTCTACCCCTTTGATCATATCCAGTTTTGTTAAACCCTCCTCCTATGGGGCAACTCCTTCTAAAATGCCCTGTTTGTCCACAATTGTAGCATGTTTTTGGCCTGGCACCTAAACCCTGTTGTACTGCAGCTGCCAAGGCTTGCCCCTGTTCATTAATGTCTCTACATAATTTAATATATGTGTTTAAATCTCCATGTTTCCATGCTCTAATGGCTTCCCTGCACCATCTATTTGCTTGTTCGTAGCCTAATTGTTTTATTAATGGCATCGCTTGTTCTACATCCCCAAAGATTCTGGTAGCTGTTTGAATAAGCCTATCTACAAATTTAGCGTAAGGTTCATTAGCTCCTTGTATTACCTTAGATAATTGACCTTGTAAATCTCCATGCCCCTGTAAAGTCTTCCATGCCCTAACTGCATCTGCAGCAATTTGTGAGTATATAGCAGGATCATATGCAATTTGTTGATGCTGATCCTCATAAGGTCCCTCTCCTAACAACATATCTAGATTTCTCTGAGGATAACTGGCTGCTGCATTTCGCCTAGCCGTCTCCATGCAAAATTCCTCATTGGCAACCTTCCATAACAGGTATTGTCCTCCATTTAGCACAGCTTTACACATACTAGTCCAATCTGCTGGCATCATGTTCAAGTTGGTAATGGATTTGACCATGCTTACCGTGAAGGGTGCTTGAGGACCATAGGTTGTTACAGCCTCCTTTAACTGCTTCATAGTTTTGAAATCTAGAGCACGGTGAATTCACTGCCCTCCTGCCGTCTCAATTACAGGGCATGCTAATCTTTGAGGTCCTGTCTCAGGATCCCATCTATCAACTACGGGGGTTGGGGGCCCCCCAGCATATATTATCTCCGTATACATAGGTGTAGCTGTTGGTTGGACACTTACGCCCTCGTGATGGAAAGATGTTAGTAGCAACCTCCCGTTGTAACTTCTCCCCTGATGGCCCTTCCTCCTCTAAACTTTCTTCCCCTGTCTGACTAACTCAAGAGACTTCCTCTTTTACCTGATATAGGATGTCTTCTCCTAGACTAAGCAAACAAGATTGTACCAACGTCCACAATGGTAATGTGCCAACTGGCAGAGTTCCTGGGCTTTCCTTTTCTATCCTTTTTAAATCTTCACCATGATGGTTCCATTGTGATATATTTAACAACCCCTCTTTAATGAACCATGGGCTACACCTTTGTATTGTCTTAACGTATGCCCTAACTGTTCTTGATTTTACTGAGATGCCTCCTTCCTCTAGCAATTTACTTAACACCCTTTCGGTTTGGTTTTTACTAATTTTTAATTCCATATTTTTGCTATGAAGATAACGCAACCCAACAAGATAAAACAAACCCGAAACAAAGCGAAACAAAAACGGAACAAAAATCTGTTGTATCAGTTTTCCTATTTTCTTGACATGTATATCCGTGGTCTATCTCTATCTCTTCCTCAGGGGCGAACAACTTCAAACCTTGAGCCAAACACTTTCCCCAGTTTGCCTGAGAAAGTCCTAGGGACAGGCAGCTTGAAACAAAAACAAAACAAATCAAAACAAGAACACATTGTTTTCTGAAATGGTCACCCATTCTCTCGCCCTGCCTTCAGGGGTGAGCAGTTTCACTTATCCCCAAGCTTCAGGCGTTCCTCGAACGGGCCACCAAATGCCACAGTCTGGCTGGGCACTAGTAACCGGGAGGTCACGAGCCACTTGTAGATTCAAGCAGGAACGAACTTTATTCGAGAACCCACGCGAACTCCACGGGAACTCAATGGGAACTCTACGGGAACCCCGCGAGAACTCAACGGGAACTCAACAGGAACTCCGCGAGAACTCAAAAGTAGCGGGCACCCGAGGTAGCAGGAGCCGCCTTATTGCCGGACAGCAGAGGTTTATATACACAACTGAATACACAGCTTGTTTCAATTTAGCATCATCCAGTTACAGCAATCAGTCATCATCCCAATAATCGTACACAGCTCAACTCAACCATCATCATCTTAATGGCTCGCTGGCGCTACCCCTCAACCACTCCTTCTGGCAAAATGCCAGGCGCCATCTTGACTTGGTTGTGCTCTCAACACTCCTGTGTGTGCTCTGCTCCTCCAAAGGAAACCCAGGACCCGCTCCTCTTGCTCCTGATAGTGGTCCTGCCAAAGGCCATGGGACGGGAGGATGACAGGATGGGCCCAATGGGAGGAGCCCTGGTCTCCGGTTCAGAAACACGCAGATGTGACCCTGAGAGCCCATCTTCTTCTTGTTTGCAGACCCAGGTTTGCACATATGGGGCATTGTACCCAAGCGACATCCTCAGCAGTACGTGCTATTATTGGAGGCAAGGAAGAAAACTAGAGACCTCTGTGTCCATCTCACAGGAGCCCTGCTCTTTCCAAGTCCACCTCTGCAACCAACCAGCATTCCCAGGGCTTGCTTACAGCCAGGGCCTGCCTTCAGGGCAGTTTCTCAATTTTAGAGAATTATATTCCTCCCACAGAGGTCCATATTTCACTTCCTTGGGTCAACTCTGGAGGAAGGAATGAAGACTCTGGGGGTGGGGGTCTGTTCCTCTGAGCTGGGACTCCTGGATGTCAAAGGAAGCCTTGGAAATGTTCTCTGAGCAGAACTGGAGTGCAGAGGAGGTCATACCTGTTCACCTGTTTGGGTCTCACTCTGTTGCCAGGCTGGCCCCAGACGGCAGGGCCCAAGGGATCCTCCTGCCTCAGCCTGAGGTCAGTGGGATGACAGGTGGGTCTTACTATTGTCAAAATCTCACAGACGTGTCCTTTGGCTGCAATTCAGTGGTCTCTAACCCCCAGCCAAACCGCAGAACCCACAGAGCAGCAGCAGAGGCAGGTCGATGTTCATACCCGATTTATTAGAACATCCTCAACATAAAAAGGGGGGAGTGGTGGGGGTGGGGCCCGAGCTGCGTACAAGTGCTCTCTGGGGCCAGCAGCAGCTGCACTGTCAGAGGCACCCCGCACTCTGGGTTGGAGGGACACGGCCTCCTTGTCAGTGCCATGGGAAGCCATGCTCTGGATTGTCACACACCAGACCACAGGGGCTGAGGACGAGGAACCCCCAGTGACAGTTAAGACACACAAGTTTTGCAGTTGTTTTGGAATTGGCTCGGCCATAAAAACAAGACGGGGCAGGGTCAGGGGACGCAGTTTTCAACCACCAGAGAAAAAGAGGGGGGATGTTGTCCTGGGGTGGGGACCGAGGGGCTGCGGCGAGAGTACCATGGCATGGGACCCCATTGGGACAGGAGTATTGCACTGAGCCAGGTGTGGGGGTGCACAGGGACGCATTGGAATGGCTTAGAAGGGACAGAGGCTGGAAGAGGACTTGTGGGAGTCTCCACCTTGTCGGCCTCTGAGTTCTTTATGATTCACAGCTGCATCTGGACACCGGCCACAGCCTGAGCAGTAGTAGCCATCAGAGGGCCAAGCCGGGCAGCAGATCACGACAGTATTTACAGATCTCCTGGGAGGGGAGGCGGCCGGTGGGCCCGGTGCCTTCCTCACGGGGAGTCTGAGGAAGGCCAGGAGTGTACCCACCATCAGAAACAGGCCTTTGCTCCCCCCAGCTCCCCAAATCATAAGCAAACATGGCTCTTGACAAGCTCAGAGGGGCACTTTAACATCTGCTTGACAGTCCACAAAAGGAAAAAAAAAAAACAAACACTGCACAACATAGATCTCCAAGGGGTTCTTTGTGACACTTAACACAAAAATGGAACTGCCATGACGTCCGTGGGGTCTTCTGAGTCTCTCCTGCTGTGGCCGCACCAGCACACGTGGCCTCTGATCACCCAGGCCCAAGGGGCTGCAGCAGCCACTCCCTGTCTTGCCAAGTCACCCTGGATGGCACTGGCTGCACGAGCGGTGGTGCCCACGGCTCCAGGCCACCTCCACAGGCTCCTGTTCCTGGTGCCAGCCCCCTGGGGACCCAGGTGCAGTGACCACGCAGCTGTGCCTGCGAGTCATCCAGATCCTAAATGCCCCTTGTGATCTCTGCCCTGATCCCTAGGGTGTCTGCAGGGTGTCCTTCACGAGGATGGGCAGGGACTGTCAGGGACAGCACACAGGGCCAAAGACGCTCTGTCTAAACAAACCCTTCTTGGGCAGAGACGGGCGGGTACTGGGGACCCCAGATAGGCTCCTCCTGATGGGGTCTCTGAGCCCCTGCATCAGCCACCAGGTGAGGGTCGTGAGATGACTGGATCCCTGCCGTTGCTGCAGGGGGAGACCAGGAGGGCCTGAGCAGCGGCCAGGGAGACGCGAGGTGATGGACAGGCTTTCACGTTCCTGGGTGGACTGGTCCCTGTGCCGTTCTGCCCTGCAAAGGCCAGTGCGGCTTCTGCTGCAGGTCCCCTCCCCCTGTGCCCACTGAGGCCCTGCCACCAACAAGCCCCTCCAGGGGTCCTGTGGGAGGCAGTGGTGGCTCCAACCTGCCCCCTCTAGACACAGTGGGGCCCAGGTGACTGCCCCATGGGGCTCTGGGGTCACCGTCCCCCTAGGAGCAGTTGTCCCTGCTGGAGATGACAAGTGGAAACATGCATGGCCATCCCTGAAGAGGGTCACCCCCCCGGGGCACATGTGCCCCGACGTGCCACGCAGGCCTGAGCACAGCCTGGCCCTCACTGGGATGCCAGCTGTGGTGCCCAGTGACCGGAGGGCTGGCCGCCTCTCCTCCCAAAGCTGGACACTGCTTTGAAGGGGTGTGTCCGCAGGGGGTCCTCTCCACTGGCACCAGTGAGCTGGGCAGGGACAGCCAGTCCCCCTCTACCCGCCCCCAGCCCTGGGCTCCGCCAGGAGGGAGCAGCTGTGGGGGCTCCCAGTGCCAGGTCTGGGCTGCGACCTTCTTGCTGGATGCCCAGTCTCGGGCCGTCCCTCCTAGTGGCAGGAAACAGGTGTGAAGGCCACTGCTGAGGGATGTCGTGCCTCGCAAGGGCCCCCACCTGGGCCGAGGGAGGGGGATCCTGCTTCCAGGTGAGGACGGGGTGGCCTCAGGACCCTCAAAGACAGTGGCCTTTGCCTCCTCAGCCACGGGTCTCCTCCGCAGGCCGCTGGGCTGAGATGGAGTGTGGGCTCTGGGCAGCTGGGCCGGGTCCCTGGAGTGGCAGACGGGCCAGCACGCGGGCCGCAGAGCAGCGCTGGAATCTCTTCCTGTTTGTTTGTTTCTTTTTTTTTTTTTTCTAAAAAAGCACGCAGGTGCTTCCGTCCTGTGCGGAGTGAGGACCAAAATAAATACACGGTGACGCTCTGGGGGTCGTCGTCCTGTGGGCGCAGCTGGCTGCCAGGCGCCACGCCCCAGGTCGCCATGTGGCCCAGAGCTGTCGGGGTGGGGAGGGGCTCGGCCATCAGTGTCCCCGGAGGACGAAGGAGGATGAGGTTGGGCCAGGTCTCCGGGCTCCAGGCCTCAGGAGTAGGTGACGCCTCTGAGCAGCACGCGGCGTGGGCGCTCTGGGCGCTGGGCTCCAGGTTGGGGGCTGCATAGAGATTACTGCAAGAGCGGAGGCGGGTGAGGGGTGCTGTGGCCGCCCGCCCCGTGCCACCCACGGGCCCCTGAGTGGGCCCTACCCCACCTGGCCACGCCTGGTGCCAGGGCTGCCAGGCCGGGTACTTACCCAGGCAGAGTGGCCG
>NW_025999863.1:2220277-2225643 GCF_001458135.2 Marmota marmota marmota
CGAGAGTGGCAGACAGGCAGACAGCAGGAAGCGGTGAGCTCAGTTGAGGTGGCTGAGACAGCAGGGGACAGGAGGGGGCGCCATGTGCAGCCTGGCCTCTGTCTTAGCAGGGGCTCCTCTCAGCCTCCCCCACCTGCCACAGGCACCAGGGTCCCGGGGACCCTCCCAGAAGGTCCTGGGCGCTCTGGGCGCCGACCTGTTTCTGGACCATGCAGAGGACGGTCAGCACCTGAACATTGGTGGCACCCACGAGCTCAGGCTGCCCCAGGGCTGGGCCAGGCGGAGCTGCACTCTGGCCTCTGCTGGGCCACCCGGGCCTGGCTGTGTCGGGGAAGGGTCTGGAGGAGGGAGGGTGCCCATCCCTGTCCCTGCAGAGTCGGCTCCAGCTCCAGGGGCCTGGCTCCCATGTTCTCGGGCCTTCTCCTTCCCTCCCCGCCAGGGCCTCCCTCGCCACCTGGCCTTCCAGGACCCTCTGGGCGGCTCCCAGCCCCAAACACGAGCCTACCTGGCCGGGCTCTCTGGCAGTCCCCCGGCTGACCCCTAAGCTCACAGCCACAGCCCACACGCTGCCCCAGGCCCATCACTGCCGGGACCTGCCCACCCTCTTGTCCAGGGCCTGCTGCTTCCTTGTCTGTGAACGGCAAGGGCCGGCGCCAGCATGTGGCCCAGTGCGCTGGCTGACCCGGCCTGACCTGCTCTGGCTCTGCCCCAGGGCTCCTGCACCCGCCACCTGGCCCCGCGAGGCCCCCTCCACCCAGAAGGCCCCTCTGCCCACTCAACTACGACTCCTGCCCGATCCCGTTGCCATGTGAACTGCCCCGGCTGCTGGGCACTGTGGGCAGCGACCCCTGCTCAGTGGCCTGGCCCAGTAGGGGCCTCCAGGCTCCACGGAGTTGCAAAGGCCCCGACTTCTGGAGCCGCCTCCAGCCCTGGGAACCAGCTCAGGCCCCACAGCTGTCACAGGTACTGGGCTGGTGACAGAGCCGCCAGCTCCACCAGCACCGGCTGGGGTCCAGCAGCGGGGATCGGAGGAGGGTCTCCACCTAAGGCCCAGAAGGGCCAACCCTGGGAGGGAGGCTGGCAGCAGCCCCAAGCCCTGCAGGCCACGCTGCTCCTGGGAGGGGTCCCTGGCAGTAGACACTCGGTGGCCACCTCAGAAAGGCAGCGCAGCCAGCTTCCCATTCTCCAGAAGCGGGACAGAGGGGCCCTGCAGCTGCCAGCTGGCCAAGTGGCCAGGACCCCGGGTGACCGTCCCTCCGGCTCCTCTAGCTCTGGGTGCCCCCCACCATCTAGCCGCCACCTGTTGCTTCCACCAGGTCCCCTGCCAGCCCCTTCCTTTCCCACCTCTCCAAACCCGGGGCCCTGAGGCCCTCGTGGCTGCTGGGTGCATCCAGCCCCCAGCCCAAGCCTCGGGCGGCAGCTTACTCAGGGGTGTGGCGTCCCTGCTCACCACTGCTGCCTCAGCTGGACACCAGGACCATCGGGCAGAGGACGGGCCCAGTGCACAGCCACACCCAGGGGGTTTGCTGACAGGGCTGGGCAGCCCCGAGGGGCTCCAGCTGCAGAACGAGCTCTCAGGTCTACGCCTGAGCTGGCCGAGCAAGTGCTGTGCAGCTCTGAGTGGGCGACTCAGCCTCTCGGGGACAGTGACACCTGTGTGGCATCCCAGACGTGGGGGGTGAGTGCCTAGTGACCAGTGAGCACTGAGTCTAGGACCTGAGCCTTGAGCTGTGGTGGGCCCTCTGGGGAGCTGGCCTCTGCCCCTGTGAGGTGCACACTTCAACGGGCGGCAGTTAGGGGCCAGTTCTGCAGCTGCCCTGCTGGCCCCAACCGCCCTCACCGGCGAGGCTGGGTGGTGACAAGAGGCCACCTACCGCGTGACAAGGGGGCTGGGGGGGGGGCAAGGCAGGCTGGAGTTGGAGTGGACCCCCTGTAGCCCACAGGACAGACCCGCAGACAGGCACTCTCTTCAGTGCCTGCTTGATCTGGGACTAGGTGACATTCCCACGACCCACACCCAGCAGGGCGCCCTGGGGGCAAGCCTGGCTGCCGCAACCTCCTGCCCTTTTCCTAAGTCCTCCGAGGAAAGAAAGGACGCGTTTCTGTCGGGGACCTGCAGCTCCCTGCTGCCCCAAAGTGGGCGAGGCCCCTCTCCCCAGGGGCCAGCTGCGGTCACTTACAGTCCCCGAGGGGCTCGGCATCACAGCCCGCAGTCGGCGATGGCGGGGAGAGTAAATCCAGTACCTCCCATCGGTGAACTGCTCGGGCCATGGGCCAGAGGGAGGAGGAAGAGAGGAGAGGGTGAGGCAGGGAGTCCTGGAGCCAGGCGGGCGGAGGGCGGGCAAGCCAGCGGCCAAGCGGGAGTGGGGCATGCAGGGGCCTGCAGCGCTCTGCGGCCCACCAGCGTGGAGACAGTCCTTCGGCAGACACCACCCCACGGGCCCCACGCAGACCAGGACACACACCAGCCCGTGTGTGGGGCGACGGCGCAGGCGGGGGACGGCCCAGGCCCCTCCATCCTTCTCCGGGGCCAGAGGGGGAGTCTTGGGCCCTGGCAGGCTCGGCTCAGAGACAAGGAGGCGTGTTAGTGAGGAAGCAGTGCTGGCCTGGCCAGCTCCTGGGTGACCGTCCCCCAGAGAATGACGGGAGAGGCAGGGCAGGCGTCCCTGGCCTCTCCTGTTGCAGTTGAGAAAATCTGACCCTGAGTGGAGTGGAGAACCCAGGACCCCCCGGGGGGCCAGCAGCCTGGACTGCAGCCCCACTACTAGGTCTACCTGTGGGGTGGGGGCAGCGCCTGGTACCACGGTCCCTGGCCCCGGGGGCAGCACGAGGTCCTCCTGCTTTCCAGGAGGACAGAGCGCACCTGGCCTAGCCCCCACCCAGGGGGACAAGCCTCGGGGCCTGTCCCAGCAGTCCAGACGCAGGGCCTCGCCCGGCCTGGGTCTCAGTGTGGGCCCAGCAAGGCCGAGAGTCAAAGGGCACAATCAGGTGGTGGTGACGAGGCCAGGAGGGGACCTGAGGTCACCCAGAGCCTGGAGCCCAGCCTGGGGGCCTGGGGCAGGGCTGCGGCCCTGGAGGGGAGAGCTGGGAAGGTAGGTGGGCGCGACCGAGCAGCCTGTGGCTAGGACAGCGCCTGTGTGCGTGAGTGCGCCAAGTGTGCCGGTGACGAGAGTGCACAGGGCAGCGTGCACACGTCCGAGGTGAGAACGCGTGTGCACACGCGGGGCAGTGTGTGGTGACGGACACCTCAGGGGCTGGAGCTGGCCTCCACGGGGCCCATGGCTTGGGCACTTACGAAGTAGATGTCCGCAGCAGGCGTGTCCTCCTCGTCCGAGGCCTGGCTGGCGGGTTCCGAGGCCTGGCTGGCGGTCTCCACCTCCATGGTGGTGGCAGATGCACCGGCCAAGGAGGCCTCCACCCTGGGGACGTGGGCAGAGGCAAGGTCCTGGGCCGTTCTGGGCAGCACCAGCCCTCCGGGCCCTCACCCAGGTCCTCCCTGCCTCTCCCCATCTCAGGAGCCTCGGCAGGGGCGTCAACGGCTGCGCGTCCCGGCGAGGGAGCAGGGACCCTGAAGCCGACACTGCCAGGCAAGCCCACCTCCTGCGGGCAGACAAGACGCCTGTGGTGCTGCTGCTGAGCCAGTGACCTGCAGGCCACTCTGGGAGGTCACATGCCCTCTCTGAGCAGTGTCTCCCCCGCGGGGTGGGGACTGCTGTGTCTTCTTCGCAGAGCTCGCGTGCTCCATGCCAGGCCCAGGGCAAAGCCTTCCAAGGTCATGCCCACTGAGGCTCCGGGCCTGGTGCATCTTTCCGGCTGTGAGTGGCGGTGCTAACACTGTCCTGGGTGTGTGCTGAGGCGGTCCCTACTACCACACGGGAGTGGCTGAGACTCGGGTGTGAACACACTCAGGAGCAGGGACGCAGCCTGCGCTGCTGGGCCTCTGAGCAAAGCCAGGAAGGTGCGGACAACGCAGGGGCCGCGCCGCGGGAGCCCACCACTCAGGCGGGGGCAGGAAGAAGCCAGCGCAGCTACCCAGCAAGGCCCCATCTTAAGACAGAACGGCAGGGCGGGCCGCTGGGGCAGCTCGGTCCACAGGGGGGGCGCTGGGGCAGCTCCGTCCCAGCCCTGCCCAGAGCAACAAAAACCACGACCCTCACAAAGTTAGAAACAAATACGAAAAGAGGGAAACAGAGATCTTCAGATCCTCGGATGTTCAGACTCATCCAGGGCCCCCTGGGCGCTGTGGACATGGGGGCCAGATGCTGAGCCAGGACACCCTGGTCAGGATACCGCACGTGCCCGGGACGTTGCCCAGGGTCCCCTAGGGGTATAGTCATGCAACTCAGTGTCTCAAATCAAAGAAGTTAAAATAAAGGCACTATCCATAACCAGTAAAAGGGTCACTGTGTGGCCACCCCTGGGCACTGCCACTCTTCCTCCCACACGGCTGCACTCACCTTGCGTCCTCCTCCTTGGGGACCGCCATGTCCACGCCGCACGCAGGCTCCACCTGCACCGTGATCTGCTGCAGGTCCTCCTCCACGTGCGGCTCCTGCTGGGGCCTGTGGGCAACGGGAGCTGAGGCCGTCCCCCTTCCCACGGCAGAAGCGACCACGTCCTTCCAGGCCAGTGCCCATCTGCCATCCCGTGAGGAGTCCCAGCCTGAGGCTGGTTCCTCTGTGATCCTGGTGCCCAACAGTCCCTGCCCTGCTGCAGGAGGGTGCTGGGAGCCATTAGCCAAGTAGGTATGACAATTTCCTTGCCAGCGTACCCCATGTTGCAGTGACATTGAATGTAGGTGACCTTGCTCAAGGACCAAGGCGGATTAGGGCGTTCCCGGTTTAGGTTCCAGGTTTAAGGTTTAAGATTATTCCTGCTGGGAATAGGGCGTATCTTGCTGCCTGAGTTCCCCTTGAGTTCTCAGACAGTATATTTTGGAGATAGAAGCCCAGTGGAGTGGATTTGGGCAGAGAATGTGGATTTGGGCAGAGACTGCTGGTGTGAGTTCGGGAATAAAGAGTTGCTGTTTGAATCTACAAGCTGTGTGGTGGCTCGTGATTGTGTGCCCAGCCAGACTGCGGCATTTGTGCCCAGCCAGACTGCGGCAGGAGGGGCAGCACACACTGGCACAGGGCATGAGCATGCACAACCTCTCTGTGCCCCAGTAGCAGAGAGGGCAAAGGTCGCTGGCATCGGAGTGGGTTGCTGGGGCACCAGGGTACGGGGCTGGGGGCTCACCGGCCATCCTGTCCAGAGGACTGCGTGCGCCGCCTGCAGAGAGACCGCAGCAGGTGAGGGGGCTCAGTTTGGCCTTCAGAGCTCAGGTTGGGGACCGCCCTGCCCCGCCCCGGCCCCGCCCCTGCACC
>NW_025999863.1:2225994-2228979 GCF_001458135.2 Marmota marmota marmota
GCCAGTGGAGCGCACCTCCTGCTTGGGCACACCGCCGCGCGTCCCCACCTCCCACCTCCGTCTCCAGACCTGGCCTCTGGCCGGATACGGTGGAACAGCCCCCGCAGCTTGCAAGAGGCAGGAAGCCGGGGGCAGCTGCCCAAGGCCCAGTGGTGCCACGGCTCTCGCTGCCGCCCCCCCCACCCCCGCCTGGGGCTCTGTGCCCTGCCCCTCCCTGCCTGGAATCCTTGAGGTAGGGACTGCGGGGAGGGACGGAACAGCAGGCCCTGCCCCATGGAGTGCTTCCTCTGGTGACAGGCTCGCGTGTCTGCCATGCTCTGCTCTCCTTGCAGCTCTTGCCCCAGGCCCAGCCCCGATGTCTGCCCTCCGTAGACCCCAGGGTTGGGAGACGGAACCAGCCCTGCCCCAGCCGGGCAGTCACCTTCGTCCTCCAGCGTGGGGTAGCTGCGGGCGCCCCGCAGGTCATACTGCCCGTCCTCCCGCTCACTGGGGATCTGGCTGGCAGAGAAGGCGGCACTGGGCCCCAGGGGCTTCACGGCCAGCAAGGCACCTCGGCCCTTCTTGGAAGGTGAGGACTTGAGGGCTGGGAGGGAGGGAGGGAGGGCACCTGTGCTGGGAGCCACTGCCCACGGCACGACAGTGTCCACTCCTCGGCACCAGCTGCCCCAGGATCCCTGCCTGGCCTCCAGTCTGACCTGCCTCTGCCTGCCTGTCCCTCCAGGCCAGGGACGCTCCTCCACAGGAGGTGCCAGGGAGGCTGGGTACCTCCTGCTTCTCTCAGACCCCTGGGGACCCAGCACCAGGACTGTCCCCTGGGGTGGGGGCCAGAAAGAGCACAGCAGCTGCTGCAATCAGCTGAGCGACAGCAGGGCTCTACCCCAGTCCCCACTGTCGGGGGCGGGGCCTCAGGGAGCCTTCCCTCCCCACCCAGCCCCATGTGCCCAAGGTGGGTTTTAGCCTCTGGGCCAGTGGCCTCCAGGACAGCAACACAGTGAACAGGGACTGAGCCCCTGGGCTTTGAAGGAGGTCCCTGGCCTGGGGCAGGTCAAAGGGCTTTGTGGTCACTGTCCCCCTTCCCAGCCCTGCTCTCCTCAGAGTCCCTCCCCCAGGGGTGCAGGCAGCTCACAGGAGTTCTTCCGAAAGACGGTGTTGCTCATGAACTTGAAGAAGCGCTCTGCGTAGAAGCTGGGGCGGTGGACGGACACCGTGTCCTGGGAGGGAAGCGCACCCCGGGGTCAGGTTTCCCGTGAGACACTGAGGATGCGCTCCCCGTGACAGGTGCCATATTGGGGCAAGGGGCACTCTCCTTAAAATGTGCCATGGCTTTCAGAGAGGGGATCCCAGGAACAGGGAACAGCAGCTCCCACGGGAAATGGTGGCAGGGAAGGGGGTCTCCCGTTGCAGACAGAGCTGCACTCAGCCCTCCGACACGGTGAGGCAGCACCCAGAGACCTGCGGGACCCGGAAACGGGGGCGGGGCCTGGCCGACGCCTGCTTGGCAAATCTCGCCCCACGCACAGGTGTCTCTGGCTGTTTTTGTGCCCAGTTGCAGAGTGGTGCAGCTGTGGACCAGCTGTGGTCCTCGGTACTGGGCAGACCACAGGGCCATGGCCACAGCACACAGCAGGTTACAGCAGGCAGGGAGCCTGGCACACGGTTGGTCCCCAGCACCCTTCTCAAACTTGGCAGGGCACCAGTCTTGGGTGGGGAGGGGCCATCCTGCAGCCAGAGGGTGAGAAGCCGTGTCCCCGCCCCCACCCACTCTGGGCCAGCAGCTTCCCAGCCACAAATGTCCCCATGGCTGTGATGTGACGTGGCCTACAGCCTCCCTGGCTGAGGTGTGGCATGGGATCACGTCCCTGGGATGGGATCACGTCCCGGCCCTGGGGCACGAGCCAGTGCTGTGAAGCCCCCTGGCCCTGCCCAGCCCCGGTGCCCTTCCTCTGGCTGCAGTGAGGATGTGGCCCACCTGGGCCTGGGGACAAGGACAGTGCCAGGGCTGTGGAGCGGCAGCAGAGGGAAGACCTGGCTGGCTGAGCAGGACCAGATGGCTTGACCCATCGGGGACAGGCGACCCAGCCGGCGAGGCTCACGACACCCACAGCCCTGCTGCTGTGCCACGCCCTGCCACCCTGACCTGCTTGGTGCGTGTTCTGGAAGTTTCTGCTTCTGGATGCTTCCAGCATTCCTCTGGGCATTCAACTGGGCAGACTGCCTACGCTGGTCAGAACTGCCTGAGCGGGGGCTGCAGGAGGAGTCTACCACCCACAAGACCGCAGTGCGTCTCAGTCCTCAAGGACACTGGAGCAGCCGCTTGCGGGGCAGCCGGGGTCTCAGGCCCTGCGCACTTGCCCTGGTGCACGTCACGTGACAACCCGACCGGTGCGCACGGGAAGACGCGTGTGGGACGGTGGGGATCAGAGCGGAGCCATGCTGCCCTCGGCCCCCAGAGCAGGACTCCGCACGCCAGACAGGCCGGACACTGACTTATGGATCAGCTGTCCCGAGGACCCCTCCCTGGGTGGCTGCCTGTGCTTCTCCTGACCTAGGCCTAGGGGACGGTCAGGGCTTTCGTGTGCTGACGGGCAAAAAGCAGCAGCAAGCAACGCACCCCATCGTGAACCAGGGCCTTCCAGGTGTGCTCCAGCTTCTTGATGAACCTGCCGGAGAGGGACGGGCAGGTCAGCCTCCAGGAGGGCCCCCAGCCTCCCTCAGGGCCCCCCAGGCTGTCCCCCCAGCCTCCCTCAGGGCCCCCCAGGCTCTTCCTCCCAGGGCTCCGGAGGCGGGTGGCCGGGCACCTGTAGGACTGCAGGATGTCGATGATGCCCACGTGCAGCAGCAGCCGCTCCCCGCGGCCATTCACGGCAGGGATGCCGCCCATCCTGGTGGGGGGGGGCGCACAGTCAATGGCAGGGTTGGGCCTTCTGCTCCCACATGGCAGCTGGGGTGGGGCCCAGCATCGGGCACCCATCCTGCAGCGACTGG
>NW_025999863.1:2231355-2232391 GCF_001458135.2 Marmota marmota marmota
CCACACTCTGCGGCCGCGTTAGTCACACGCTCGGCCACACCCGCGCCCTGCGGGGTGCAGTTAGTGAGGTCACGCGGGTGAGCTGCCCCAAAGCTGCCACAGCCCCAGGCCCCGGGCAGCCCAAGGGCTGTCACGCAGGCCACCCCAGGCAGGCTCAGCTCACCTGCTCCCTGCCGGCCCCCGCAGACCCTAAAACGCCAAGACACGGGCTCAGGGTGCAGCTGTGCCGGGCTGTGCACCTGCAGCCGCCCAGCTGGCCCAGACTGCTGCCAAGTTCCCACCACGGCGGTGGCCTAAGGCTGTGCCCGCCCCAGGGCATCGTGCCTGGTCGCATCTTGGCCCGGGCCCCAGCCAGCTGCCTCCACCTGTCACCTAGAGTGCCCCTGTCACTGAGTTCCAGGGCCCAGAACCATGGCATGTCACCTCCCTAATGCCCCAGAGGTGGGCACCATATCCCATGTCACGGGCAAGGTGTCTCTGGACGCTCTGTCCACACATGGGCACCGTCACCACCCTCCCATGGGCACCAGTGCAGACGAGGACCAGATGGAGGGGACAGCGCTGGCCTGCACACCACCTACGTGTCATCGGTCTCGATGGCCTCGCCGCGGGCAGCCCCGCCCTGGATGGACTCCATGGCTGTGGAGTACAGCGCCTTCTGGCCCACGGGCCGCTTCTCGTCCGCGCTGCCCTGGGCGCCCTCGGCCTGCCGCTCCCGCTCCTGCTGGTCGATGTTGTGCACGCCGAGCAGCAGGCTGTAATCCATGATCTTGAAGCTCTCCAGCACCTGGCAGGGACAGGGTGCTGGACCGGCCGGACGCAGGCCCAGCAGGGACCCCAGCCACCCGAGGCCTATCGTCCCCCCAGGGACAAGGGGTCGGCCCAGGCCCGGGCAACAGTCCTGTGCCCAGGTGAGGGCGAGCTCGCTCTGGAGTGGGGAGCCGGGCCAGGGACGCCCAGGACGTGGGGACAGCGGGGAGCCGGGCCAGGGACGCCCAGGACGTGTGGACGGCGGGGGAGCCGCCAAGGCTCCGGA
>NW_025999863.1:2235914-2242094 GCF_001458135.2 Marmota marmota marmota
GGGGCTGCGCAGGCCGCGCACCATGTAGTAGCCGGGCAGCAGCTTCTGCAGGAACTCGGCCTCCTTGTGCATGACAGTCTTGATGATGAACTCGTCGTCACTGGTGACGTAGAACAGGGAGCCGCTGGCGCCCGGGTTGGACAGCTCAATGAGTGGCTCGTTGCACAGGGAGTACTGCAAGACAGGGACACCGCTGGCCTCCTCCGGCGGAGGGAGGCGCCCAGAGAGGGCGGCAGGGGACGGCCGGCGCACAGCCCTGCGAGGCACAGGCCGGGACCTGTTCCCAGGCTTGCTGCAGCTGAGCGGTGCGTCAGCTCTGCCCGAGGGGCCAGGGCCCACGTGGGCACGGCAGCCGGGCCACGAGACCAAGGTCCACAATGTCTGTCCGCTGGCAGACGGTCCCGCGTGGTGAGCTCGGGCGTCCTTCCTGGCAGGCTCTAGCTGGACGGCCCCAGCCCACCCGCGGCTGGCCAGGCCCTGGGCGGCTCCCACTCACCAAGTAGTCGTCAGGCCGGATCCCAAAGAGCTCCCGGAAGTAGCGGAAGGCCACGGGCGCGTAGGTCTTGAACCGGAAGTCCTGGAAGTGGTGGGCGGGGGTGAGGTTGCTGCCTTCACTGTAGAGAGGGACGCAGGGGACTGTGAGGGCCGGTGGCTTTCGGGGCGCCTTTCCCCACATGTCCGAACACCCAATCCTGCCAGTGCCACAGGGCTCCTGCTGAAACAGAGTCGCTGTGGCCAGTCTCAGGCTGCCCCCTCCTCATTAGCCATGGAGCCCACCATGCTCCTGAGCATGTGGCTGCCAGGATGGGTAAGGCCACACCACCCCCCATCTCTTGCAGCTGGGCATGGCCATGTGACTACTTGGCCAGGGGGACAGGAGGGGAGCACAGAAGGATGTGTGCTATTTACTGATGGGCCCTTTTCCTCTTGTCCCTCCTGCTGCTGGAATGCAGACATGATGGCAGGAGCTTGGGCAGCCACCAAGAAATTGCTGTTTACAGAAACCACACGTGGAGGATGGCAGGGCACAGCGACTACAAGGAGCCCATGGCCTCCAACGCTGTGGAACCTCCTGACCAGCCCCAGGGATGGCCTACAGGCACCTTTAGGTGGAAGAGAATCAGGCTTCCACCTTTCCTTATTTGTGGTGCTGGGGCTGGACCCACGGCCTTGCGCACGCCAGGCGAGGCTCTGCCGGGCCTCCCGAGCACCACCATCCTAGCTTAAAAAGCCACCGCGCCAGGCCTGTGGTGCAGCAGCAGCCGCGTCCTGGCTACAGGCGGGCCGCACTCAAGGCCGCGGGATGCCCAGAGAGCCTGCTGCTGTCTTGGGGGTGGGGGCATCGAGTCAGGGCCGCATCTGAGTGCCAGGAGAGCCCCAGGCCCCGGCCCCGGGGCCAGCCCACCTGGGGAAGAAGATGCTCTCCACCACGTAGAAGTCCTGCATGAGCACATCCCGCTCGGGCTTGGAGCTCAGGTTGCCCACGGTGTAGCCGATGCCCAGCTGGATGGCCCCCTTCAGGGTGGAGGAGGTGGTCTGCGGGGACACAGTGCATCGAGACTCTGCCGCCGGCTGGGGTCCAGGGAGCCCAACGCCAGCCCAGGCTGTCCTGGCTCCGCGGGGCTCCCTCCACGGCCATGGGTTAGTGCCGGATGGAGCCCAGGCCTGCACAGAGCCAGGCAGGCGCCGGCCCCTGCCCCCCAGAGCCACCCCAGCCCGCCTGCCCTGGCGCTCTCCTGTCTTGCACTGGTGGGCTGGACCCAGGGTCCACCGCTGAGCCACACGCAGCCCTGTCCCGTTCTGAAGCAGGGTCTGGCCAAGTCACTGAGGCTGGGCTCCCGCCTGCCATCTCCTCCGTGCTACCTGCCCAGTTGCTGGGACGACAGGCAGGGCCACTGTGCCCCACCAGGACTGCCTCGGGGCACGGCTTAGTGACGCCCGGCTGCGTGTCCTCTGTGGCTCTGACGGCAGGTGGGCAGTGCCAACTGTGGGCCTCGGGTTCCCTCCTGGGCTGCCCTGTGCCAGCCAAGGCCACACAGGGAGCGGGACATGGCTCTTCGCTGTGTGTCCCCTGCAGTCCAAGCCCAGTCACCCCTGGTCCAGACCCACACGCCCGTCCCAGGCCTGCAGGTCACCTGACAGGACAGCGCACACAGGGCCTCCCTCAGGCCCAGCCGTTCCCAGGGCCGCGCCCGGGTACCACACCCACACCTGACCCATGTGCCAGAGTGGACACAGACGGCCTTGGGCACTGCATGTCCCCAGCCAGCCCACCACAAAGAGTAGGAACGAACCTTCTTGTAGGTGGTCTCTCCAGATGCGTCTACGCCTCGATGACCCAGCTTCTTCCCGTGGCCAGGGCCGGGCTGTCCTGTCATTGATGGGGCCTGGGGACAACGAAACAGGAGTTGAGTGGACGAGGCGGCCGGTGCTCTGCGAGCCCTGGCGAGGGGCCTGTTACTGTGCCTATGGGAGCCCGGGCCCAGGCCAGGTAGGGCCTGGGGACACGGTGGGCTCCAGGCAGAGCAGGAGGCCCGTCCAGGGGCCCACAGTGCCCAACTCTGGACACTGCAAGTGCTCACACCAGCATCAGGGCCCGGGGCCGCTGGAGGCAAGCTGGCAGGTCGGGCAGCCCCGGGGACAGGGACGGGGAGGTCTTGGGCGGCACTGCCTGGCCCCTGGCGGTTCCAGGCCGGGAGCTCCTGCTTCAGGAGAGCCGCGTATCCCGGGGCAGCGCCTCTGGAGCAGGCCCCGCGTGGGGAGCAGGCCGGGCTATACAGGCTTGCGGGGCCAGGGCTGTCCCAGCAGGTGGGCACGAGGCACTGACCCCTCAGGACTCCCTGCTGTTCTGGGGAGCCTGCAGGGACACAGCCAGCGGGGAGGAGGGGCAGAGACGGGTCATGGCCTCTCTGGCCATCACTGACCTCGAACCAGTGCCCATCCTGTGCCACTCAGGGAGCCCGTCCACCTCTACCTGGTCCTCGGGTGCCTGGCCTCCACCCAGCCCTGCTCAGAGGGTTCTCCCTGCTGGCCACCAGGGGGCGGCTCTCCAGGGATGGACACCCGAGTCCCCAGGGCACTGTGCCCACACCATGTCACTCCTCCAGATGGCCCTACTGGCCCTGGAGGTGCCCAGGGGCCACACCCAAAGTCGAACGTGTAGCAGGGGTCCCTGGCCAGGTGGAAGAGCTCCCCCTGCCCCCGGGGGGGTTGTCAGGGACCAAGGGCCGGAGAGCGGGGCGGCCCAGGTGGACACACGGTGGCCACCTGGGCTCGGCTGCCCAGCTGTCAGGGCAGCACCTTGGGCCTCCCGGGAAGTAGGCCTGGCTCTCCCTGCTGCCCAGGACGCGGCTTCCCGACACTGACAGCGTAGATGGAGGTAGTTGGACCGCTGGCTGAAATCCAGGACACTTGGGAGGCTCCAGGAGGGGACAGAGGGGTGGGCAGGTGGGGCAGGGCGCAAAGGGACAGACACTGGGGAGGACGACTCCCGCGGGCCTCCCCAGGACTCGTGGCAGCGCCCAGACCAAGATGCAGCTCAGGGGGTCCAGGCCCGGCCTCGGCCGCCTTGCTTAGCCTGGCAGACCCTCCTGGCCACCTGCGGGGCGCGTCCCTGCTCGACACTGCAGGGCAGACGCGGGATCACTGCCCACAGTCTGTGGTCACCTGCCCGCCACAGCGCCCGGCCTGGACAGTGAGCCTCCCCAGGACCACGGCCCCGCCCTGCCTCTTCACCCCCGGGAGACTCACCTCGGACGAGCCCGACTTCTTCTGCACCGAGCCTGAGGGGAGAAGAGCGCCATTCAGCCTGCAGATGCCCCGCCATTTTGCCACTGTACCAGGAGCCACCCCCTGTCCCCAGTCATCCCACACTGTCACCAGGACCCCTCCCTGGCCATCCCATCATCAAGAATTGCCCCCAAGCCATTCCACTGTCAACAGGAGCCCCCGCCAGGCTGACCCTTGCTGGGCTCCTGGACCCTAGAAGACCCACAGGGGCCAACGTCAGGGAGACGCAAGCCGCGGGCCGTGTGCAGGCCATGAGGACTGGACCGTCACCCTGGACTGGGGGCTGGGGTCCCAGAGCAGATGAGAGGTGGCACAGGCTGGGAGACTGTCAGCCTCGGGCAGCATGGGGACCTGGCTGCACTGGTGTCACCCTGGCCGCGTGGGGCCTATGCACACACCTGACCCACCACTGCTGAGACGCTGGGTCCCGGGTGTCACAGGGAAATCAAGTGACAGAAGGGAGCTCAGCCCACAGCCAGGTCCCCAGGGCCAGGACAGCAGTCGGGGAGCTGTGGTCAGTGGGAACTGGCCGGGCCCCTGGGCTGAGCACAGACAGCCCCTGCGGGCAGAAGGGAGCGGGCACAGGAAGGGCCAGGGACCTCCATCCTGCCCTGCTCCCTGGCAGCCTCTGGCTGCAGAGGAGGCCACCCTGGCCAGTCTGTGCCCCAGGGCAAGGCACTCCGGGCAGGAGGGGGGTGCGGGAGTGCCACCAGGCACTGTCCGCCAGGGCTCAGGGCGGAGGGGCTGCAGGACCAGAAGGTGGCGCCTTCACCCTGAGGCACCGGCTAGCCGCTGCGGGTGGAACCCAGGGCCCGGCGCACAGGCCACGGACCACAGCCTGGCCTGGACTCCTCCAAGGACACTCGAGTGGACCTCCCAACTCTCCCTTCTGAGAAGAGGAGACTGATGGTCAAGGAGGCGAGAGGATCTGACCAGGGCCAAGCGCTGGGACAGGCCTCAAGTAGACACAGCCCCTCCCCGAAGCCCTCCGGGGAGCAGGCACACTCTTCCCACTGGGGCGACGACCACCTGTGGGGAGGCGGGACCAGGGCACGAGGAGTGGGCTTCAGCCCCAGGCCCTCCCAACTCATCAAGGCCCGGCGGGCGGGCAGCGTGGAGAGCAGAGGAGGGGCCTGGGCCTGGGGTGTGGGACTGACCTGCCCAGGGTCCTGAAGGAGGAGGGACACTGGGGGACACAGGTCAGCGCTGCCCTGCTGGCCCTCTTGGGCTGGCCTGTCCCTGCAGAGCCTCCAACGCTTGCACACCTGTTTCCACACCCAGAGTGACCCTGGTCATGTGCGTCCTCAGCCGGTCAGTGCCCTGCCCTGGCTGGAAACACAGAAGGCCCGCCGTGCACCCTGCCCTTGCTGGCCACAGCCCCGTATGTGTCAAAGGGGACCTGACAGGGTCAGTGGGGGCACGGTTCTGTCCGGGTGGTGCCGGGGGGCAGGGCAGGCTCTGCGAGCCTCAACAGGGACCCTGACGCTGGCCTGGGGGTCCCGTGAGCATGGGCAGCTGGCAGGCTCTGCGTGGCCCGGGCACACCAGGGCTTCGCGTCCTGTGCCCCAGGAACCCCCAGAAGGTGACCGTGCTGGGAATGGGGTCAGCAGCTATGACCAGCCGGAAGAAGCTGTGCCGGGTGGCCCATGACCGTCCCCAGGGAGAAGTGACAGACGCAGATGCTCATGGAGGACGACACGGGAAGGCAGAGGCAGGACGGTGACGCACGAGGAACACACTCAATGCCACCGTCCGACGTCAGGAGGGACCTGGGCAGGTTCCCGCTCTGACCCCTGAGGGCCGGCCCTGCCCACAGCTCGGGGCTGGCCTTCCGGCCTCCAGAACCGAGAGAAGGGACTCCCGCTGTCCTGACGCCCGTCTGTGGTCACCCGCACGGCATCCCCGGGGCCCAGTCCTGCCCTGGGCACCACCGAGCGGTGCAGGTGGCAGTGTTGGTGGGGCACGGCCCAGAGCCGGGTGGGGCCACGAGGGGTTCAGCTACAGCGTAAATGGCCGCAAGTGAGGGGCCACTGGGCCACGCAGACGTCCAGGCTGGGGGAGGCCAGGGCTGGGGGAGACCAGGGCTGGAGCTCGGCCCCACGTGGGCGCCCCTCTGAGGAAGCCACACAGCAGACTGCCCTCCTGGATGAGGGACATCCCTGGGAGGTGGCCACCCCAAGCTGGTGCTGGCGGAAGGTGCTGAGGGGACAGGGTGCTCAGCGGGCAGCTCACCGCACAATTCCCAAGGGCCTCTGGGCCCGGGAGGAAGGCAGAGGGCAGGACGCCGCGGGCTGCGGTGGGGTGAGGGCCGCCAGGGCCTCTGGGCCAGCCCGGCCTGGGCTCTGCACCGCCACCTCCCAACACAGAGGGGCCACAGCCCTGGGAGGAGAC
>NW_025999863.1:2250686-2258181 GCF_001458135.2 Marmota marmota marmota
CTCCAGCCAGCGCCGCGGCGGGGGGCTCAGATGGCCGCTCACTGCTTGCCCGGGGTCCAGCGCACTGGGGCCCTGCCCACCTCGGCTTCCACGCTGGCCTGAGCGACAGAGGACGCCAGGGAGGGGGCACGGGCACCACGGCCGGTGAAGGACGCCAGGGCCCCACGGGGCGGCCACGGGCTCTAGACCACCAGGCACCAGGCAGTCCCCAGGGCGCAGGCACCAGCCCCAGGAAGGCTGCTGAGGCCTCACGGGCAGCTCCCCAGCGGCTGGGCAGCCCCCGGGCACTGCCCAGGCAAGTGGAGACCTGCTCAGGGATCCCGGCAGGCAGGTGGAGCGCGGGGGTGCCCACCCCGACGCCCGCTCTCCAGGGCCTGGAGGGGCCTGGTGTCAGAGCAGGTGTGTGGGACAGCCACACGCCCACAAGAGGGACGCGGGGACCCGCGCGACAGGCCAGACTGAGGGACGACTCCCCTCGAGCTGTCCCGGGAACAGAGGCAGGAAGGGAGCAGGGAGCCACAGGGGCCGCCCGGGAGGGGGCGCAGGCCCTGGGGACAGGACGGGTCACACCTCCCTCCCCCCAGCACAGGGCGGGCGGACACGTGCTTCCCCACCGGCTCCAGTGGTAAACAGGAAGCCGGTCACCAGGCTCCGCTGCCCTCCCATCGGCCCGGGAAGGGCACTGCTGGGCAGGGTCCCAGGGCCTGGGCCTGGCCACCTCTCGTACTCGTCCTCAGCAGAGCAGAGGCAGATGCCCCTCCAGCGGCCCTGGGGTGGGGTGCTCCCGGCACCCCTCCTGGAGCTCGGCTGTCCTCCAGCAGTGCCCGCGGGCAGAGGCCGCTCTTGCTCCTGAGCAGCATGGGTGGCCACAGGGACAGCAGGAGGACCAAAGAGGCTGAGGAGCCATCGGCCCCATTCCCAGTGGACCTGCGCAGGTCCCCAGGAAGCTCACTGCCCGGCTGGCAGCCTGGACGGTGCCGTGGTGCGGGGTCTGAGCAGTCCCCGGGTTCATGCTCCAGAAGCCGGGTCCTCAGTGCGCCCACAGCCCTGGCAGCCGTCCCCAGCACAGAGAGCAAGACAGAGGTGGGGCCTGGCAGGCGGTGGCGAGGGCTGCGAGTATCCCTTCAGCTGGGATCAGTGCACCATGGGGACAAGTCAGCTCCCCGGAGAGCACCACCTCTCAGGAGGCCGGGGCTGTGGCGCCCGCTCGGGAGGCTGAGACAGGAGGATCGCGAGTTCAAAGCCAGCCCAGGCCCCAGCAAGGTGCTAAGCAACTCAGTGGGACCCTGTCTCTAAATAAAATACAAAATAGGGCTGGGACGTGGCTCAGCGGCTGAGTGCCCCTGAGTTCAATCCTCAGTACCACCCCCCGCCCCGCAAAAAAAATAAGAGTCTCAGGAGGCACAAGCAGGAGGATTGCAAGCGCAAGGTCAGCTTTGCAGCTCAGCAGGACACTGTCTCAAAAATAAAGAAATAAAACAAAATGGGCTGGGGATGAAGCTCCCGGTGGCTCCCCTGGGCTCCACCCCAGGACCAAACAAAAGGCCGGGGCGCACGCCTGTCATCCCAGTGATGGGGAGGCTGAGGCAGGAGGATTGTGAATTCGAAACCAGCCTCAGCAAGACCCTGTCTACATAAAAACTACGAGGGCTGGGATGGGGCTCAGTGGTAGAGGCATCGCGGGTTCAATCCTGGTACCAAAAAACCCCAGACCCTCTGGCTCCATCCTACCCTGGGAGGTCTCTCTGGCTCACACTTCTGCCAGGAGGACACAGGAGACCATCGCCATGAGGTCCTGCCTGAGGGCAAGCAGGCAGGGCTGCCCCGTCTGCACTCCCAGGCTCCGAGACTCTTCCCTGCGCAGCGCACACGCTGGGCACCGCCACAGGACAGAGCGGCCTGCCAGAGCTGGGCCCCCAGGACTGGAGCCGGGGCTCGGCCTCCTGCTCACTCAGGGAGGCTCCCACGCCTGGGGCCTCGCCACTGAAGCTGCCCCTAGCTCAGCCGTCCAGTCCCCAGGCAAGGTGGCCTGCAGGGTGTGGGGTGGCCGCCAGCGCAGGGTGAGGCGGGGCACTGTGCGGTGCTCTCTGACCCAGCGTCCAGCTCCACACTGCAGCACCTCCCGGAGAAACACACTGCCCTGTCCCCGGGCACAGCTGACTCCCCGGGCCTCGCGGAACCCCACACAGCAGCAATGCTGGCTGCTGGGGAGTCCCCGCAGGCGGCCGGTGCTGGCTGCAGCTCTGGCCACTGCCTCCACCGCCTTAAGGCAAGGAAAATCCACGGGCCAGCGACGCGGCTCAGCGCAGAGCCCACCGAGCACACGAGGCCTGGGCTCCGTCCAGAGCCACGAAAGTGCCACGCAGCACGCGGCACTTCGAAGGGCATCCGAGCCCCAAGGAGGCAAGGAGAGGGCCGGCTGCCCGGCCGAGAAGGACACAGATGCCCTGCCGCACCAGGACACGGCCCAGACGTGCAGGATTGGAGAACGCAGCCAGGGGACCCTCAGCCACGGTCCAGAGCACAGCCCAGGACAGCAAAGAGCCACCAGGAGCGGCCTGGTCAGTGCAGCCCCTGCAGCTTCCCCAGGACACCCCCGGGAGAGGGGTCACTAGCTCAAGGAGACCTGAGACAACCCCAGCTCAGGGAAGGGCTTCCCATATCTGACGGCAAACCCAGGAAGCCCCGAGGAAAGTTGGTCACCGTGGACAACCAACACCCGCGAGAGAGGAGGTGGAGTGCACTGCCCATGCTCGGCCACAGATGGCAGGGCGCGCCATATGCAAAGAGCTCCCGGGAATCAACAAGGAGCTGCTTGGCTGCAAAGCAGGAAGGGCCACCCGGTGCCCGGAACCCAGGCGGGCCTGTCCCCATACAGTGACCCTCCTCCCCAGCTCTGAGAGACAGGTCACTGCTGGAGGGGTGAGGGAGCCCTGGCTGCCCGCTCCTGGAGCCGAGGAGACAGGAGCATCAGAAAGGAGAAGATGCCTCCGGGCTCCTCCTCTGATTCCCACTGAACAGCCTGGAAGTCACCAGAAGGGACACCAGAAGTCACCACACACCCCAGGGCTGGCAGCAGCGACAGCAAGCGGCGGGGCCTGGGCAGCTCCAGACAGCACACACCCCTGCCCCTTGATCCCCAGGGTCTAAGGACGTCGATGTCTTGGCCCCGAGCAGGGGCAGCCCTAGGGGGTCGCCAGGGGTCCCCAGCAAACGCAGGAACCAGGTCAGCACCCACCCTGCACCCAGCTGGACCCGACCAGGGCCCGCCTGCCCTGCCCGCTATCCGCTGCTCAGGCCACCAGGCTCTGCTCTTGACAGAGACCATCTGACCCGCCTGGTGACATTCAGCACAGGCCTCTGCTCCGCATCTGCACGTCCACCCCCCAGAGCACAGGGACCTTTCTGGGCTCACTGCACTGGGTCCCCGGAGCATGCTTCTGGGGGCTGATGGCCAGCCGTTGGCCGAGGGCGTCCTCGGGCTCCGCTGGCCTCATTTGGAGAGGAAAAAAGGGAAGCCGCTGCTCAGAGGCCCAGGGCTGGCCAGGACTGAGGGTAGGCGCCCCGACACGGCCCTTGGCGCCCCACAAGGGCGCCCCTGCCCTGGCCTTGGGGGTGCCCACAGCCAAGCCGCCACCCCCGGGCTCAGCCCCAACCCTCCAGGGCCCTGCTGCCACTGCACCCCTTCCTGCCATGTGGCCAGAGGGAGCCTCTAAGACACAGGCGGT
Organism: Marmota marmota marmota; assembly: GCF_001458135.2. Taxonomy (NCBI): domain Eukaryota; kingdom Metazoa; phylum Chordata; class Mammalia; order Rodentia; family Sciuridae; genus Marmota; species Marmota marmota. The sequence goes on from NW_025999863.1 coordinate 2,254,415, forward strand.
GCCCTCTGGCAGGGCCACTCACTGTCCCCAGAACAGAGCCCCGTTACCTGCCAGGCCCCACCTGGCTGCTGTCCCCACACTGACTTCATCCTGTCCAGGTCACCCTCGTCCTGCCACAGGGCCTTCGCACAGCTGTGCCGCCACCGCCAACTCGCGCACCCCGGCAGCCGCTTCTTCCTCACGCCGGCAGACCGGCCACCTCCTGCCCTGCCCTCCCGTCACCCCCGTCCCCCTCTTCTCCTGCCCACTGGGTGGTGGCCTATTGGGGCGCAGACTGGGTACCTCTGGCCTCGTGGGTCGGGTGTCCGGGTCGCACCGCTCAGCTCAGTTCTGGGGGAGGCTATACGGGCCCCTCGCGGACAGAGCTTCCCTGGACACGGCGGGGCATCGCTGGCCCTGGCCCCATCTCCCCCACTGCAGGGGGGAGACCCTCTGGCCACAGCTCGTGAAGGAGCTCAGCCGCCCCGGGGGCACTCCCCACCCACACGGGGGGCCTCTCCAAGGGGAGGCCGAGATGCCAGGGCAGAGGGCCTGGGGTCGCGTCACTCGGCCAGGAGGCGGCCAGGGGGCGGCCAGGGGTGCCTGGGAGCTCTCTGCCCAGGTCAGCCTGGACCCAGGCCTGCGGCCCGCTCCCGGAGGAGGCTCTGAGGGCATCCTGCCCAGGCCCGCCCGCGGCTCCGAGCAGGCCCCCCGTCTGCAGGCCACCCGCCACCCCGCCACCTCGCGGGGCCCGCCCTGGTGCTCCTGGAGCTACGGTCCACCTGTGGGGTGCTGGGCCGCTCCAGAGCCAGGCACCTGGGAGTGCTGCCCACTGGCCAGCGCCCCAGAGCTCTCCTGAGGGACAGGAGCTCTGTAGAGCCAACCATGCTGGGAGGTGACAGTGCTGTGGTGGGGAGGGCACGGCCAGGGGCAGAGGGAGGGGCTAGAGGCCGGAGACAGAAGTGAGCAATGTTTGAGGAGCTAAGGATGCAATGACACGGATCCAGGAAAAGAACATTCCAGAAAGAGGATGCAGCCCATGCAAAGGCCCTGGGGCAGGATCCAGCCTGGTGAGCTGGAGGAGCAGCCCACGTGGCGGGAGCAGGGAGGGGATGGGGCAGGTCATGCAGGGCTCTGTGGGCTACAGGGAGGACTTGGCCTTTGACCTTGAGTGATCGGGCGCATGCAGGGCTGTGGGCAGGGGAGGCAGGACCTGGGCCAGTCCTAAGGGGTCTTGAGGAAGAGGCAGGAAGCGGGGGTGGAGCCGGGGCGCTGGTACAGACTGGTGGAGGCTGTGGCTGCACCAGGTGGAGGCCGAGGTGCCGGAGCTGTGGGCAGACCCTGCCCTGGTTTGGAAGGCAAAGCTGACATAATTCGTCACCAGATTAGATGTGGGGGTGGGGCAGGGATGAGGCCACTCTTCTGCGGCCACAGGAGACAGGGTAGCAGGGGATGGCTCAGGAACCCCCAGACCATAGCTCAGGCCAAGCCCACGGGCAGGCCCTGCGGTGTCCCCCAAGCCTCCAGTCCCAGGAGCCCTGCCGTGAACTAGGCACCCCGGACAGCCCCCATGTGCCTGGTGGCCACAGTGACTGCCACAGGCCAGCCAGGCAGCCTGTTCCAGGCTGGGCATCAGGAGCCAGGAACCCTCAGAGTGCCCAGATTCTAAACACCAGCGAGAAGCGTTTCACCCATCGTCAGACTGGCCGAAACCGCCACGGTGGGCCCCCGGGAAGCCCTGAGTGCCTCTTCAGTCTTCCTGCCCTTGACCCAGACACCAAATGGCTGGGACACCAAGTGCCAGCACTAAGCACCAGTCACAGGCCCATGTTCAGGGACACACAGGTGACCCTGCTGCAGCAGCCAACCCACCAGGACAGGCCCCGGCAGGGGTTGGACGAAGCCCCAAATGCAGAAGACTTGGCAGGCAGCAATGGGTACAGACAGTGCGGTCCCCACCCCACATCCCGCCCAGAGACCAGGCACAGAGGTGAAGTCACACAGCAATGGAGGGCCGGGCTGGAAGTGTCACCCAGCAGGACTGCTCTGGGCTTCCTCCCGGGGACAGACACCAGGCAGGAGGCCCAGATGCTACAGATGGGAAGCAACGAGTCACAAGACGAGGCGCAGCGGTCCTCGTGGGGACCCTACAGGACAGGCTGCACGGCGTCTGGACACGTGGCTGTCACGGCTGGAGAGCCCCTAGTATGGAGGAGACCAGGGACGCTGCTCAGCCCCTTAAAATAAAAAAGTTCCAGCCCCAAATGCCATGGTGCCGGGCAGAGGCACTGGCAGGAGGCAGCCTGGTGGGGAGGAGGGGCCGCTGCGGCGTGACCACTCACGGGTGTCCACTTATGTGCATGCTCACAGGGCAGCAAGAAGGGGCGTGGACTGTCACCACGCCCAGGTGGGCAGAAGGGGTTCCCAGGAGCAGCAGTGTGGAGCCCGGGCCCAGCTGGCACTGGTGGGTTGTGTTTCTGTGAATTTCTGGGACAGGAGGGCAGGCCACTCCTTATCACCCAGCTCCCTGCTCAGATCAGCCACTCTCTGTCCCCAATCAGATCACAGAGTCCCTGATAAGGCAGATGTCTGCTGCGAGGCTTTCTTGTGGTCAGTGGGTCTGAGGCTGCTGTGTCCCTGAGCTGCCCAAGCAGAGGGCTGATGCCCAAGCAGGAGTTGGGCGGGCTGAGAAGGGACCCAGCTGGGGCCCACTGCCCCGCAGGCTTCCGCCTCCACGCCTGGTGCTGGCCGGGCCACCAGGTGACAGCAAAGAAGGAGGGCGAGTGGCTCCTGGGGCTAAATGGGGTCACCTAGCAGGCAGCTCCAGATGGCAGTGGGGAAGGAAGCGGGGGCCTGCAGCGGGCATGGGCAGCCTCAGACCTGCAGCGGGGGCTGCGGCGCCCTCGCCCTCGCGCCTGCCCTGGCAGCACAGCACCACCTTGCCTTCCTGCCAAGGAAGCTCAGGCTGGTGGAAGCAGGGGCTCGGATGCCCGTGGGTGTCTGCAGACACCACCACCCTCGGCCGAGGGCCGCCTGCGGGGGGGGGGGGGGCAGGGCAGGGTTCTGCAAATCGGGTAACTTCCTATGTGGGAGCTTGTGACCTCACGGAGAAGGAACCTTCCGTTCTCTGGGCTCTGCACACCGCCCCGCGAGACGCAGCGCAGGCCCAGGCACAAGGAAGCCATGCCCTGCACAGCAGGTGCCGCCACTGCCGGGCAGCAGCAGGGAGACGGACAGGGCCAGGGCTCCTCACTGCACTTGTCCTGACACGGACTGCACCTCAAAACACAGTCCCCCTAGAGCCCCTGTTTCACAGGGAAGTAAGCTGAGGCCAGGAAGGGAAGGGACAGCCATTGCCGGCACCCAGGTCTGGAGACTTCCAGAAGGAGGAATGACAGGACCAGGAGGCTGCCCCAAAGCAAAGGTCCACCTCCACCCCCACGGCCACAGGGTGACTGCTTGTGGGGGAAGGCCCAAAAGGTGACAATCGCAAGAAGGGCAGCCCAAACTGGTGGCTCCGGGCCGGGGGGTGGCATCTGGGGCAATGTCACCCCTAGCCCTGAAGCGCCTCGGAGGTAAGGCGCCCACTAGCATGGGGGTGCCCCAGCATCCCGCACACCCGGAGCAGCCCCTCGCCCACAAGAGGGGGGAGGCCGACCCCTCTGCGCCCTCGGCAGGAGGCAGCTCGCCCACCCTCTTCCCAGACCCGGTCCCGGCAGGCGCGAGGACCCCTCTTCCCCGCATAACTCCAAAAGGGGCTCCCTCCACCCACAGGCCCCAGACCGGGC
>NW_025999863.1:2261145-2266047 GCF_001458135.2 Marmota marmota marmota
GGGAGGGGCCGCAGCGTGGGGGCGGGACTGGGGCGGGGCCAGGCTCTGACGTGCGGCTCATACCGCCAATCGGAGATCGGGGGCGGGGCTTTGCGGGCCCGGCCGGAAGCTTCGCGAGCGCCCCCGCGTGTCCAGGGATGGAAGGACGGCGCGGTGTCTTCAGGGGTAGCGCTGTGCACGGGAGCCCGCAGGTAACATTCCCAACCGACAGCAGCAGCGTTATTGTTCCGCCACTTCGGTTACGCACTGTTCCCGGGACGTTTCGCGCTGCCTGTTATTTCATGTATTGTACATGAAACAGTCAAGGGTCTGCATTATTCCTCAACACCGTCAATTGCATTACATAATATTCCTATTACATAAAATACATAATGTATTCCATAAATTGTATATCATGTGCGTGAATAAATACTTATATTTGGATAAATAATATAGAAATAGTATGGAAGTAAGGCTGGGGTCGAGGCTCAGGGGCAGAGCGCTTGCCCAGCATGTGGGAGGCACTGGGTTCGATCGTCAGCACCGCATATAGATAAATAATAAATAAAGGTCCACCGATCACTAATAAAAACAGCCGGGTGCACTCCTGTGATCCCAGCGGCTTGGGAGGCTGAGTCAGGAGGATCTCGGGTTCAAAGCCAGCCTCAGCAAAAGCGAGGCGCTAAGCAATTCAGTGCCACCCTGTCTACATGAAATACAAAATAGGGCTGGGGTTGTGGCTACTGGTCAAGTGCCCCTGAGTTCAATCCCCAGTACCCACTCACCCCCAAAAAAATAAATAATAAGAATATTTTTTTTAAAATAGTATGGAAGTATAAATTACCTATGTGTATATTTGCATATTATATTAAATAATGAGTTTACCTTACTCATATCATGCTTGCATTTATGTTTTATGAGTGATACAAATATATAAGTATTTACATTTGCATATTATGGTTACATAGGATAATATCAATGCATTGATACTATTAATATAATATGTATCTATATGAGTAACAAATATATAAGGAAAGAATTACATTTGTACATCATATATAATACACTTACATTATTCATGTACTAGTACTCATTTACATTTATATGAACTTATGTGAGTTATAGAAGCACATTCACATATAAACACAATGTACATAGGTAAATATACACTGATGGGCAGGGGTAGTGGTCAGTGAGTGGTATGCATGAGGAACTGGGTTGGATCCGCGGCACCACATAAAGATAAACAAATAAAGGTATGTGTTCATGTACAACTAAAAAATATTTAAAATACTATTACTTAAGTATATACATATATACTGGAATGTTTATATCTGTATCTATATGATCATAGTAAATTGTTATTATTTGTGAATATCAACAATAACTGTAATATGCTAACAATTTGTTGTATTTTATTAAGCATAATATATATATTATATATGATATAAATATTAACATCAGTAAGCCAAAATGTGTGTTGCTATAACATAAATGTTAATGTATATGACTCTCCCACCTTTTTATTTTCTGGTACTGGAGGGTGGGAACCTAGGGTGGTGCACACGCTGGGCAAGTGCTCTACCACTGAGCCACGTTCCCAGCCTTTTTTATTCTTTATTTTGAGATGGAGTCTTGCTAAGTTGCTGAGGCTGGCCTTGAACTCGCCACCCTCCTGCCACACACCGTGGCTGGGATCACAGGGATGCGCCACGGCACCCAGACTCCACATGATTATTTGAAATGCTAAGTTGCGGGGCTGGGCTGGGCTCAGCGGTAGAGCGCTCACCTCGCGTGTGTGGGGCCCTGGGTGCCATCCTCAGCACCACATAAAAATAAATAAATAAAATGAAAAGATGTTGTGCCCACCTACAACTGAGACATAAATATTAAAAATAGACTAAGTCGTGAGCGGTGATGTCCACTCCAGGCTCAGAGGTCTGCGTGGGGGCCTCCTGAAGCCAGGGACTGGCTCTCTGCGGTTCCAGGTCTCCGTGTCCCTCACTTCCACGCTCCTGGCAACCTGACACCTAGGTGACCTAGGCACCGTCCTGGTCCTCTCCTGCATGTGCACGACAGGGGCCCTCAGGCCTCTAGCCACCTGGGCTCCGCTCCTGGTAAGCGCTTGCTCACACACCAGGCCCTGGTTCCGTCCCACACCACGCCCTGCCAGTGGCTCCGCAAGAATGGTGCTCCGGTGGGTCCTGCAGGTGGCACACGGGGACAGGGGTCTCGCTGCTGAAGCACCATGATGGCTTTGCTACGGAGGCTCGGCGGTCAGGAATCCTGAGGTCCTGGTCTGGCTGTTAATAAGCTGCTATTAATAGTTCTGTTCATTAACCTTCTCCGCCGGGGGCAGCGTGGCCCCTGCTAGTGAGGAGCGGCCTGATTCAGAGGCCTGGACCGCCTCTCTCAGGCAGCGGGAGGGAGGGGCCTGGGCTGTGGGGCCTGGGGATGGACCGAGGGGAACCAGGAAGCCGGGCAGGTGGTTGTCAGACCTCGGCCCCAAGGATGCGGCGACAAGGCTGTGCGTGGGCCCAGGAGGCAGATCAAGAAAGGGAAGAAATGGCCAAGGCCCCAGGGAGGGCAAAGGGGCCCCCATTAGCTGTGCCCAGCTAGAAGGGAGTCCACCCAAAGGGGACAGGCACAGTGTCAGGCGTCAGACTGGTCCACACAGTGTGGCCCACCCACACCCTCAGCCCCGAAAAGGGAAGAAATTCTGACACCGGCCACAAGGTGCCCTGAGGACACAGTGCTCAGTGACAAGAGCCGGGCACAAAGGGGCACACACTGCAGGGTCCACCCACAGCCGGTCCCTGGAGTCCTCAGGTCCACAGAGACAGGAAGTAGCAGAGTGGGAGCCAGGGGCTGGGAGGGGACCGGCTAGTGTTGAAGGGACAGAAGTTCAGTGTGGGAAGAAGAGAAAGTTCTGTGGGGACAGCTGTGCGCCCTACGAGGGCTCCAGGCCCCCAGCTGATCCCTTACCAGTGGCCACGTGGTGCATGCTACACCTGCCAGCTCCCTTGACCCCTGTCGTGAACAGCAGGGACACCTGAGCTGTCCAGAGGAGACTCGTCTAAGTGCGGGCCCTGGAGGCAGCCTGGCCCACCTGGACCGCCCGATGCACCTGCCCAGGCATCAGTGGGAGGGCACAGTGTGAGCTCATGAGGCTGCTCGGCAACTCAGGTGCCAGGGCAACTCGGAGATCCATCCGCCGGCCCGGGCAGTTCAGGAAGGGCAAGGTTAGGTACGACGCCAGTAAGAACAGGAAGCAACTTGGAAAAACCACCAAAAAGCAAAACTGGAAAATCAACAAGTGGCATAAAAGTCGTGATTGAGACACGGAAGTAAATGTCAAAATAATCTGTCAGAAAGGTCAAGGAGGGGCCCGTGGGGGAACCGCAAGGGCAAGGGCTGTCCATGTTCTCAGCAGGACAGAGACGGCTCGGCGCTTTGAAACGCAGTGTGTGCGCCTTCGATGAAAATAAGAAGCTTTATGACTTTGGCGCTGGGGCGGAGGGACAGAGCGGGTAGGCAGCGGGTGGTGAGCGGGGCCGGGTCCCGGGCAGCAGCGCTCTTGGCCCCGGCGATCCATGTCCACTCCCTGCCCATTTTGCAGGGTTGGAAAACTGAGGCTGCCCGGCGGGTAGTGGCCGGGTTTCCAGCGCCCCCTGATGGCCACGGCGCCTATGACGTCAGCACAGGTAGGTCCCCGCCCCGCTCCCCTTGGCTGCGATCCATCTGCCCTCCAGCCCCAAATGTATCAAGCACCTACTGTGTACCCGGCTGCGCTCTGGACCACAGGGGAGGCCAGGGTTCAGCCAGACAAAATCCCCGACCTTGAAGATGGCCAGCAGGCGAACCAGGAGGCGTGAGGCCGGCTCAAAGGCTGAGCGCCGACAGAGTAGGGTCGATGGGTGGACCAGGGTGCTTCTCAGGACACCGCGCTGGCCTAGCGCGCATGCGGCCCTGGGCTCCACCCCAGCACGCCACGCAGAAAAGCAAAACTGGTAAATCCACAAGCGACTAGAGAGAGATGGAGCGTTAGAGTGGATATGCGTAGGTATGCGTAGGTACGTCTCCACGCATCCGCTGCGCACCTTGGTCATCAGCCTCAGCAACTTGGTGAGGCCGCGTCTCTAAATAGAAAATAGCAAGGGCTGGTGATGTGGCACAGTGGTGCAGCACCCCCGGGGTTCCATCTCTAGTGCCAGATCACGTATGTCTATGTGGGCATATTCCTGTGTACATATGATGTTCATGTGAACGCTCGAACCCGAGGAAATCGGGGACAAGAAATGACAACAGGATAGAGAGCAAACATGGACTCCAAGCTCACGGTGGTTTGGTTTGGTTTCCTTGCACCGGGGGATTGAACGCAGGTGTGCTTAACCACTGAGCTACACTCCCAGCTTCTTTTATTTTGCCGAGGCTGACCTTGAACTAGCGATCCTCCGGCCTCAGCCTCCCGAGTGGCTGGGATCACAGGCGTGGCCACCAGGTGGCTTCCCAAGCTTGTGCAAAGCACAGTCGGGCGTCATCTGAAAGAGCTGTAAGGAAAGCCGGTCTGAATGGCTGACCCACCTTTTCAACCATGTGAGAAGCAGCCCAAGTCTTGCCGCAGGCTCCGCGGAGCCTGGAGTTTCGGCAGGGACCCGTGGGCCATGCGGGCAGCCGCCGAAGTCGCGAGCCACAGCCTCCGTCCCCTGCGCTTCGCACTCAGCTCTCTCCTCGGTCCTGGGACGAGCCCCGACAGGGTCCAGGCCTGGGCAGGAAGCGGGCGGGCAGCGTTGGGGTGAGTGGAGACTGCCCGGGGACCCACGGTGGGAGCGCAGGGCGACCACGCGGTCCGCGGGCCTTGAATGCGCCGGGCCCAGGCACAGGTAGGGCTGGGCGTGCGCCGCCCGGGCCAGGCCAGGGGTT
>NW_025999863.1:2267474-2271981 GCF_001458135.2 Marmota marmota marmota
GGCCCAGGGCCCTGTAGCCAGGAGGTGAACGGATGCCTGAGCCCTGGGTCAGAGCCTGGGGGGTGGAGGAATCCCAGCCTCTCAGAGCTTTGCCTTGGCCCCTCTCCTCCCTGGCCTCGAGCAGAGCAGTAGCAGGTGCCAGGGCATGCAGGGCTCCAGGGGAGCCATCCTACCACAGCTCGGAACTCAGAACACAAGGCCAGTCCCACAGCTCCATCTGATACCCCATTTTACAGAGATGAATCCAGGCTCAGAGAGGGCAGCCACTTACCCAGGGCTGCACAGTAAAGTAGGATTGTCATGCAGACAAGAGCCCAAATGCAGAAGGGGGGTGGTCTGGAGGCTGGCCCTGTCCCCCAACCAATGCCCCATGCTCAACATCTTGAAAAAGTCCCGCCTGCTGGGCCCAGCACTTCCGCCTGGCTCTGAGTCCTGGGGAAAGTCCACAGCAGGGAATCTGGGCTCCTGTCCTTCCTCTTCAGCCTGGCCAGGCGCCAGGGAGCAGTGTTGGCTCAGGGTGCAGCCTGACACCCTTTGGAATGGCCGAGGTCAGTGGGAGGCATGGCTGGGGCAGGGCTGCCTTGCAGTGAATTGGCATTAATTGAGCACTTACTGTATGCCAGGTGCGCAGTTCGTGACTATTGGGGTACAGCAGTGAATGAGACAGTCAAGACCCCTGCTCCTGTGGGGCTGATGTCTTGAGAGAGAAGACAGAAACAAAACCAGTAAAGAAATCGTGCCACAAACGGCGTCAGGGGTAGGGGATCCTATTTTACTGTATTTTCACGGAGCTGGAGCTGGAACCAGGCCTTCATGCAAGCACTGCCCCACCGAACCCCCACCCGCCCTGCAATTTTATATAGAAAGGTGAAGGCACTCACTGAGCAGCTGGCATCTGTGCACAGACTCAAAGCACCTGAATAGTCGGCCAAACCCAGGCCCAGGCAGAGGGCACCAGTGTGCAGAGGCCCAGGGGCAGGACCAAGTCTGGCATCTGGTGGGCACAGTAAGGAAGGAGCCCGTGTGGCTAGAACAGAGGGAGGAGGGGAGGCAGAGAGGGCCTGGGGCAGGTTGCGCAGGGCCTTGGGGGCCAAGGGAGGACTTGGCTTTGACCTAGAGGGAGGTGGGAGCCATAGAGGATACCGGAGGGCTCTGAGTCAGGTGCTCCTTCGCGCCCTCCAGTGGCTGCTGTGGGGAGGACAGGCTGTGAGTGAGGGCGGGAACGGGCAGCAGGTGGATGGACTGGGCTGGTCCAGGAGGAGGCAGATTCTGGAGAGACTTTGGCATGTGCTGATTGTGGCAGACCCCCAGCGTGATGAGGAAGGGCGGGGAGGGTTAAGATGGGGAGCGCAGTGGGGTGGCCACACCTGTCGTCCCAGCGGCTCGGGAGGCCGAGGCAGGAGGATGGAGTTCCAAGCCAGCCTCAGCAACTCTGAGGCCCTGAGCAGCTCGGGGAGACCCTGTCTCTAAGTAAAATACAAAATAGGGCTGGGGTGTGGCTCAGGGGTGAGGGGACCTGGGTTCAGTCCCCGGCACCACTGCCAAAAAGAACTTAGATAACAAAACAGACGGGGGGGCAGAGTGACGGGGCAGGGAGGGGACGGGGGACACCCTTGGGTGGTGCCAGGGTGGAGCCACTGGCCTCCTGGTCAGCCTCTTTTCTGAAAGGTCAAGGGTTGGGCTGGGGCAGCTCCCAGCAGGGCCCTGGGTTCATCCCATAAACAAGAAGGTGAAGGCTGAGCAGGTGGCACCTGGAGTGCTCTGAAGTCACCCATCCACAGGGAGCCGGGGGTCACAGGCTGATCCCGCGTCACACACACACTGCCATGGGGGTGACCTGGGCCCACAGACAGAGCAAGCCTGGTCAAGGCCACTTGGATGATCAGCTGCAGTCTCCCCAGGACAAAGTCATTTGCATTGGAACCTCTCCGCCATTTGCAGCCATTTACCAGGTTCTAAAGTGGTTCAAAGGCAAGGAGAAGCACAGATGACCAGAGGGGCCCAGGGCTGGACTGGCGGGCACTCCATGCTGACCCTCGAGGGCACACCGGGGAGCCGCAGGGCGCTCCTGAGCAGGAGCCCAGCTCGCGGACCGTGCGTCCTGGGCGGGGGGCTCTCTCTTCAGCATCTCTTCCCAGCCCGTGCAGGCCTCATCACGGGATGGGGTTTGGTATGCAGTAGGTGCTCCATAAATGAATACATAGCCTTGGGGAGCCATCTAAGACTCTGAGCAGTGCACTTACAAGGACAGAGTCAGGCGTGGCCCTGGAGTACATGAGGACGGGGCGGGGTCCTGGGGGATCGGCAGGTGGCCCCCGGGGCTGGGAGCAGGGACTGTGAGTCAGGTCAGCGCTGCGGGCCCTGCACCCGGCTGCTGCCCAGGTCAGAGGTGCAGTGTGGACCACTTGGGGGTGGACGTCCCTCCAGCAGCAGGACACCATATCTCGCCTGCCTTTCCTGTGGGGCCCTGAGAGGAGGAACAAGCCCTGGGTGAGCCCAGGCAGCCCTCGTCCCTCCCTTCCCATGAGACTTGTGGCAGGTCCTGCTGCTCCCGGAGCCTGGCCTTCCTTGGAACCCTGGCTGGCTCCTGGACCCTCGCCCGCCCAGGGCTCCCCAGCCCCCCAGACAAGCCCCCCAGGGACAGTCTCCAAACCACCTGCCCCACCATCGGGACGGCGGGGCCCCAGGAGGACAGATCCTAAGGACAGGCAAGATCCCCCAGCTGGGTGGGGGGCAGGAGGCCTGCTCCTGGGTCCCCCCAGGTGACCCCAGACGTAGCTAGGACATGCGTGCCAGGGACGGCCATGGGAGCACAGGATTCTGGGACATTCACTTCATGTGGTTTTTCTTCTTTTTGTACCAAGGACTGAACTCAGGGGCACTTAACCACTGAGCCACGTCCCCAGCCCCCCTCCCTTTTTTGTGGTGCTGGGGACTGAACCCAGGGCCTTGTGCCTGCAAGGCAAGCTCTACCAGCTGACCTGTACCCCCAGCCCCCCTTTTATATTTTATTTAGAGACAGGGTCTCACTGAGTTGCTGAGGCTGGCTTTGAACTCACGATCCTCCTGCCTCAGCCTCCTGAGCTGCGTGGGTGACAGGCACATGCCACGGCGCCCCACACTATTCATGACAAATGACACCTGTGCGGCCAGCCGGCGGGGACAAGGCTCGTTAGGGCTGGGTGGCCGCGCGGGGTGCAGTCCAGGCCAGTGGGTCCCCTCTGGTAGAGCCAGGAGCGGGCGGGCAGGCTCAGGGGATGGAGATGGCAGTTGTCCTGTGTGCGCTCTGTGGACGTAGTCACTGTGCCCCGCAGACAGGCCCACTGTCCTGGGACGATTTAAAACAAGTAACGAGGAAAACAAGGAGAAGCAACAGGCCTGGCCCTTGTCCTGCCCCGTCCACACCAGGCCTCTGCTGACCTCCCCAGGAGCCGTGTCCCTTCCCCTCTCCTACCTACCTCTAAATGTCCCCACACAAGAAGCTCACCTCAGCCTTCCCGAGGCCGGGACTCCCTGGTCTCCCATGACTCCTGGGCCACCCCTCCCAGGCGCTGCGTTTCCAAAGTCCCAAGGGTCCACCCCACGGCCCCTCTCCTGCTCACCCACAGCCTGTGCTCCCTGCAGCCACCAGAGGGCACCTGTGAGCACCTGCGTCCTCCCTGGCTCCGCCTCTCTGGTTCCACCTGTGTCCCCCCCAGCCTCCCTGCGTCCCTCCCCTCTCTCCACCTGTCCTCAGCTGCAGCCCTGGGCTCCAGCTGTGCCTCCTCTTGCCCCGGCCTCTGCACAGAGGCCCTCAGCCGGGAGCACCTTCCCCAGCTCCCAGGCCCCTCCGCCCCTCCTGCCGTCTAACTGCCCTGGGCCTGGGTGCCTCTCACCTGCCCTCTCCTGTCACAATCCAGGCCAGGGCCACCTCCTCAGAGCGGCCCTCAGGAGACCTCCGGCCCTTCCTTCCCCTCTGACTCTCCCAGGACGGTCCGTCTCCCTGGGGACCACAGGCTTTCTTGAGGCAGAGACTATCCCTTTAGGACCCTTCTCATCAGCCCTCAGCTGGGCATTGTGTACACAGTGGGTGCTCCATAAATGCTAAAGCCACCGGCCACAGCCCAGCGGGCTGCTGTTTCTTCAGGGTGTTCTTGGGTTTCCGACAGACCCGGTAGGTCACGGGGGTGACCCCAACCTCCCCGGGCCCAGGGACAGTCAAACAGCCTGCGTCAGCTGCCCCCCACCAGCTGCCAGGGCCCCGCCCTCCGGTGGACACGCCCCGCGGGGTCAGCCCAGCCCCGCCCTCGGGGTCCCCTGTCCAGCGACCTGTAGGGACTGTCTCTCAGCCGTGCCGGGTGTTGAGCAGAGTCCTGCCTGTCCCCACCAGGGGCCAGGGGCCCTTTTCAGCTGCAGAAACCTTGAGACACCAAGTGTCCCCTCCCCGCCAGAGACCATGGTTTGGGGGATCAAACAGAGCCCGCATCCCGTGCCTGCGGGTCGGGATCGCCACTGGATGCAGCTGGCC
>NW_025999863.1:2277095-2282326 GCF_001458135.2 Marmota marmota marmota
GAGGCAGCAGTCCCCAGCCCCCAGCCTGCCCACCTGGAGCTCCCAGGTTGGGGACCGCGCAGGGGACACAGCAGATTCTGAGGTCCCAGACCCGGGTGATCAGGGCTGGTCCAGGGGAAGGGGTGGGAGGGGACGGGGCCCTGGGCTGTGAGGGGTGAGTAGGAGTTTGCCATGGAGCCAGGTGGCTTCTGGGAGGGCCCAGAGGAAGGACGGACTTACCTGCGGGTGATGGAGTGAGGATGGGTTCAGAGGGTGGATAGGACAGGTACCGAGAGCAGGGCGTGTCCTGGGGGCCCAGGGGAGCAGTCAGCTGGTGGCCAAGGGGACTCCTCATGTCCCAGGGTGTCCCCGGCACAGGGGACAGCTGGAGTGGAGCCAAGCTGAGGTGGGCCCTGTTGGGCTTAACACCGGGGCATGCGAGCCCGGGTGTTGCCGCCAAGCTGTGGTGTCCAGGGAGACAGCCCACTCCAGCAAGCAGGGACAGGCCCGCCCCTGCCCCGCCCCCAAAGGCCTGGCCCCCTGGGGTATCTTAAAGTAAAGCCGGGAATACTAATGGGGGCGGGGCGAGTGTGCAGAGTGCTGCCTCAGAGCTATTCCACCCCATCCTAGAGACTGCTTGAAAAATAAGTTCAGAAGCAAAACAACTGTAACTCAAGGGGACGCTGGGCTGGTGGTCAGGGCTCAGGGTCGGGTGCCAGGGTTCCTCACTGCGCTGTGGGACCCTGGGAAAGTTGCTGAGCCTCTCTGGGCCTCCTTTGTGTGTGTGTGAAATAGGATGGTAGCGAGGTGGCTTCCTGCAGTCTCTGGGGTTAAACGCTGGGCCCCGTGAAGCAGGCGTTCTGTGGCCACTCACACCCTACCGGGGGCCGGTGGCCTCCTTCTTCATTCCTCTCCACACACAGCCCTGAGCCTGCGAAGGGCAGCACAGGCTTCTCAGGAGGACACGGAGGCGTGGGGTCAGGGGCAGAGGTGGCAACCTGGCTCCCTGGGCCTGCAGGTCCAGCGCTCTGCTGCTTAGCCCGTCCCTCTGCTGAGACCTGCTCCCTGGGGAGCCTCTGAGGGGGCCGCCCACCCGCTGGGCCATCTGCTGGTCCAGCCCTCCCCCAGACTCCCCAGGCCTGGTCCCGAGGGGACGATGCTGGGGTCTAGAATCCCCAGCCTGCCCACCTGGAAGCCCAGGAACGTGTAGGGGAGACACAGATTGTGACACCTCAGACCCCAATAGTCAGGGCTGGTCAGAGGGAGGGGGAGTGTGCGGGGTCTAGGAGCCGGTTCCAGGGGCCAGGCAAAGGCGTCGGCTGTGGAGACTGAGCGGGAGCTGCCCGGAGCAGGCCGCGGCCTTCACTGCCAGTTGCTCAGGGCGTGAAAGTAAGAGAATCTACCTGGCCCATGGCTGGGAGGCCGAGGCAGGAGGACCGCAGGTTCAGGCCAGCCTTGGCAGCTTCTCGGTAGGAATCTGAAAGGGCCGGGTGCCCTCCCTCGGTGCCTGGTGGAGACAGAGCCCCTGCCCTGCCTTCTGCCCTCCCGGTGCCTTCTCTCCTCCTGTGTGAGGGCGATGCGGGCCCCTCCGTCCCTCACTGACCCGTGAGCGAGTACCTCTGGAAGCCCGTGTGGCCTGGGTGTTGTCAGAGGGACCGTAGCCTCTCTTCCTCTCTTCCTCCAGACTCAGTGTTCTGGAAGGAGATAGACACGAACAGAGGAAAGACTAGGGGCCCCAGGGGGACAGGGGTGTGTCCCGCGGGAGGGGCTGCAGTTCCCAACAAGGTGGTCAGGGCCCTTCTTACCCTGGAGGCCTTGTGAGCAGAGACCTTGGAGGGTTTAGGGTGCTCCAGGGGGAGGGCACAGCCATGCAAAGGCCCTGGGGCAGGGGGAGGCCAGTGAGGCTCCATGTGGCTGGAGAGGAAGAGCCGGGGGAGGGGACGGGCGGGTCGCACAGGGCCTCCTGGGCCACAGGGAGGACTTGGGCTTTGTCCCTGAGGGCTGTGGGTGCCCTCTGTGGCTGCGGCAGGAAGGGCAGGTGAGGACAGCACTGGGGACCTGGTGGAGGTGGCTCTGTGGTGTCTGTGAGCCAGGATGGGGGCGAGGCGTCCCCTGGGGACCCCCGAGGCAAACCCATTCTGCAGGTAGGAAAACCGAGGTCCCGAGTGGCAGCGGCTTGCCCAGGCTGACCGGGGGAGGGGTCGGGACAGGAGCCTGAACCTGCTCTGCGGCCTGCGTGGCCTAACGCCACCTCCCGTCCCTCTGTCCAGGTGGCCAGCATGGAGGCGCTGACCATCTGGGAGCAGCACACAGCCACACTGTGCAAGGTGAGGCTGCGTCCAGCACCAGGTGGCCCTGCCCAGCTCCATGCGGGACCCCTCGACCTGGGCAGGGGCCAATCCCTCTGGTCTCTCCCCAGGACCCCCGCCGGGGCTTCGGCATAGCCATCTCCGGAGGCCGGGACCGTCCCAGTGCGCCCGGGGGATCCGTGGTGGTGTCTGACGTGGTGCCCGGGGGGCCGGCCGAGGGCAGGCTGCTGTGAGGACCTGGGCGGCCTGGGCCTGTCCTCCTTCCCTGGGCCTCCCTGCCTTCCTGGGGACCCAGTGGCCCTGGAACCCTCAGGGCGGGAGGGAGGCTCCTGGGGGCCGTATTGACGCGGAGGTGGCCCCGCCAGGGCCCAGCTCAGCCCCACGAGGGGACCAGGTTCAGGGAGGGCGAGGGAGGGGACAGGTGGTGCCTGTGGGAGGAGGACGTGGCCGGGAGGCCGGGGTGGGCCTCGCGGCCCCTCCTGAGCCGCGTCCCCGCAGGACGGGCGACCACATCGTGATGGTGAACGGGGTCTCCGTGGAGAGCGTCTCGTCCGCCTTCGTCATCCAGATCCTCCGGACCTGCGCCAAGGTCGCCAACGTGGTGAGTGCGCCCCTGCCCGGGTGCCGTCCTCCGCCTCGCCAGGCCCCCGCTGCTGGCCGCCCGGGCTCCCGCTGGTCAAGGCCCCGTGGGTCCCCGGGGCACCCAGCATTAAGCCCTTCTGCCCACTGACCTCTCCTGTCCACACCCCGACAGACAGTGAAGCGTCCCCGGCGGGTCCAGCTGCCGGCCACCAAGGCCAGCCCCTCTAGCCCGGGGCACCCGGACTCGGACGAGGAGGATGGGCCTAGGCGGCTGGAGGAGCCTGACCACGGCCAGGGCTACGAGGGTGACTCGTCCAGCGGATCTGGCCACTCCCCGGGCGAGCGTTCCCGCCGGGTCAGGGCTGGTCGCCGCAGCCGGGCCAGCAGCCGTGGGCGCAGGAGCCCGGGCGGGGGCTCCGAGGCCCCCGGGCTGGCCCTGGTGTCGGGCTTCAAGCGGCTGCCGCGGCAGGACGTGCTGATGAAGCCCCTGAAGTCGGTCCTGGTGAAGAGGAAGGACAGCGAGGGTGAGTGGCCGGCTGGCTGGTGTTCCCGGACGGGCATCACGTGTGGCCCCACGCGAGGGCCCCCAAGGCGTCCGTGTCCTCCCCTCCAAACCCGAGGCCACGTCCCCTCCCACTTCAGAAGGGGCAGCGAGGGACCCTGAGGTGGGTCACTGGGCCCCGGGGACGGTGCCCAGACACGGCCTCAGTCCCCGCGCCCCCCGCAGAGTTTGGGGTCAAGCTGGGCAGCCAGATCTTCATCAAGCACATCACCGAGTCCGGCCTGGCCGCCCGGCACCGTGGGCTGCAGGAAGGAGACCTTATCCTGCAGGTGAGCCTGGGAGACCGCGGCCAGGGCCCGCGGTGCCCCGAGTCACTCAGCGAGGTGGCAGAACCAGTCCCCAAACCATTTTCCTTCTGTGTGGCTGGAGGTGGCTGGGTACCAACTCCCCTCCTTCCAGCTGGTGTGGGACCACAGCCAAATGTCGGTTTCTAGTGTCCCCTTGGGTTGGACATTTCTCATACCCTGGAGCTGCGCCAGGCCTCCGAATCCTGTGGCCTGCTGGCTGCAGTGCTGAGCCCTGGACCGCCCTTGCTGGCGGGGGGGCTAACGGCCCACAGCTGGGACCTAGGACCTCAAGCTGCTCCCGGTGCAGGGCTCTAGACACTTCCAGCTGTTTGCACTGGGGGCTTGTTAGACATGTCTGTTTCTAGCGATCATGAAGAACTGTCTGTTTCTAGTGGCCTGGGGCAGACACTAGAAACAGATAACTTGGTGGGGGCACTAGAAACTCTCAGTCCCCAGGATTGCTGAGAACAGACGCTCCCCAGGGTTCCTGGTGAAGGCGGTGACCAGAGCCTTCCTAGGACCCATTTCTGACCCACCGCAGGGTCTGTTCCCAGCTTCAGTAGGTGCCCACCCCTCGCCTTCTGCTTGAGAGGCTCTGGTTTCACCTTCAGATCTGCTCCTCACACGGAGCCCAGGAGGCTCCACCTATTTCTCCTCCCCCCTGTGTCCCTCGCCCTCAGGGGGAAACTGTTTCTTTGCATGGTCTCCATCCACAGCAAGAATCCAGGTCTCGGGGCACACTGTGATCTCAGAGGCTCGGGAGGCTGAGGCAGGAGGACTGCAAGTTCAAAGCCAGCCTCAGCAACTTAGTGAGGCCCTAAGCAACTCAGAGAGACCCTGTCTCTAAATACAGTATAAAAAGGGCTGGGGGTGGCTGAGTGATTAAGCGCCCCTGGGTTCAATCCCCAGGACCAAACAGAAATGCACTTCTGACCTTTGTCCCGGGGAGTGTCTGTTTCTAGTGCCCCCGGAGAGTGTTTCTGGGCTCTCCTCCCCACCCAGCCCTCATTTTCTCCTTCTGTTCTTCCTTCTCCGTCCCTTTCAGATCAATGGCGTGTCCAGCGAGAACCTGTCCCTGAGTGACACCAGGCGGCTGATCGAGAAGTCGGAAGGGCAGTTGACTTTGCTGGTGCTCAGGGATCGGGGGCAGTTCCTGGTGAACATCCCACCTGCAGTCAGTGACAGTGACAGCTCCGTCCTGGAAGGTGAGGGGTCAGGAGGCAGCTCCAGATGGGGCCAGGCAAGAGCCAGCAGCCTGCCCCTGGCTCAGAGAGTGGTAGGAACCTGCCCAAGGCCACACAGCACAACGAGGCTGGAGCCTCCCGAGGCTGATCTTCTAATGGAAGCTCCTACTGGTCTCGAGCCTTAGTGTCCATCTGGCCTGGTGGGTATGGCCCTGGCTGACGAGTGTCCCTTGCCCACAGACATCTCGGACCTCACCTCGGAGCTGTCCCAGGCGCCCCCATCTCACATCCCGCCACCCCCCCGGCAGGCGCACAGGCCGCAGAGCCC
>NW_025999863.1:2284200-2290419 GCF_001458135.2 Marmota marmota marmota
CCGCTGCGCGTGGGTCTTCACCAGGGGCACACGGTGGCCCTGAGCGGCTCCTCGTGGCCACAGTAGCCAGTGATAGCAGAGACCCTGAGCCACAAAACCCATCTCCCGGGTCAGCTCGGAGCCCGCGGCCAGGGACAGTCCGCGGCCCTCCCCAGCTCCAGAGCAGCAGCGTGCTCTTAGGCCCCGACTCTGGCCCGCCTTCCCCTGCCATGAGGACCCCGGGGGACCTGGGGGGCCAGGGCAAGGTGTCTCCAGGTGGACTCTGCCCAGCTCAGGGCTGTCCCTCTCCCCAGGGCCGAGCAGCTGGCCAGCCTGGAGGCCGCGCAGCGGGCAGTGGGCCTGGGCCCCGGCCCCTCGGGGGCCTCCAATGCGCGTGCCGAGTTCTGGCGGCTGCGGGGTCTCCGTCGAGGAGCCAAGAAGACGACCCAGCGCAGCCGGGAGGACCTGTCCACCCTGACCAGGCAGGGCCGCTACCCGCCCTATGAGCGCGTGGTGCTGCGAGAAGGTGGGTGGGGACACAGGGACACCACCCAGCCAGTGGGGACACCCACCCGCTCTCGCCCGCACGCCTGCTCCGCGTCATTTTAGGCAGCAGAGCGAAGAGGACCGGGCGGTCCCTTAAAGTCTGACCCGTTTCCCACCCGTTTCCGAGAGGAGTGGAGTAGGAAGCAGAGTCGGGCGAGTGCCCAGCCCCTGGCGTCGCCTGCCCGCTCTGCAACTGTGGCCCGAAAGTGCCCCTGGGTCACACGTCCCTCCAGGACAAGCAGACTCTTCTTGTCATCAGAGTAACTGTCCGGAGGGGACCGGGAGTCCCAGCAGGTCCGAGCAGACACCACGGGCATTTTATAGAAGGGACTCAGCATCTCGATCTCAGTGTCTGTGGGGACAAGGGTACCGAGGTAGCCGTGTGACCTGAAGAAGGAGAGAGTCAAGATAGTTTTAGTGACTTGTTTAACTGCTCTATCCCAAGTATGATCTCAGCCAGGGCCGACCTGAGATGGTGCCGGAGGGGCCTTGTGCCTGCCCGACCTGCACCCCGCCACCCAGCTGCGTCCCTTTGGGGACGGAATGTTCTAGGTGAGGGGGCGGGTGATGCCACGCAGCCCTGTGCAGGTGCGGAGTCTTCTAGACTCTGTGAGCCAGCCTGTGTGCAGGCTCAGGTGTCCAGGGTGGTCCCTCATGTTCGACCCCAACGTGGACCCCAGGGCTCTGCCCGGCTGTGGCCCCCCCAGAGCCACGGGCAGCAGCTGCACTGGTTCTGGGGACGGAAGGGCGACAGGAGACCTGCTGCAGAGCAGGCCCAGGTGGCCTGTCCCCGGGACACATTCTGTGCCTCTGGTCTTCATGGTGGACGGCTCATCTGTTAGGCCGGGACCAGCGAGCGGTCCTGAGGAGGGCTGGCCAGCCTCCAGGCTTCCTGGCCAGGGGGTCTCTGCAGGAAGGCAGGCGCAGGAGGACGCAGCCCGTGGACACGGCTGTGTGCCAATCAGACTGCACTTACAAAAGGAGCGCCGGGCCAGGGTGGCCCCAGGTCCCAGTGGGCTGACCCCGGGTCCCAGTGGGCTGACGCCGGGTCAGGGGTGGTCTGCAGCCGAGACAGACCCAGAGAAGAGCAGCCGAATCAAGATGGAAGTGTCTTTGACCCCAGGGCCTCGTGGGTGTCTGGCCAGCGCTCCACTGTGAGCCACACCCGCCCTGCGTCCTCTCCAGCCCGGGGGGCCCTGGAAGGGGCTCTGCCCCCAGGACAGTGACCCAGGAGCCCCCACGGCAGCCCCGCTCGCATCCCATTGGCCAGAGCTCACCAATGTCCCTAGCCGCAAGGGAGGCTGGGAGATGGGGTCCTCACTGGGTACCAGGGCCCTGCCGGAGGCCCATGTCGGGGGTGGGGGTGGACAGCTTGCAGTGGCCCTTGCTGCACACATCCCAGTTCTTGCCTTTGTTCTCTGCCCTCAGCGAGTTTCAAGCGCCCGGTGGTGATTCTGGGCCCTGTGGCGGACATTGCCATGCACAAGCTGACGGCAGATCTGCCTGGGCAGTTTGAGATCGCAGGTGAGGAGCCAGGTGCTGGGAGCCAGGTCCCGGGGAGCCAGGTCCTGGGGAGGGGCTGCGGGGCTGCTGCTGCTGTTCTGGGGGACAGAATCTGACCAACACAGGCAAACACAGGACTTGGGACCCCCAGTGCCCTCTCCCAGGCCACCCCAGGCTGCCTCATCAACCTGGATTCAGGTAGACCCTCTGAATCCTCCTTGACACATGTGATGAGTGAGCCGAGGCACCATTATTCGGAGACGGGAGATGGCCACTGAGCTAGAGGCTCTGCAGTGAGCCTGGCAGGCGAGACCCCAGGGGAGTCCAAGACCCACCACCACGAGGCAGCTGGACGGCTGGGGGTCAGGGCCTGCAGCTCCGGGCCAAGTCTGACCCGCGGCCCCTCCCTGGTGCCAGTGCCGGGGAGGACCCCGGGCCCACAGAGGCCAGGCGAGCTCTGACCACTGAGCTCACCCCTCGCCGCCCAGGAGCTAGGGCATTTTGAGTGGTTAGGGTTTTGTGGGACCCTCGTCCCCAAGGTGCAGTGTCTCTGCCTGCCGAGGGCCAGGGCCAGGGTCCTGCTCGGGAGGCGAGGGGAGGCCAGGAGGAGCCCCAGATGCAGCTCTGGTTTTTCCTCAAGAGCACTCGGGTCCTGGTGGCCTTCTGAGCAGGGGAGGGCTGGGTGGACGTGGATCTGAGGGGCAAGGGTCACCTCCTGAAGCTGCACGCCCTGTCCCCCCAGAGAGCATCTCCAGGACTGATAGTCCCAGCAAGATCATCAAACTGGACACCGTGAGGGTGATCGCCGAGAAGGTGAGTGCCCCCTGCTCTGGGCCCTGGACGGGGAAGCTGAGGCCTGGGCGCACGGTCGGGGCTGTCCTCACCCCACACTGACAGCTCCACAGAGCCCCTTGGAGGCTCTGGGTGGGCGGCCACGAGACAAAGCCTGCCCTGAGTCACTCTGCAGGAAACCTGGGGCAGAGGCAGGGAGACCAGAGAGCAGCTCTGGTGTCCAGGATGCCCACCAAGCTGCCCCAAACCCTGCCCCCAACACATGCTGTGAGTGCCAAGGTGTGGTCCACTCTGACCTCCGACTACCGCTTTCCATTTCCTCCACCTCTGTTCTGTCTCTTGGGTGTGGTTCTTTCTCTCTCAACACTGCCCACCCCGTGAGCCTTGCCCAGGACAAGCATGCGCTCCTAGACGTGACGCCCTCTGCCATCGAGCGCCTCAACTACGTGCAGTACTACCCCATTGTGATCTTCTGCGCCCCGGAGAGCCGGGCGGCCCTCAAGGCCCTGCGCGAGTGGCTGGCACCCGCCTCCCGCCGCAGTAGCCGGCGCCTCTACGCACAGGCTCAGAAGCTGCGGAAGCACAGCAGCCACCTCTTCACAGGTGGGCGGGTCCTGGGGGCCCAGGAAGGGCGGGCGGGCCCCTCCCAAGCATCCCAGGCACACTGACACCCTGTCCCATAGCCACCATCGCCCTGCAGGGTACGAGTGACGCCTGGTACCAGGAGCTCAAGGCCACCATCCAGGAGCAGCAGACGCGGCCCATCTGGACAGCGGAGGACCAGGTGCAGGCACCAGCAGGGTCACAGATGCTCTCCGGTGTTAGGGCTCGGGTCAGGCGTGGTGGGGTCGAGAGTCGACCTGAGGCTGGGTCTTGGCCTGGGCCTGGGGTGGGGCCAGGCTGGGGCTCAGCTTTGGGAGCAGGGTCTCCCGGGGCTGGGGCTCAGCATAGCCTGGGCCCTGTGTGAGTCCAGGGCCTGTGACCGGCCATCACGGCCTGAGGTCTGAGGATTGGGGTCCGGGAGGTTGAGGGTGGGCCTTTCGCCTGGCTGGGGACCGCGGCTGAGGCGGGCGTCCCGCGTGGGGCCTGGTTGGGGCCTTGGCTCGGCTGGACCAGTGCAGCATGCCCGCTCCCTGCAGCTGGACGGCTCCTCGGAGGACAACCTGGACCTGCCTCACTGCGGCCTGGCCGGCAGCTCCGCAGACCTCAGCTGTGACAGCCGTGCCAACAGCGACTATGAGACGGACGGCGAGGGCTGCACAGACGGCGAGGGTGGGCCCCACACGGACGTGGAGGAGGGGCCCCCGGCACCGGCCCTGGCCCGGTCCTCAGAGCCTGTGCAGCTGGACGAGCCCCAGAGCCCGAGGCATCCTGGGGACATCCCAGCTCACAGGGGGCCCCAGGTGAGTCCCAGCAAGGATCCAGGGATGGGAAGGCTGGGCACCAGGCGTGAGCCAGCAGAGTGTCTCCAGCCAGACCAGCTTTGGGGATTCAGGCATGGCGTGCTCAAGCCACTCAGTAAATCTCTGAAGGACAGGAGGTGGCTGCAGGACTCTCAGGGACGCCAAGCTGCAGGTGCTCCATACCTGTGTGGGTGCGGACAGGCCCAGGTGTGCCATGCCGTGGGTGACCCCAGGGTTGCTCTGCCACGGAGCCACGCCCAGCCCTTTTAATTCCAAGACAGGGTCTTGCTGAGTGGCCCAGGCTGGCCTTGGACTTGTGAGCCTCCCGCCCCCAAGTACCTGGGATGACAGGTGTGCGCCTTTGCAGAGTCACACATACGTACATATAAAATGTGGGGGTACTAGGGATGAAACCCAGGGGCTTTTTAACCACTGAGCCACGTCCCCAGCCATTTTTTAAAATTTGAGACAGGGTCTCACTAGCTGAAGGCTGGCTTTGAACCTGTGACCCTCCCGTCTCAGCCTTGGGAGCTGCTGGCCACAGCGCCCAGCCAGTGACTTATACTTACAACAGTGTAGCAGTTGTATAGGTGACCTACATTGTGTCCCTTGGCAGTGGGGGCGAGGGGCGGCGAGAAGCCGGGCAACTACACGTTTGGTAGGGACTGTTTCTCTGAATTCTTAGGTCCCTGTTGGTAGAGGTGCTGGCTACGGCTGGCTCCTCACCCAGTGCTCAGCCTCCTCTCTGGGATGCTGGGGTAAACAGCAATGACTGCTGCCTGGGCACAGGCTGGGCCCTTCACCCTAGCCGCCCCTGCTGTGGGTCACTCTGACCCTCCTTCCTCCCTCTCCCTGAAGGTGAACAGCCGCCACCCCCAGGGCCAATGGCGACAGGACAGCATGCGGTAAGAGCCCCCTTGCTGCAGGCCCCAGGGCCCTCAACCCTTTTCCTGCAACTCAGACTTTGGGGTGGAGGCAGACATCCAGTGGCAGGCCTCAGCTTCCAGGTGCGCCTAGCCTAGGGTTGGATGGGGCCTGATGGCCTCTCCGGGCCCTGTGAGGTCAGGGCCAAGGGCTGGAATCCTCTTCCCCGGGGACGCTGAGCTGGGACTCTGAGGGTGCATAGGAGTTCTGGACCAGGCCCTGCCCACATGCATGTGCCAGGCAGCGTCAACCCCTGCAGTGCCTGCCCTCTGCACCCAAGGGACGATCTATTTCCTGATCCCCAGGACCTATGAACGCGAAGCCCTAAGGAGAAAGTTCACTCGAGCCCGAGACGCAGAATCCTCGGATGAGGAGGGCTACGACTGGGGCCCAGCCACCGACCTGTGACCCCGCCCAGGGGCTGAGTCCTCCCTGCGGCTGGAGTCCGCTCCCCTGCAGGACTTGGAACCCAGTCTCCCTCCCCTGGGCCTTAGTAAAGTCACAGGGTTTCTAGTGACTTCTCAGAAACACAAAGGGCAGGAGGGTGAGCCGGCTTTCCTCTGGGCCCCACCGAGACCCAAGACTCTGCCCATTCAATAAACTTTTAATTTTTCACGTTAGAAAATAGGTGGCTACAATCTCCTTTGGGGTCCCAGGCAGCTGCAGAGAGCCACAGGGACAAAGGCACTGAGGCGCGGCCCTCACAGGTACACGGGCTGCTCCTGGCCCGTCAGTAGGCGGTAGGTGGCGGCCGGCATGGTCTTGATGTGCACCTGCGGGGACAGGACTAGGCTGAGGCAGGCCCGGGCCACAGGGACCCGCCACCACCTCCTCCGCTGCCGCCGCCACGCACCTCACTGTGGGCCTCGGTGAGCAGCTCGATGATGCGCTCGTGCCGCGTGGCCACCACGCTCTGCCCGTTGATCTCAATGATGCGGTGCCCCACACGCACACCCCCGCGCTCCGCGATGCCCCCGCGGAGGAGGCTGCAGATCTGGGGGCCAGAGCGGGTCAGCAGCCCAGGCCCGCCCTGCCCGTCCCGCCCTGCCCCGCGCCGCGCCTCGCCCCAGCC
>NW_025999863.1:2292914-2297630 GCF_001458135.2 Marmota marmota marmota
GCCCCCTGGCTGGGCTGGGTGCCCACCTGGCTGGGGTCAATGCCGCTCTCCCGCAGGAACTGGCTGTAGGCCACGGTGAAGGCCTGGCCTATGGCTCGTGCAATGAGCTGGGCCTGCGGGAGGTGCCATGAGTCCCAGGCTGTCCCAACCTGCCCTTCAGGACCAAAGTCCCAGACATCCTCAGACCTGGGCCTTCCTGGCTCTATCTGGGACAAGATCCTGAGGAGATGGCCAACTGCCCTGGGGCCTTAGGGCGGTGGTGACAGCCAACTGGGGAATCGGGGAGGAGGGAGGGAGGGAGAGGGGGTGGTGGGGAACCTGCCGGGCACTCAGGAGGGCTTGGTCACACCCCTGTGGCCTCCAGGGCTCCTTCCGAACCTGTTCTTTCTGGAAGCCCCCCGTACCCCCAGGGAAGATGCAGGGCCCTTGTCCCTGCCTGCCTGTCTGGGGCCAGAGTGGCCAACGCCTGAATCCTCACACCAGGCTGGAGCCCAGGAAGCCATGGCCTTGGGGGCGGGGCTCCGTGGTGGGGGCTGGCCTGCGTGCCAGGCCCTGGGTTCCATCCCAGCACCGCGCGTCCACAGGGAACGAAACAGCAAAAGGGCCATCCCCATCTAAGAGTCGTGGCCGGGCCACAGGGCCCTCCTCAGCCTGGAAGCGGGAGCCCAGGAGCGGGAGGTGGCTGTGGGCTCGGGGCTTCCAGGGAGGGTGGGGACCCTAGGGAAGATGGCTGTGCCAGGCGGGGCTCTGGGGAGGCAAATCCCTGCTCCCGGGGCGCTGCGGGCTCACGTCCTCTGAGTGGAAGACGTGGCACATCATCTTGCACAGGCGGCGCCCTCGGTCCTGGGGTGACCTCCGTGCCAGCCGCCGCCGCGCCATGAGCACCAGGACCTGGCCGATGTCAGCGATGTAGGAGATGGTCTGCAGGGCGTGGTCCATCATGGCCTCCTGGGGCGGGAGGGGCAGCTAGTGTGGGGCTCACCCTGAGACCTCCAGGACCCACCCCAACCCGCAGGGTACCTGGGAATCGGCCGTGAGGACCTTGATCCTCTTGGTGGAGACGAAGAGGTCCACCTCCGTCATGGGCTGGGTCTCCCCGTCGGGGGCCTGTGGGGAGCGCAGAAATGGAGGCCCCCAAAGACCCACCCACAGGCCTGGGCCCTGTGCACCCCGCCTGGCCTCACCTTGACACGGTCCATCGCCTCCTGGGCCTGGGCCATGCGCGTGCTGGGGGGCGGGTTCCGCTCCGACACCAGCTGGGTGGAGCCCAAGTATTTGGCCCCAAATATGACACCATCCATGAGGTCCTCATGGTCACAGGGACCGGGTACTGGGGGCAACAGTGGGGAGAGGGATGGCCCTCAGGAGTCCAGGGCCTGCCTGCCCCTGGGGCTCTGTGCAGGGGCGGTTCCCAAGTGGTCTCTGCCCTGGCTCACTGTGCTGGTCACAAAGGTCCACCCACAGTCCAGCACCTGGGGTGGCCCAGCCTCAGGCCCAGTCCTGCCCGTCTAGAGCAGCTTGGCCACCCCTCCAAGGTTCCCCCAGCTGGACGCCTCTGCAGGGCCAAGCCGATGGCCAGATCCAAAGCCAGACCGCACTCAGGCACCATGTCCAGGGCCCTAAGACCAGCCTGGACCCCTTGCCCGCCCGTTTCCAACACCAGCAGCATTCTGGAACCTGGACCCGGCTCCAGTTTGGAACTTGCCAACCAGCACCAGGGCCTACTCTGCCTGCTGCTCCTGATCCCCCAATCTGTCAAGGTCGGGTGATAACTCTGCTCCTTGGTGTGGCAGAGACGACTGTCCCAGTCCATGTGGGAACTCCCATACTGTCCTGGGTGGGACGGAAGGCCCTGACCTGCAATTCCAGGACTCCCTGCCGGGTTCCAGGCCACCTGGTTTCGGCAGGGTTCCAGAAAGCAACAGCCTCCAGAGGTGCATCACCTCACTCCAAGATGCTAGAAAATTTTCTCTCGTGACAGCGGGGCTCACACCTGGGGCTCATGCATGGCAGGCAAGCGCTCTACTGAGCCAGCCCTGGCCCCAGTTCTAGAAGTCTCCACTGTGGCCATGAGGTAGCCCTTCCTAGGACTCTGTGGTTTGCAACATCAGCACGACCATTGTTCTCAGAACAACCCTGATCTAGGAACATTCCAGATGGTGGTTCTAGAACCCTGGCCCAGCCCCGAGCCATGGAAAGCCTTGCCCCCCAGGTCCTAGATTTCCTGTGGCCGCCCAGACCCAGAGCTCTGCCACTGCTCTAGGATGTCTGGCGGCTTCTGCTCCCTGCAGCCACAGGCCCACTCTGGGCAGCCCTCCAGGGCCTCAGACCACAGCCTGCCCGCCGTGTCCGCACCAAGCTCTGCCCTGGGACTCTGGAGCTGTGCTGTGCCACAGCACACGGCCGCCTGCCACACACATGTCCCAAGTCTGGTCCTGACTGAATGGCCAAGGGTGAGACACTGCAATCCTGAAGACCACTGCTCCAGAGCATAAAAGCAAAAACCCTCAAAATATCCATCATATGAGCCTGGGGCTGGGCTCAGGGGTGGAGCGCTCGCCTAGCACGCGTGAGGCCCTGGTTTGATCCTCAGCATCACATAAAATACAGACATTGTGTCCATTTACAACTAACAAAAAAAACACTTCATAAAAAACTAATTATAAGACAATGCACTAAGTGTCTTGTGATAATTAAAACATATTAAAAAATTACGTTGGCTGGGGCTGCAGCTCAGTGGCAGAGTGCTTGCCCAGCACGTGACACACTGAGTTCAATCATCAGGATAGCATAAAAATAAATATTTTCAAGGAAAAAAAAAAGTTAATTCAACCTGTTCTTCAGATAGTTTTTCACGTAGCTAGCTAAAAAATGCAAATTCTCACGTGGCTGGCTCTGCATTTCTACTGTCAGTCCACTCCAGAGCTTTCTGGGCAGCTGTCGTCTTTCTGTGTTCTAGAAAAGGGCAGGCGAGGTCTGCTTGCTCCAGGGCTCTGGACTTTCTCAGTCCAAGCAGCACCAGGCGGCTCTGCTCATCAGCCCAGGACACCTGCACTACTAGCCAGGCTCCTTGGATGCAGGACCAGAGGCAGAAGGCCAAGCCCTAGAACCCCCTAGGCAAGAGTCCAGAAGCTTCTCAGAGCCACAGGCCCACTCAGCTCCCCTCCCTGCCACAGAACTTGCTATTTGATTTCTATCTTAAGGTGGTTGGGGAAAATACTAGAACATTCCAGATG
The DNA here is from genome assembly GCF_001458135.2 of Marmota marmota marmota. Lineage (NCBI taxonomy): Eukaryota > Metazoa > Chordata > Mammalia > Rodentia > Sciuridae > Marmota > Marmota marmota. Next base: position 2,296,151 of record NW_025999863.1, read on the forward strand.
GCCAGGCTCTTCTCACACCTTTAGGACAGACTGACAAACTTCTGTACAGGGCCCAACAGTATTTTCATGCTGTGGGCCAGAAGGCCTGCTGCCAGGAGTCACGAGCCGATTAATGGCAGGCTGCTGAGAAACACCTGCAGGATGTGGTGGACTCACCTCAGGATGGCTGTGCCGATCCCAGGCAAAGCAATCCTCGGGACCACCAAATGGTCTGTCCAGAGACTGACCCATCCTTGCGTAGTGCATGACCATCCTGGGCCCTGTCCTCATCCACCTCAGCCACAGACAACAAGTGAGCAGGTGCCACAAGGTTTTGGTAAAACTTTATTAACACTGAAACCTGAATCTCACCTCACTTTCCTTTCAAATTTTTAACCATGAAAAAAAATGCAAAAGCCGTCCTCGGCTCAAGAGACCTGTGAGAAGAGACCAGGGCCAGACTGGCCTGCAGATGGTCATTTGCCAGCGTTCACTCTGGAACCAACTGCTACAGAGCCATGCCCGCCCCGCCACCTGCTACTCACTCCAGAACATTCTCTGGACTCTGTTTCCTGGCCTTCTAAACTCTGATCCAAACTGCCAAGAGCTTCCCGAGAACTTCATCCTCATGGTAACCCTCAGCGCCACCTAGGAGGCAGGCCCTGGCTGTCTGGAACCCTAATCCCTGGGCAGGGTGGGAAGGGCACTCACCCTCCTGGAGGGCAGGGTATGAAGCCAGGCTCTTGGGGCCCTGGAAGGAGACAGAAGAGGGGCAGTGCTGAGTCCCCCTGCTTGGGTCCAGGCTGCAGAGGACACCTGGAGGGTGGAGCAGGCACTACCTGGACACCGTCAGGTGGCTCTTCGGGTGTGACCAAAGGAGAGGTCTCCAGCCAGGGCTCAGGGGAGCTGCTGGAGCTCCTGCTACCACCCTGCTCGGCAGAGGCTCCCTCTGCCCATCCCGGGGGCTCGGACTCTCCATCTGCATCCTCAGGGGGCTGCAACAGGGGATGGGCAGGCTCTGGAGGCTCCTGGGCACCAGGCTTAGAAGGCGAGTGCCCCTCACCCTGCAGAAGCCTCAGAAGATCATCCCGACCAGCCTCAGCAGACAAGAGGCCGTGGGCGTCAGTCGTGTCGTGGGGGTCCAGGCCCTGGCCAGTGGCAATGTGCAGGGGGCAGGGTGCGCTGTCTGGGGGCAGGCCCATCAGGTCTCCGGGCAGAGCCTCAAACTGCTGCACCAGGCCCTGAACGCTTGACCCCTCGAGGTCCACCGGACCCAGGCTGCCGGGGGCCTCAGGCACCGCGTCCCACTGACTCTCAGTGCTGAGGTCCTCCGAGGGCACCAGCGGGTCCTTGGGCTTCTCCAAGTCCATGGCGGGAGGCTCTGAGCGCGGCCGGGGGGCGTCAGGAAGTCCGCGGCTGGCTCAGGCTCCGGCCGGCGTCCCCATGCGGATCCGAGGCACCCGGGGCTGGGGCTTGCTGGGCGCCCGCTCCTCCCGGGGCT
>NW_025999863.1:2308202-2310472 GCF_001458135.2 Marmota marmota marmota
TCAGGAGGCCACCAGTGATGGGAACAGACAGGCCCGCGCCCCGGGTCCCCAGGCGCCCAACACAGCTGCAGGGGCCAGCCCCGTGGCCCTGCAGGCTGCAGACCAGGGCCAGAGACCCCCGGAGCAGGGGTTCGGGCTGCACCCCCGGGCCAAAGCTGCTCCTCTGGACTGACGAGGCCCTGGGCTCACTCACGCAGGCGACGGTCACCTGCACTCGATCCCTGCACCACAGAGCACTCAGCATGCTCTCTCAGGGCTCCAAGGATGGGGGCTCGGTAGTGGGAGAGTGACCACCTGGCCACAAAGCCAGAAGCGTCCCACTCTGGCCCTTACAGAGGAGGTGGAGACCCCGCCCTCGGCCAGGACGACTCCGGAGCTGAGGGGCCTTGGAGCCGAGCTACCACGCGGCAGAGGGAAACAGGCCCGCGCAAGCGCACCTGTCCTGGGAGGTGGGGAACGGGACTCCCAAGCCTCCACCCCACCCGCCTACCTCCAGCTCCGCCCTCACCTCCAAACTCTCCCTCTCCGATCTGCGCCCCCAGCGTCAGGTGCTGCAGGTCCAGGAGCCAGCCGGCTGCAGGGGAAGGCCAGGTCAGGGGTGGCACGGCCCCTCCCATGGGGTCCACCTGGCACCCCTCGGGGACACTCGCTCCTGCAGCCCCCTTCCCGGCAGTGCCCATAGATGTGCCCACGACTCCCCAGGCTCGGGACCAGTGACCTAAGCTGGGTGCTCCCCTCAGACCCGCACACCCAGCTTGGCCCTGGGGACTCCCTGTGGAGCCCAGAGGCAGTGCCAGGAAACCCCTCAGTCTCAGAGGCTGGGGCCACCCTTTCTGCCCTTCCAAATGCCCCAAGGGCTTCCCTTCACTCTCCTTTACCTCTGACCACCAGGAACACACAGAGCAAAGCACACAATAAACATGGAGACCCATAAATGTTCTGGAACCTTCCAGGACTCTGGCCTCCACGGGCTCCTCTGCTCTGCGCCCTGCCCGAGGCTGGGTCTGAAGCCATCTGTTCCTCCTCCAGCCCCCCAAGCTCCAAGTCAGTGCTCGTCCCCACCCAGTGCCATGCTTAGCCAGGGAGACTCCAGTGCTTCCAAGGGCACACTGGCCACTCGGGCACCAGGCCGGAGGGTGGCAGAGCTGTGGAAGGACCCGGCCTCACAGGGAGTGTGCAGGCGGGCTGGACCAAGCTAAGGCCCAGGTTTCCGGCTCAGGTGACATGGTGGGTGACAGGGACACGGCATGAGCTCAATATGGGACTAACCTGGGTCTGTGGTACTCCCTGCCCCAGGCCACCCAAGTGCTTTCCGTTCCATAGCGCTTGGCACAAGGACGCGCCAGGAGGTGTGTGCAGCCCGCATCCTGCTGCCCAGGCTAACGAAGGGCCAGGCAGGCCTGTGCCCACCTACCCTTGGCCAGCTCCTCCTCCGCGGACCGGGTGCCCTGCTTCCTCTTGGGCCTCACCAACTTCGTGCAGATGGCACCCTTGTCCTTGCTGTAGTGCTGCAGAAATGGCAGGGGTGGCCTTGAGCCTGGCCCTGCGCCCACCCCTTCAGGGTGGTCTCTGGGTGGGGTGGGCCGGAGCTAGGGGGCCAGAGGGGTTCAGGTCGAATGGCAAAGTTGGCAGGTTTCATGAGAACCGGAAAAGATGCAGGGTGGATTCTGGGGGCCCTGGATTGACGCCAGTTTGGAGGTTCCTGGGGCTCCCCAGAGAAGCCACCTCGTCCTCAGAGGTAGAACCAGGGTGACTCGGCCCCCTGGTGGTCCTTGGGGACCAGCCCTCCATCTTTGCACTGAGGAAAATCCCACCCTGGAGCTCACACTGCCCAGTCCTCCAGGGATGGGAGGAGGCCTTGGAGCCTCCTAGGGGCCTGCCCCTGCACCTCTGTATTGGGGATGATGACACTTTGGAGGTCCCTTGTCTGCCCAGCTGCCAAGACCTGGAGGGAGCCCTGGGGTCCCTCTGTGCCCTCTGGGGCCCAGTCCTGATCCCCCAGGGCACCTCCACCATGTCCATGAGATTGCAGAAGCAGACGGCCTCATCGATGGTGAGGTGACCGTCGCGGTGCAGCACGCGGTAGTGGATGACGTCGCGGCCGAAGCTGACGCACAGCACGTAGTCGCCGGGGTGCCGCGCCGACTCACGCACCAGGAACAGCCCGTCCTCGGGGGGCTGCAGCTGCTGCACCGCCTCCTGGCCCGAGATCTTCCCGTGGAACCACCTGCGGCGGGCGGGCGTCGCAGCACAGCTGGGGCCCAGCTGGC
>NW_025999863.1:2317889-2320716 GCF_001458135.2 Marmota marmota marmota
CCCCCCCCCCCCGCGGCCTGCACACGGGGGACTGGGTCTGCCGACGGCTCTCCATCTCCCTGGAGTTAGCTTGGGTTGTGTGGGTCTGACTTGCTCTGGCCTCCGGCCTCTGGCCTCTGGCCTCCCTGGCACAATGACATTCTGTAGCTGGACTCCTGGCCCCTGGCTTCTGAGCGCCCGGGAGCTGACCGCTGGGCTGTGACCGCTGTTCCCTGGGCCCAGCCTCCATGCGTCTTGGTTGGCTCCTTTGTTTGGGGAATGTGCGACCTTCCGGGTCCAGGTTTTCCCGAAGGTGACAGTATGCAGAGAGCAGGTCCCAGCCAAGGGGAAGGGCAGTGTCGCTGGCCCGCGTCCTCCTCCAGCTTCTGGGGGGGGGGCAGCCTCCTCACCGGCGTCCTGCCCTCCTCCCGCAGCGCTGGCTGCCCCGCCTCAGGGCTCCTCTTCCTCTTTGTCTTTCTTTTTACCTCTGGTGACAATTCCTCTTTCACCCCAGCCTTCTGGAGACACTTGGGTCACCAGATTTTTTAAAGTTCCAAGACTTCTTTCAGGTTTTCCATCACCCCCCTGTATTTCTTTGTCTTAACATCTGTGTTCTGGTTGTGGGTGGATGCACACCTTTACTGCACCTGCTTCTTTGTCTGTGGTGCTGAGGACCGAACCCAGGGCCTCGCACGTGAGGTGAACGCCCTCCGCTGAGCCCAGCCCAGTCTATTATAATTATTATTATTTTTGGTCATGGGGATTGAGCCCAGGGGTGCTTAACCTCTGAGCCACATCCTCAGCCCTTTTCTACATTTTGTTTAGAGACCAGGTCTCACTAAATTGCTGACGGCCTTGCTAAGTAGCTGAGACTGGCCTCGCCCTCGCCATCCTCCTGCCTCAGCCTCCGAGCCGCGGGGATGGCGCCGGTGCTGCGGTACCAGCTCTGGCCCCCTCCCTGCCCTCTGCCTGCTGGGTCCCTGGCCTGACCTTTTCTGTCCCACTGACGGGTTCTCACCAGCCTGCAGGGCCAGGCTGCCAGCCTTCTCCAGCTTCGTAGGCCAGGGGGAGGGGCAGCTGTCCACGCCTGCCACTATGTGTTCAGGGCCAGCTGCCCCTGGAGGCCGGCCTGCCTCCCTGGTGCAGAGGCGATTTCTGCTCTCTTGGCGTTCCCCAAGGAGGGCAGTGTCTGTGATGGCCGAAGGACGGGTGGTCGGCACATGCTGGCCCAGGACATGTGTAGGTGCTGGGGACATGTGTGAAGGGACGAGGGCAGGAACGGTGGCTCAGAGGGACACTCGTGTGCAGGTGTGGAAAAGGATCTTTAAAAAGGGGAGACTCCAGCCGGGAGGCAGCGCCTGCCGTCCCAGCTGCTCCAGAGGCTGAGGCAGGAGGATCGCTGCAGCCGGGAGTTTGGGGCCAGCCCGGGCCACTCAACAGGGAGGGCCAGCACAGGCCGGCCAGGAGGGGGCCCGGTCAGGGAGGAGCGAGCCAGGAAGGCCCTTCATAAGCCGTGAGGGCCTCCGGGTGTCCGGCTCGTCCCTCCAGACGTCCTAGCAGAGTCCGGTCCACCGTGACCTATGCCTTGGAAATGATGTGGCTGTCCCCCAGGAGGGGATGGTTGGGCACTTCGGGCACCTACATCCGTGCTGTGCCCAGCCCTGGTCACAGCTCAGCAGCCAAAAGATGGGAGCAGCCCAGTGTCCACCAGGGGGCCAGTGGACACAGTGTGGTCCACACACACCTTGACCAGGAGCCAGGTGACAGCTGTGTGTGGAGGGACCTGAGGACCTGGTGCTCAGGGAGAGCCGGACACACAGGCCACAGCATGTGACCCAGGGACAGGAAGTGGATCATGGGTGGGGGGACAAAGTGAGTGGTCATGGGATGAGGCCTCCCTTTGGTTGGTGGAAGGTTCTGGAACTAGACAGTGGTGACGGCTGCGCCACACTGAGTGCCTGAAATGCCACCACGTGGCGCATCTTCAAGGGGCTGAATTGGTGATTTTCAAAGAAGGTGCAGGATCTCCAGGAGAATCACAGAGTCGAGGCGGAGAGCTGCCAGTGGGCAGGAGGCCAGCCCCAGGCAGTGAAGAGGACGGGCCACGCGTCACCGACGTGCATCCAGAGAAGGACAGCTGCTGGGAAGGGGAGCTGCACAGGGTTGGCCCATGTGTTCCCTTTCTTCCTTTTTTCAGAGTTTTTTAACAGGAAAACCCCAATACCTGGGGAAAGTTTAATTGTGATAAAATAGAAAATGGGCCGTCTTCACCGCGCCCAAGTCATAGCTCAGTGACGTTAAGCACAGTCACAGGGCTGTGCAGCGGCCCCTGACGGCCATCTCCAGAGCTTCTTCACCTTCCCAAACTGAAACTCTGTCCCCACTACTCTAGCTCCATCCTCTCCCCAGGGACTGGCTCCCAGCATGCCACTTCCTGTCCCTAGGCAGCTGGCCAGATGGGGACGTCCTGTGGGTGGCTCCTGCAGTGTGTCCTTTGGTGCTGGCTCATTGCACTGGGCATAGCGGCCTGAGGGTGCATCCAGCTGCGGGTGTGTCAGAACCTCCTCCCTCTTCAAGGCTGTTTCGTACTCCAGTGCGTGGCAGGACCACGCACCCCGCATGGCCCCTGGGGCTGCTTCTTCCTTCTGGCTGTTGGAAATCGCGCAGCTGCGAGCGCAAGTCTCTCAACACAGGTGCTTCCCAACGTGGGCCACCCGTGGGTCAGCCGGAGCTGGTCCCAGGTTGCTCTCTCCCCAGGGCAGCCTGCGTCCTTGCCCCGGCCCGCGTGGACTTCCGCGGTGCGTCTTCGCTGCTCCCTCTCCGCGTCCGCGTGACCTTGCGCTGGAGC
>NW_025999863.1:2323418-2340873 GCF_001458135.2 Marmota marmota marmota
GCGGCAATGGGGAGGTCGGGGTCCACTTTCTTCTGGGAAGGCAAGGCAAGTTGTGAGAGCAGGCGCCCCCAGGGAGGGTGCCACAGCAGCCTTGAGGACACAGGAGGGCCCCAGGCCTGCTCCTGGGTGGCAGCCGGTCCATCCCGAGGACCTTGTGGATCTGCCGGAAGGCCAGCATGCGCAGGGCGTGCTGCGGGCGACCGGGGCGTCAGGATACCGCTCCTGACTTGCGCCCCCTTCCCGTCCGCTGAGCGGCCAGCGCCGAGGAGCAGCTTGCCGGGGGGGCCCCGCCCTGTGCCAGCGTCCCCTCCTGCCCGCTGAAGGGAGACCCCCCGGGACTGGAGTTTTGCGGACACCAGGCTTTTCCCACAGGCTGGTCTGCCGGCGAGGGGCCAGCTGGGAAGGCCAGGCCGGGGGCACGCTGGGTGTTTATGGGCCGTGTCGTGGGGTGCTCAGGGCAGTCCTGGCCCGCGGAGCCCCAGGGCCAGGCCTCATTCAAGGGGCAGTCCTGCCCACCCCGACCACCTCCTCTGCCCAGTGTCTCGCAGGGGGAGGGACAGGAGCCCTGGGCTCCCTGGGGGTGCTGTGCAGGGCCCTGGTGGCCCTGGCCCTCCTACCTGGGCACTGGCTGTCACGTCCTCCCGCTCCTGGAGGCTCATGGACCCAAGGACGTCCCTCTGCTCTTTCTCACAGGGATCCTGGAGCCCAGGCCCATCTGTGTGGGGGGAGGAGGGGGCAGCAAAGAGTGCAAGGACACCTGGTGAGGGACTGCGGTGATACACGGTGGACCTCACGGCCACGCTGAGCAGCCCGAGGGTCTGCAGCAGGGTCTTGCGTGGGGGGCCAGGGTCCTCCAGGCCCCCAGGCAGGCTGGGCCCTGAGTGTGGACAAACAGCTCCCTCCCACAGCGCCTGCGCGTCACCCCCGCCCACTCAGCGGTGTCCTGTGTCCCTGAGAGCTGTGCCCTCCTGGCCCCTGCCCTGGCGCCTTCCTCCTGGCTGCAGGGCTGTCGGTGAGTTCACACCCAGCCCACTATCTGATCTCCGCTTTGAATAAAGTATCTATTCAAATAAATTTGCATAGGGCAGGCGGCAGGCACCAGGAAAGCTCCGAAGGCAGACCCCGCCTGCCTCCAGCCCTCGCTCTGGGCCAGCTGCCCCTGCTCTGGCCTGTCCTGTCCCTCTCCCGTCTGGGGCGACCCTGGCCCTAGGTGTGTGCACAGCCCTGGGCACCCGGCCATGGTCTTGGGCTCTGCTGCTGCCCACTCCAGGCTCTGTCCAGCGACTGACCTGTTAGTAGCGCACCAGCTGCCACACACTCCAGGACCCGCCGCACGGCGTCCCCAGGGCCCAGAGACCTGGACGCACTGCTCAGAGCCTTTTCCACCAGCAGCTCCAGGGCCTAGGGGCGGGAGGGACGCACATGCCCTGGGGACCCAGACAGCCCTCTTCCACCAAAGCACTAGCAGGTGGGCTGGAGACCCCGGGCCCTGCGACACCAGGACCTCGCCCGCCCTCCCTCCTGCCCACCCCTGGGAAGCGGCCAGGCCTCTGCCACCTACTGCCACGGCTGCATGGCTCCGCCTCTCGGCCTGTTTCCCACCTGCAGCGTCTGGGCCACAGCAATGTCACAGACACGCTGAGGGACAAGGCCCACTCAGCACTACTGAGCCTCAGTTGGGGTCCACCCCCGGGGCTAGGCGCAGCCGCCACCTCAGCCTCTGAGGGCAGGGTGGGGACGTGTGCGAGGTGGTCTAGGACATTGTGGGGCTTCTCTAGTCTGGAGCAGGCCAGGGGCTGGTCACGAGCGTGACGTGGCCTGTGACTCCCAGGGGTTGGAGTGGACGGTTCCTCTGGACACTGGCAGACACTGGCCCTGCTTCTGGATTGTGCCGAGGGAACAGGACCAGGGCTTCCTCGGCCCAGAACCGGGCTCAGGCCAGGAGAGGGGCGCATGCCCCCTCAGAGCTGGGGTGGGACAGAGTTGTGCCCGCCACCTCCTGCAGCATCACATGAGCAGTGAAGGGCTTAGAAATGACATACGTGCCACTTCTAGATGCTGACGGGGCGGGGCGGGGGGACCAGGGAGGGGAGGGCGCAGTGGAGCCACAGAGACAGGCGCCTGCAGCCGGAGGAGCCTGTGCTGGGCGACAGCTCCTGGCCACTGAGGCATGGGAGTCGCTGGGGACCTGAGGGTCTCACTGGGGGACACAGAGGCTCTTCTCTCCCTACATGGGATGGACCCAGGGTGGAGCCAGAGCTGCAGGGCCCCCCTTGGGGCAGATGGCTCAGCACCAGCAAGGCCAGGACAAGGCCCCTCTCCCTGCCCTGATGCCGGGAGGGTCCAGGCCACCACCACCCATTTCCCTGGTGTGCCCACATTTGCATGTGGCCCTGGCCTTGCCTGCAGTGTGGGTTCAGGGTGATGAGTCACAAGCGGCCGTGGCCCAGCCCTCCCACCCTCAGACTGTCTCAGCTCTGGCCGCCCTTGGCCAGGTGCCCCGGGAAGGGGCACTTTCATCTGGGAGGAAGGAGTCCGGGCTTGTCAGGGCTGCAGAGCCCTCGGGGGGGCGGTGTTTGGGGGGACAGATGGCCTTACCCAGGCTGGCAGGGCCCCCCAGCTGGGCACACGCCGACGGAGGTCCTGTAGGACCCTGATGACAATCACACACGGCTGCAGGCTGCTGGCTCGCGCCTGGGGAGGAAGCCACAGTCAGCTCTTGGGGACCGGATGTGCTGCCACAGGGTGGGGGATGGCTGACTGGAGGGGCAGTGGCCCTGACTGGGGGGCGTGGGCTGGGAGGGACAGGCAGCCTGGAGGGCGGCGGGGCAGGGCTGGCCGGCCCCCAGTGCGCACAGGCCACAGAGGCAGCAGCGTCCAGACCCGGGGCGCCGTCGCGCCCACCCCGTTCCAGCCCTGCCCACCAGCCTGTCCTTAGGAGGGAAGGGGCTCCAGAGCCTCTGGGCGCTGAGCCTCCGCTGAGGCTGCTGGCTGGGTGGGTGACCTGGCCCCATCCGGCCCCAGGCCCCTGACCTGGAACCACTTGGCGTGACGGAGGGCGGCCAGGGACTCCAGGCACCTCTCGGGGCTCAGGACATCTCCTGGGTCGGGCTGAGGCTTCTCCGCTCCTTCTGGAAGGAATGGGAGAGAGTCCCCGAGGGAGGTGAGTGGGAAGGTGCCCGTCCTCTCTGCTCCCGCCTCGGAGGGCTGCGTGGACCTGGACCATCCATTCTTGGGAAATACTTGGCTCCTCTTGGATCGTCCCGCAGGGATAGGGCAGGGACCCCAGAAACCACTGTTGCAAACCCCGTCTGCCCAGGAGGGGTGCTGCAGGGGGCTGGGGTTCAGGGTGGGTGCAGGTCCTCTCCACCAGCCAGGTAAGGTGCAGATGGGAAGCTACAGACTGGGCCTGTTTCCGGAAGCTTCCAAATGCACCACAGAAAGGAGGATGGGGTGGGATGGCAACAGGTCTGGTCACTGAGGCCTAACCCCAGGCTAGGGAAAGGGCAGCAAAGCCCTGGCCGGCTCGCACCTCAGGACAGGTGCGGCCTTGCCCTCCATGACTGCCGTGGACCCGTCTGCCCATCACGGCAATGACTCCAGGGGGCCCCGATGGGACTGGGGGGAAGAGAAGGGGTCTCAGGGGCTGGCCTCCCCCCATTGAGGAAGGCAGTGGCCTGCAGGAAGTGACATGTCCTGTTGAGATTGCCCGGGGCCACCTGTCAGAGGATTCGGGTCTCCAAGGGTCTAATCTGGCCAGGTAGGGGCCTCGAGGGAGGCCTAGTGTCGAGTGCTCACGAAGGTCCCTGCAACTGTTAGGCCCTGGCCTCCAGTTGGGGTGGCCCTGCACCCACCCTGCCCACGCTCTCCCCCAGGGTCCAGAGGCAGCTGTGAGCCTTCCGGTTGTAAAGAGGACCCATTTGAACTGTGGTTCATGGCCTCAGCCACGGCCAGGAGAATCAGGAAGGGGCTCAGGAGGACTGGGCCTGGGGAACTGCTCAGACTCTTCTAGAGGGTTCTGTCACAGGCCCCAGCCAGCACAGGTTTGCGGGCATGCCTGTCACTTACCTCCCCCATGGCCAGTGCTGAGGCCAGTGACTGAGGCCCTCCCTTCCCCTGACCTTGCCCAGTACTCTCCCCTACTCTCCCAGATGGGGCAAATCTGACTTCAAGGAGCCAGACAAGTGGCCCTGGGACTGGGGGTCTGTGGTGGCCCTGGCAACATGATCAAGCTGCTCCGCTGCCTCCGTCCACGCTTCACCTGGGCAGGGGCAGGGAGAGGTGGTGACGTGGCCCTGCCTATGTGGGACGGTACCCAGAGAATGGCACTGCCGCCTGGGAGCTGAGCAGCAGGACGTAGTCACCATCTCGGGTCTCTGCTGCCCCAAGCCCAGCTCTTGGGTGAGTAGCAGCATCTGGGATGACAAAAGTGCGGGAGGGCTACTGTGGGACCCCCAGGACTGGGTATGTGCAATGCTCAGGAAGTGTGGGCAGGGGCTAGGGACCTGGACAGAGGGGCCCGGCCACACCTCGGTCCCCAGAGGGGTCCTCTCGCATCAGGGGAGAAGTGAGGGTCACGGTGACCTGCATCCTGGGCTCCTCGCAGGAGGAGATGATGATGTTGGCTTCGGGGTCAGAGGAGACCTCGTACTTGTCGTCCGTCAGTATCTGGGGTGGGAACACAATGCGGGCTGCGTCATGCAGCTGAGGCCACACTGGGCAGGTGCACCTGGGCCCTGAGCGGGGCCTCCCAGTGGAGAGCCCCAGGGCACTTGAGCGCAGATGGTGAGGCAAGAGCTGGTCAGTAGACGACATAGGACGCAACCACCTCTGTGGTCAGAGAGAAGCAGACTGACACCACGAGATGCCCTTGTCCCCGGGGAAGGACGCTCTCCAGGGGTCTCCATGGCAGCCAGGCTCCCTGTGCATCTGCGCCCCTCCAGGCACCTGTGTCCACCCCGAGTTGCCCCCAAACGCACCTTTCTTGCCAACCCTGATCTCCTGCCCACTCGGGCTCTCCCCATGGGGTGGGGCTCTGCCAGCTTCCCCACGGCCTTGGCCCTTGTCTCGGGGCTTGTCTTCGCCATGAGCTGGGCTTCTGGAGACCCGGGCTGTGCCGAGCCCCTGCCGCCCCGGCAGCTCTCAGGGGCTCAGGTCTGGGCCCTCCGCTCCCCACCTCACCTCCTCGCACCCTGCAGGCCTGGCTCAGCCCAGGCCCTGTCCCTCCTGCTCTCTCCTGTCCACCTTTGGCCTCTGCAGGGCTGGCCCTGTCGTGCAGAATGCTGTACCCGAGGGCGTAGGTCCTCGGTCAGGGCTCGCGCCCCATCCTGTCTGAAGAAGCCCCCCTGGCCCCGTCCACCTGGCCCCAGCTTAGTTCCTTCCCAGAGGACAGCTGGAGCTGACTTGCCCACGTGTGGTTTCCCATTCACCTTTGAAGCTTGAGGCCCCATCCAGTGCTGGACACTGGGAAGGGACTCAGGAAGACCCGGCCGTCGGGGCGGGGTTGGTTTTGACCTTAGACATCACTCTGGGTGGCCGTGGCCTTCCCCACTATTCCCGGGTGAGAAGGGCGAGCGGGGCTCCCCAGAGGGAGCCGAACACCCGCCCCGGTCTCAGCCTCGGGCCTGACTCGGAGACATTGCCATGCAGCCTCCTGACGCCGGGCAGACGTGACACAGGTGCCATCCCTGGGGTGGGACATTGGGACAGCTTCTGTGTTTTAGCCTGAACTCCTCCCACCAGGGGACCAGGAGCTGCCAGCGCCCCCTTTCCAACAGCTTGTGAAAAGAAGCTGGCCGGCCTCGGGTGGCAACGCCTCCACTTTCCTAAAGTCCTGGAGGGTGTGAGCCTCCTGGGTCCGCGGGCCCTGGGGAGCGGGCAGGGAGCTGCGGGGTGCCCGAGCTTACCAGGAGCTGCTGGGGCAGCTGCTCGGTGACCCTCCGCAGCAGGGCGTGTGTGGGCTTCTCGGAGCAGAGCAGGGTCAGCTGCACGTTCCTGTCTCCCCGCAGGACAAGGCCTTTGGCCAGGATGCCCACCCGCATGACACCTTTCAGGACCCGAGGCGAGGGCACAGCGCTGCTGTCAAGACAGAGCCGTGGGGCGCCGTCAGAGGAGGGGCCAGCAGCCCACTGGATGCCCAGCGCCAGCCCTGGGAGCAGCCTCCCCACGCCTCGGTCTCCTACTCTGTAAAGTGGGAGCCCACCCCTGCCAGGGGCACCCGCCAGGCTGGAGTGAGTGGGACATACAGCTGTCCCTGGGCAGGGACACTCTGACCAGGGCCCACTCCTTCCATGCAGACCAAGTGCTGCCAGAGGAGCTGTCCACACTCAGCAGGTCAGAGGGTCACTTGCGTGAAAGGTCCAGGGCAAGCCAGCCCACAGGCAGGAAGTGCACTCGTGGGGGCCTTAAACAAACGGGGGTCAGTGCTTGTGGGGACACTGTAGCTGGGAGAGCTCTGGGTGACGGCAGGAATGGCGGCGCGGCCCTGGACTACTCCACGCGGTGGAGCTGTGCACCTGGATGTGGTTCAGCGCTCAGCTCTGCGTCCTGTGCATTCCCCACTGCAGGAAGACCCCCAAGAGAGGACAGGAGGGACGTGACCCCCCAGGAAGGCCTTGAAAAGCCCCTGTGCGCATCCATTGGTCAGCCGTGTCCACCCCAGCACGCCGCAGGGGGCCTGGCCTCCGGTCCCCTAACCCAGCTCGTGAGGAAGCCGAGGTTCACCAAGAAAAGGTCGTCCCTGTGAGCGGCACCTGGGCACTTTATTTACTGAGTGTCACCCAGCTGTGGCCTCGGGCTCAGCGGAGCAGCAGGTGGCAGGCGCAGCGCGGTGCGGCTCTATGGGCTGCGTGCTGAGGCGTGTGGCCCTCAGAGGATGCTCCCAGCCAGGAGCGCCTCCCTGTAGCTGGGGCTTAGACTCGGAGACAGGGACCCTCTGCTCTGTGGGGAGCTACAGAGCCTCCATGGGCCTCGGAGGGCCTGGGCCTGACCCCTGTGGTCCTTGCAGACACCCATCCTGAGGGCCATGCCTCTCTGTTACCTGCGCTGGCCGCCCTCCTCCTCCAGGCTTCCCCAGTCCTCCTCGGCCAGCACGTCGGACACCAGCTTGAGGGCCCGCTCTGCGTGCGACACGGCCTTCTGGATAGCCAGCAGCTCCGCTTCGGTGGGGTAGATGGTGGCGTGCCTGCACATGACGTGCCGGTCATCGCTGGACTCTGGCCGCCGCCTGGGCTGTGGGGAGAGGCCACCTTGTCAGGGCTGGGCTGAGTTGTCTGTGGGACCAAGTGGGCAGGGGACAAGGCAGCCTACTACGTTGTGACAGCACTGAAAGCCCCAGGAGGACTCAGGAGGAGCCTGGAGCAGGCTGGCGTCAGGGAGCTGGGCACAGGTGGGGGGGACGGTGGCCAGCCAGGCTCAGAGGCGGGGCATGGCCAGGTGGGCATCCAGTACCCAGGGGGCCGGGGGCGGACTGCGGGAGCCATGGGCAGCGCCAGGAGGAGCTCAGGCCTCCCGTGGCTGCAGGAAGCGTGGGCCGCATCCCTCTGTACCCGGCCAGAGGCTCGAGAGTCCACCAGGGTCTTGCCCTTGGTGAGGGGCAGACCTCAGCTTCCCATCAACCCGGTGCTTGGCCTGGGAGGGCACATGTCCATGGCAGCAGGAGCCGGGGAATTGGGGCAGAAGGGGCACAAAATGAGGTTCCCCCACCCTGGGGCTACAGGGAGCTGATGGAATCCCAGGGCCGGGCAGGGGGCAGGACGGGATGCAGGCGCTCAGAAGCCCTGGTGCCGACAGAGGACTCTGCTAGAGGAGGCCACGCTGCCCCTCACACTGGCCCTCGGCACCCACCGGGAGCGGGACTGCGGGCACACCCAGCCTGCCCAGCGCGGGCGAAGGGGCCCAGTCGGGCGAGGCGGGTTGCTGCTCCTTGTCCTGGGGCCGTGGCTCCTCCTCTGGCTGCCTGCAGCGCGCCTCATGGTGCCTGTGGGCCAGACGGGACAGAGGGCTGGAGGGGACAGAGGGCCAAACGGGACAGAGGGCTGGAGGGGACAGAGGCCCAGGGAGCCGACCTCTTGCAGCAGACGTGCTTGTGCCCCATGCCCCACGCGTGGGCACAGCCAGGCCCCCTCGCCTTCACACCCACACTGAGGGCTCTCGCTCGGCTCCCGAGAACTGAGGGCACAGCCCTGCACAGCGCCTGCCATATGCACGGTGGGACCGAGGCCATGTGCGGGGGTGGGAGGCTCCACGCGGCCTCGGTGCCCTCGGCGGCGTCTCTGTGTCCTCCCCATGTAGGCCTGCTGCTGCCAGAGAGCCCACGGCCCGGGTACTACAGAGGGCCAGGCCCAGCTTTGGGACTGCTCTGAAGGGTGGAGAAGGGAGATGAGAAAGTGTGCCCACAGTTGGGGTCACAGGGGACAACAGAGGTCAGGGGATGCATGGAATGGAGCAGTGACTGGCCCCCCATGGCGGCACTGAGCTGAGAGGCCCCCACCAGCCAGAACGGAGGCGGCCCAGTGTGAGGGTGGCGGTCTGGCCCTGGAGGCCCATGGTGGCACTGTGCAGGGCCCTGGGGGGGCGCGGGCGGGGCCTGTCCCTGTCCTGCGGCTGGGGGTAGGGGGCACCTCAGCTCCGAGCACCAGTTCCGCATCTCCTCCAGCCGCCGCTGGGCCCGCTGCCGCTCCTTCCTCATCTGCTCCTCCAGCAGCTTCCGCACCCTGCTGCTGGGCCTGGCGGCAATGGGGAGGTCGGGGT
Source organism: Marmota marmota marmota (assembly GCF_001458135.2). NCBI lineage: Eukaryota > Metazoa > Chordata > Mammalia > Rodentia > Sciuridae > Marmota > Marmota marmota. Next base: position 2,332,170 of record NW_025999863.1, read on the forward strand.
CCACTTTCTTCTGGGAAGGCAAGGCAAGTTGTGAGAGCAGGCGCCCCCAGGGAGGGTGCCACAGCAGCCTTGAGGACACAGGAGGGCCCCAGGCTGCCACACTCCGCGCCCACAGGGCAGTTTACGTCCTGAAGGTGGTGGGGGGAGGGCCACTGAGGGGAGCTCAAGGGTGAGCAACCGTCAGCCACCAAGGATGAGAGGTGACTCGGGTGCTCCTGATGAGGAGGAGCTGGGAGGGTGTGTCCCGCTCACTGAAGGACAGGGTGCTTCCCGAGCAAGGCCTCCAGAGCTGCTCACACAGCGCAAGACAGCTGTGACATCATAGCAAGACGTCTGAGGGCCACTTGTGCTCGCTCAGTATTCTGTCTGCTGCAGGTGGAAGCCTCACTGCACTGGAGAGTAACAAGGTGGCCACAGAATAGCCGCGAGCAGTCCAGCTAGCCCAGAACGCGCGTGCAGTCGGGGCCACCCAGCAAGAGGGAGACAATAGCCAGACACCATCCCATGGCTTTCCTGTGGGCTCACCCTCTTTGTTTTAAAAACCTGCCTGCAAATATGCATGACCAAAAGAATACAAAACCATCATTGGTTTCCCGAATCTATCCACTGTTCCACCCTCCACCCACCCATCTATCCATACACTCATCCATCCATCTACACATCCATTTATCATCTACCTATCCCTCCCTCCCTCCCTCCCTCCCTCCATCTGTCCACCCATCCACCTATCTAACCATCTACACATCCATCCTTCCACCCACCCATCCACCCATCTACCCATATATCCATCCACCTATCCATCCATCTACCCATCCCTCTACCCATCCACCCATTCACCCATCTATCATCCATCCACCCACGCATTCACCCATCTATCCATCTATATATCCATCCATTCAACCACCCATCCATCCATCTGTCCACCCATCCACCCACCTATCCATCTACACATCCATCCTTCCACCCACTCATTCACCCATCTATCCATATAACCATTCACCCATTCATCCATCTACACATCCATCCACCCATGTATCCTTTCTTCCACCCACCCTTCCATCCATCCATCCACCCATCCATCCACCTATCCATTCATCCATTCTTCCACCCACCCATCCATCAACTCATCTATCCATCCACCCACCCACCCATCCATGCACCTATCCACCCATCCATCTATCTACCCATCCATCCATCCATCCACCCATCCATCCATCTGTCCATCCATCCATCCATCCATCCATCCATCCATCCACCCATCCATCCACCCTTCCACCCATCTATCCATCCATGCACCCCACCCATCTATCCACCCATCCACCCATCCATCCATCTGTCCATCCATCCATCCATCCATCCACCCATCCATCCACCCATCCACCCATCCATCCACCCCACCCATCTATCCATCCATCTACACATTCATCCACCCATCCATCCATCCACACACCCGTCCACCCATCCATCCATCCACACACCCGTCCACCCATCCATCCATCCATCTACATATTCATCCACCCATCCATCCATCCACACACCCATCCATCCATCCACACACCCATCCACCCATCCATCCATCCACACACCCGTCCACCCATCTATCCACCCACCCATCCACCTGCCACTCCTGCACCCATCCTTGGCTCCATCCCTGAGCACTCTGGGCAGGCAGTAGGGCAAGTGCTGATCCAGAACAGACTGTGACTGAGGTAAGAGGGACATGGCCCTGTTTCTAAGGACATGCAGGAGCCTGAGGGGAGCATCCACGGCCAAGAGGGCTGAGGGGTGCCGAGAGCCAGCCCTGAGACGTGGCTGAGGCTGCTGGCCGGTGGGGCGGCCCTGAGAGCGGTGTATGGGAAAGCAGGTGGGCAGAGAGCGTGGGGCGGGGGCTCCCAGCGGGAGGAGGGTGTGGTGGATCATGGTGGAGAAGGGTCCAAGAGGTGGCTGTCCAGGCCTCACAGTGTCCAGAGGCTCAAGGGACTGGAGTTACTAAGGCCCAGTTTCATGGAGGCCGAAAGTGTATTTCCTGATGTGGACCTGGATACAGAAAATGGAAACCCATGCCCTTGCCCACCCCGGGACCCCAAGGTAACCAGACCGGGCACTGGCAGGCGGGATAGCCAGGAGGCCGGCTGAGCCCTTGGGTGGGCACCGATGCCCCTGCTGGACGCACCCTGTACTGCAGCCGGTGCCGCCGCCCCTTGACGTGCATGTCCCTGGCGTTGGGGTCGTTGAAGCTGCACTCACACAGCTTGCAGTGGAACCGGATCACTTTCCCCTCGTCGTTGCACACCTGGGACACGAAGCACAGCTGCCCGTTCCAGCAAAGCCCAGAGGACGTCACCAACATGCAGGTGACTGGTCAGTTCTGTGCCTGCTCAGGGTGTCATCCAAAGCCCAGGCTGGCCTCCCGCCTGGCCCTTCCTCCTCCTGGCACTGCCCCAGTCTCCACCCCTGGCATGCACCTCACTGAGGAGCCCGGCTCTGCCCTGCTGCGATCGCTGCCCACCCTGGCCCTCCCTGGTGCCCACGGCCTTATGTGAGGCAGCTTCTTGACAGGGTGGCATGGTTCTGGCTGCTGTGGTCATTCTGCCTGGGGCAAAATGTAAGATGCTGGACGGACTGGACTAGAACATGAGCCTGGGGACGAAGGCACACAGGCCTGCAGCTCCCTGTGACAGCTGTGTTCTGTGCGTGGCCCGAGCCCCGGCGAGGCTCTGGGAGGCGGACGGGCCTTGTGGGACTGACTGCTTCTCCCTGGGTGCATTGAGGGGGCCATGCAGGTGCATGGTGGCTCCCAGTGACCCCTGGGCCAGAATTCACAACCTGAGCAGTGGTGAGCTGAGGGAACCCAGCTGCCTCCCCCGTAGAGGCCGGCGGGGCCTGAAGCCAGCTGGCAGGGAGTGGCACACCCGTCCCTCCCAGGAGCGTCCTGGGCCTCCTTCCACTGGCTGGGCTCTCTCCACCCGCCCTCTTCAGGGAGCAGATGGACAGTCCCGCAAAGGTGACGGCATGCCCTGCCCCTCACTCAGGGCCATCGGGGGTCTGCGCCGAGTGCTGGCCCCACAAGGTCTGCTGTGGCACCCACGGAAGGGGCGGGTTCACCTAGATCTCTCGTGATGAGCCCAGCGAGGTGGTGAAGCTGGATCCAGGGTCTGGCCCTTCTGCACTAGGGATCGGCCACGCGGTGGCCTCTACCCACCTCCTCCACGTAGTCAGGGCCAACGGGCTCCGCATCTGAGCAGCCCCCAGGAGCTTCCCATGGGCCTCCTCGGGAGGGTGGCTCTCCTGGCCCCTCCGACTTGTGCCGAGCTGATTTCCCCTCCGGGGGCCTGCTTCGTGTTGCCTGTGTCCTGGGAGGCCCTGAAGAGGGACAACCATGTCACTCCAGCCAGAAACCAGAGCTGGCTGGACACCCACCAGCCGTGCAGTGTGAGGTGCACACAGAGCCAAGCCTCTCCTTGTCCTTTCCAGCTGGTGATGGCGATTAGCGCTGCCTAGACCACAGGCTGTGCACGGGTGAAAGGGTCAGATTCAACGTGGAGTCACCTCGCCAAGCCCTCCCAACGGAGCAGGGGGCACGTGGAGAGAGGGCTCTGCGCAGACTGATGGACAAAGGAATCACCACAGCTGGGTGCTCACAGGAGAACCAGCAGCGTCACACAGTGCCCCAAGCCCCACCCAAGGAAACGCCTGCTGCATACCCCTGGGCAGGAGCCACCGCCCCCATCAGGGCTTGTGATCACCCATCACTGGCGCAAAGGCACCTGGACCTTTCTTTTAAGAGGCCATTCCATTGGGTGCTGTGGCCACGCCTGTGATCCCAACACTCAGGGGGCTGAGGCAGGAGGTGGCAAGGTCCATGCACCCTGGGCAACCTAGCAAGGCCCTGTCCCCAAATTAAGAAAGGGCTGGGTGCGGCTCAGGGGTGAGCGCTTTCCCGGTGTGTGGGAGCCCCAGGCCCGTCCCCGGCACCACAAAGCCAGTGAGTGACTTCTGTGGGTTCCGGGGCTCAGTAGGAGCCCAGCCTTTCCTCTTCACACACACTCCTCGTTGGAGCTACGTCTCTGGGTCACACCAGCTCAAGTCACAGCCGAGGAGGCCTGAGGCCAGCCTGAATCCATGGGGCAGTCACAGCCGAGGAGGCCTGAGGCCAGCCTGAATCCATGGGGCAGAAGCCCAGGCTCCACCCCTCCCTCAGGGACCCGCCAGCTGCTCCTAACCTCCACCTCTGTGAATCAGCCATGAGGAGGCAGTGGCCAGAGTCTCCTTCGCCAGGTAACCAGGCACATCCTGCCTCGGGAGAAATGCCTCTACCATCAACTTCTCACGGCAGACGCAGGCGCCCAGGCCTGAGTTGTGTGGGAGGCTGAGTGGGGAGGGGAGGTGGAAGCCAGGCCCGTACAGCCCAGAGAGGCCCAGCCTCAAAAATGAAAGCAGGGGCTGGGGATGTGGCTCAAGCGGTAACGCGCTCGCCTGGCATGCGCGGGGCTCTGGGTTGATCCTCAGCACCACATAAAAAAATGAAATAAAGATGTCCATCGAAAACTGAAAAATAAATATTAAAAAAAAATTCTCTCTAAAAAAAAATATTTAAAAAAAATGAAAGCAGGGCTGGGGAGGTGCTCAGATGAGAGCACTTGTGTGCCACGGGTGGGGCCCTGGGTTCCACCCCCAGGACCACAAAAACAGTCCAACAAGAAAGCTCCTTAGTGACCCCATCTTCAAACCACACTGCAGGGCTGGGCTGGGGCTCAGTGCAGAGCGCTTGCCTGGCAGCACGTGCGAGGCGCTGGGTTCGATCCTCAGCACCACATAAAAGTAAATGAATAAAATAAAGGTATAAAAAAAAAAACCACATTGCAGGGCGAGGTGCGGCTCAGCCAGCCTGCGAGGGCTCGGGCTTCCGCACCACGAGAAGTTTAAAATCTGTTGTTATTCAAGAAGCCATGCTGCCCAGGCCACAGAGACCCACCCCCAGCAGCGCAGGACACAGGGGCCTGAGCGGGGACCGCTGGACAGAGCAGGGGGAACTGAGCCACCACTGCTGGCTGGGTGGCCCGGCCAGCCACCGTAAGTCGCCTCACCCTGGTCTTTCCATTTGCGCATTGGGACAAGTGACACAATCTTCCTAAGGGAGCAGCTAAGGACGGTGCCTGAGGAGAGTGGAGGGCTCAGAGCAGGAGCTGTCACCACCTCTGGTCATGGTGGGCCCAGACTTGCAGGGCAGGGTCAGGGCAGCGCGTGGCTCGTCAGCGCCCACGTGACTCCTCAGGACCCAGTGTGCCCTGGGCACCAGGGTGGGAGGAAATCTCCAGGCCACTGACAGGGCTTTGGAGGCCACAGGAAGACGCGACAGCAAAACCTCCCAGGAAGGTCTCGGGCCGCGTTCTGGACGGCATCGCCCGCTCCCGCACACGGCACACACCCTGACACTCAGCCTCTGCTCCAGGACCTGAGGAGGCGGCCAGGTTGCCCCGGTGCACACAGACAGGGATGCAGGGCCACCTACCCTCCCGCGGGGCACTGGAGGCCACGGTCCTCTTGGCCAAGGCTGGCCTGCCTGGAGTGTGGAGGCTGGTCATGGCGGAGGCCGAAGGCCGGGTGGAGGCCTCGGGGGCGCTGTCCGAGGTGTGGGGGCCGGGTCTGCTGCTGCGGGCAGGGCTCCTGGGCGTCGGCTCAATGGTGGGGATAGGCTTCCCCAGTTTGGTGTGCAACTTGAAGACCTGGAAAGGACCCGTCCCTCTGTCAGGATGACCTCCGAGAGACAGGCTGAGCATCCAGGGGCCCCACCCCTTCCCGGGCTCCCCCCAAATGCCTCCAGAGCACCGCTCCCTGCCAGGGCCTCCTTGAGCTGCCCCTGCTTCCAGACCCTTCCTCCTGCTTTCGAGGCACCTCCGGCTCTCAGCACCTGCCTGGCTCCCTCTGGCCTCCTCTGGCTGTCCCTCATCCGGACCTCTGTCTCCCTGACTCCGAGGGCCCTGCCCAGACAGGGCGGCTCGGTGTGTGCATGTGTGGTTGGGGACCACCAGGCAAGCCGGATGCACGCACGCGGTGCTGGACACAGCCACTCTCCACCTAAGACCTGCAGGCACCGTGCTCCGTCCACGTCCCCTCAGCACTTGTGGGTCAAGGCATTTGTTGAGGTCCCAGTTGGCAAGGCCTGCTGGGTGGCCACCAGCATCTGCACCGCCTTAGACCCACCTGCTGGCTAGTTCACCCTCAGGACCGCACCACCCAGCAGGCTGCAGAGCCTCCTTGACCCCAGGCCGGGTCCCAGCCCTGGAGGGGACACTGCACCTGCCCTGCCTGGTCTCATCTCCTGCCAGCCCCCAGGCAACGACACTCCTTCTGTCGACCTTCCACACCCACCAGCACATGGCTGGGCAGTTCCCACAGGTGTTCGGGAGGCTGCCCTGGGCTGGGCTGGGCCATGCGGGCCTCAGTGAGTTCGGGGAGAGGGAGAGGGAGGGAGAGGGAGGGAGAGAGGGTCCTAGGCCAGGCCTTCTCAGGATGGGCTGGAAAGATTGGCCCTATGCAAAGGCCCAGGGGCAGGAGGCAGGTGGCAGCGGGACAGGGCACTCCCAGCCGTCCTGCTCGGTGACTACGTGGTTGGCATCCCAGGGCTCCTCAGCCCTCCAAGCCCTCTGGAGTGAGCATCCCGCAGACATTCACAGTACCCCGGGTGGGGGGTGGGCGCTGCTGATTTTGAAAGGCCCGGCAGCCTGGGGAGCAGGCCAGGGGTCTCCCTGCCTTCTCTCAGGTGGGGGCGCCACCAACTGCCCCTGCAGGCGTCTCTCAGGCCACAGGAAGGCTTTGGTGTGAAGACAGGAAACAGCTCTGAGGGAATGTCACCCCCGCCAGCACGCTGTGCAGTCCCCAAGTGCTGAGCATGGTTGTTTCCTTTGTGGCCCAGGTGCAAAGGCCCCCAGGTCCCTATGTGTCTGTGCAGGCGGTGGGGGTCCTGTTCATGGTTAGAAGGTGTATGGCTCCCGGGGCACGGGGACCGCAGCCCTGTGTTCTGAAGGGCCTCGGCAGGTGGCCCTCTGTGTCCCAGGTGCCGAGGGGCCAGGCGTGGGCTAGTGGTGTGTGGGCCCCTACCTTCTGGTGCTTGGCTCCCCGGATGTGGGCGGCGTAGGCCTCAGCCCCGGTGCAGGACACAGCACACAGGCCACAGTGCAGCTGTGCCTGCGCCCCGCATGGGCTGCCGTTGGGCTGCAGGCCCGTCCTCTGGGCCGCCTCCTTCTTCCTGTGCTTCTGTCCTTCCAGATGATCCCGGTAGGTCTACCGTGAGGAGGAAGAGGTGGCCTGAGCTGGCATCCCAGCAGGCACTACCCCTTCCCCAGCAGGCCGTGGCCATAGCTGGTGGGACCCCAGTGGGTAATGTGACAGAGGCCCCTGTCCCCATCCTACCACCCTCTGGCGCCCGAGAGGAGCAAGTGTCCCTTTAGAAAACTCAGAAGCTGGGACCAAAATACATCATTGTGGTTTCTTCTTTCCTAAGATAAGCCCTTTCTTAAGAGAGCACCATCTAACAATCAAAGAATCACAGGTTCAGCTTGGGCGGGGGCTTCTCCCAATCGGGAATCGCTGCCTGGTCTCGGCACGAGCTGGGTCACGTGGCTCAGTGGAGCTTGGGACGCCTGTCTCCGTGGCTCGCTCTGGCTCCAAGCTCCTGGAGGGATGGTCCCCCTCGGCCTCAACTCTCCCTCTGCCACTCAGGGGTGGGGTTTGGCTTCATGTCACATGCTCAGAGCTCCACACACAGGCAGAGGGAGACCGTGTCCCCCAGACGGCTGGGCTCACGCGTGAACATGTCACATGTGTTACGAGGACGAAGGGCAGGAGCATTATAAGAAAGAGGTGTGTCAAGCCAGGTGGGGGCCACACCTGTCACCCCAGCTGCTCAGGAGGCTGAGGTAGGAGGGTCCCAAGTTGGAGGCCAGCCTGGGCAATTCTGAGAGACTCTGTCTCCAAGCAAAACAAACAGGGCTGGGGTGCGGCTCAGTGGTGGGGCCCTCTGGGTTCAAGCCCCAGGACCAGAAGAAAAGGAAGGAAGAGACAGACAGGGAAGGGGGAGGTGGAGAGAGGGGGATGTCAGGACGCCAAGGGGCTCTGGTGGAGCCCACACCCTGCCCCTGGTCCCCTGGTGGCCTGGGAGGTGCAGCCTCCTACGGGAGACTACAGCAGAAAGTGCCGTCTCTCTCACTTAGACAACTAGGGGACGCGGAAGTGCTGTCCTCCGGGGCCCTGGCGCCCTGGGGACCATGCTTTCTGGAACTTCAGAATCCCCAAACTGGTGAGGATGTCACTCCGCTCCCCTGCGCTTCCCCTCCACGGTGGACAGCAGGCCCAGGCTTCGAGACACAGGAACCTGATGGCCCTGTCACAGTGAGGGAGGGACATGGGTAGGAGACAGCAGCGCGAGGAATGCTGTGGCGCTGGCAACATGCTCCAAGCTCCTGGAGGGATGGTCTCATGCGGGTGGTGACGTGAGCACAGAAACGCACACGGGGACAAGTGGAAGCGGAACTCCTGAGTCGGGGCGCTGCACAGATGCTGGGGTGAGGGCTGGGGCGTCGCTGCGGGCTTTGTGAGATGCGTCAGAGCAGCGGGAGCCAGGCGCGCACCGCCACGTGGAGCGAGCGTGCTGAGCGCTGGCTGAGGAGCACTGGCTCTCCGGGCCTCTCCTGCTGTCTCTTAT
>NW_025999863.1:2340898-2360169 GCF_001458135.2 Marmota marmota marmota
GGCCAGCCGCACCCCGACCCCGCAGGCTGGTCCTGCGCTGCCCCTTCCCGTGCATCCTGAGCCTCACAGAGGCACGCTGCGTGCCCCCGGCCAGCCCGCCACGGTTTCACCGTTTTGCTCTATTGGAGATGGAAGCCAGGCGTGGGGTGCGCCAGGCAGGCCTTGCCAAGGGCGTGCGCGCGATGTAGGGGTGCGCTTCAGGGGTTCTGTCCCAGACTCTGACAGAGCGCGGGAACCCAGCGGGGTCAGAGCCTCTGGGAAGAGCCCCAACAAGGAAGGGGCGGGCGGGTGAGTGGGGCCTGCGCTGGCCCCCAGCACGTGCCCTCAGCTGCATCCCTGGAGCCTGAGGAACCTTCTGGGGGCTTCTCTCGCGTCTCCAGAGCCTGATTAGGACTCCACTCCCCTGCACGCCCCTGCGCTCCCTTCACAGTATGAAACATGGAACAAAATCAGGCTGCGTGCTCTGCCAAAATCAGGCTGCGTGCTCTGCCAAGACGGAGCCTGAGGTCTGATTCTTTCCAGGGAAAGAGGCCACAGTCTTCCTGGGTGACTTCTGAGTGTTGAGACCACAATCTCGCTGCCGTGTGATAGGGAAATCCTCCCCTTCTCTCACACATTCATGCACAGGAGCACACAGGCACACGCACAGGTCTTCATACCCATGCACGCCTACACAAAAGCACACACAGGCACCCACGTGTGTCTACATGGGCACACACCCCAGGCCTCTGTGTCTGCCTGTGGCTCTGCTTGTCCCCCAGCAAAGGGATGCCACCCCTATCCACGCTGGAAGCCACACCTGTGCACCACTGGCTGCACCTCCCCTCCTGGGACAGCAGAGAGCCCCGGGATCAGGACTGGGCCTCTGCGTCAGCTGGCAGCACTGTGCCCGGCTCCCACTTCTCCCACCAGATGCCAGCAGGCCCGTGCTGAGGCGATGCCAACGCACGCTTTACGGTGCACGGTTCCCAGCAGACCTGTCGGCAGGCAGTGGCCCTGCCCTGTGCCCACCCTCGACAGGGCAGAGGCTGACCTGGGGTCCCGCACAGCTGATCCTGCAGGTGTCGCAGTAGTGGAGCTGGGGCTGCCTGGGGCCCACCTTGGGCCTCGGTGGCCTGCTGGGAAACTTCTCAGGGAAGCTGCCAGCGGAGCTGTCTCTAGGGCTGCTTCCTGGGCCACCCCATGGGACTGAGCCCACCGGTGCAGACGGCGGCGGGGAAGGCTGCCGGGGTGGCAGTGGCTGCAGCTGCTGAGAAGGCCCCGAGGGGGGCGAGGGTTGTGTCTGGGGGGGCGGCGGAGGGTAGTAAGCGCTGGCTGCTGAGTACACACACGCCCCGTAGCTTGGGTGGCTCGGTCCTGAGAGGGAGAAAAACGAGAGGGGGAGGGGCAATCCCAACAGAGTTGATCACAGGGACAGAGGGACAGGCAGTCTGGGTAAATGGGGACAGGGGACCTGTACTAGGGTGCAAATGGAGGCCTGGCTCTAGTCGCTCAGGGTCATGGGGCAGGTGTTGCCTGAGGACGGGGGCAGGTTGGTGGCTCTGCTCCGGCTATTGCTGCCGGTTGTGGGGCTGAGGTTGGCTTTGCCCACCCCTGTGCTCCTGTGGCCTCCGCGGGTCCCAAGAGGTCAGACCCATCTCCCACCACCCTCTCCCAGAGGCACAGTCGTGGGGGCCTGCCGGGTGCTGCTGACTGGAGCTCACTGGCAGTTGAAACCGGAGCCAGGCCCTGGCAGTGACCTGGCAGTGACATGCCCGAGGCCCTGGCCCACCATGGCCTCCAGCTCTGGCTCCCCCTCTGGTGCTGGGTAGACAAGGGCCGTACACACCCCACCTCATCCCGTGTCTCCCCGACAGAACTCGCCCCTCCATCCCGCAAAGTGCCCCCGAAAAAGCCATCAGCTCTCTGCCCTGCCCTCTTCACAGGCCTAGCCGCCCGCTGAGACTGGGGCCTATGTGACAAGCAGGAGACACCCCCTGGTCTCCCAGAAGGTTGCAGGTGGAACCTCGTGAATCCCGCCTGTGTGCCAACCGCCTGTCCTGCCCCTGGGCCCTGCACACCCACCTGGCTGGCAGAGCGAGTCCGAAGCCTCAGGCCCAGGCTGATGGGCAGCAGCCTCGTAGTGCTGTCTGTCCTCGTAGCTCCTGGTGGCTGTCGACTGTCCATAGCTGTAAGTGTCCTGCGTGAGGGTTTCCGCGGGAGAGAGGGGGAGCAGCTCAGGGCCTGGGCTGGGAAGGCTCCCCACAGGCCCCAGCTCAGTCACTCACTCCCCGAGCCCCCCACCCCGTGACAAGCCCTGGTAGAGGAACTGGGGACACAGCGCAGACAGAGGTGGACGCAGCGGCCCTAGTGGAGCTGATGCTAGTGACCAAGAGTTGCCTGTGATTTTCAGTAGGCTACTGGGAGGAGGGCAGTTTTGGAGGGAGATGTCCCAGGCCTTGGTGAGGAGTAGGGAGAGGGACAAAGACAGTGGCTTGATGGGTGCCATGCTGGGTCTCTGGTGCCTGTGATGCCATTCACTGATGTGGATGGGGATGAGGTGGGGGCAGGAGCTGGAGGCAGGACGTGTCACAGCACTGCAGGAGAGCTGGGAACACCTAGTGGAGACAGTGGCCTGATCGCAGGTCCCAAGCTGCAGATCCAGGAGGAGGGGCTGTGGGCGGGGAGAGCACTGGAGCAGGCCCTCGCTGGGCAGCCACTGTCCTCAGGAGCTCCTCGGGTACAGCTTCCACGATGGAGGGGACTGCCCCCCTTGGGAGGGAACTGTAATTCAACGGCCTTCCCACACCTCACAGACAGTGCTAGAAAGAAAGGTGACCATACAAGGCCCACAGGACAGGGTCCGAAAGGAGTCCACCACACTCATCCATGCCACACGACGTCTCCCGCCACGTTGGCAGTGGGGTACCTGATAGGTGGGTGCAGAGGTGGGCCCGGGGACAGGCTCCTGGGGCTGGTTGTTGTAACCAAGGTCCTGGCCAGAGTGGGGCTGGTAGCAGCCATACCCTGCGGGGGCTCCAGGGCTGGGCGGCTGGGCTGCCGGGGCGAAGGCCAGGTTCACAGAGGGGTCCATCCCTGGAGCCGGCTGCATGGAGTAACTGGCCCCGGAGGCCGGGAGAGGAAAGGCTGGGGGCGGCTGGGTGCTGGAATCACAAAAGCCCGAGCTGATCAGACGCAGTTCTCAGCGCGCCTGAGCCGGACATGGAACTCCAGCAACCCGACTCACTGCGGCCAACCCGAGCGGGACACCTTCTGAGTCTGCCAGCACCTCTGAGCTTCCTGGGGCCCAGGCACAGTTTCAAGTTCCCTTCAACCATCTCAACAACCCCGAGGGGAACCAGGGCAGGGTTCGTGGCCATTGGGACCAAACCCATTCTGCTGCTTCCCGGGTGAGCCCCTGGTGAGGCTCGTCTTTAAGCCCAACATCAGTGTCCTCCCAAGACAGCTGACTTTACGGTATAGATGCCACCCGATGCCCAAGTGGCTGCAGCCGATAAAACCAAGTGGAAGATGACCGTGACCTGGAATTGCATCTAGCACAGCCCTCTCCTAGATTCCACCACCGAGCGCCAGCCTGCGAGGGCGAGATTGCCCCGCACAGAGCTGGAATTAGGGTGGAGAATCCGACCTGTGTGATCTGTGAGCACCGCACACAAAGTGAGAGTGGAACGGCTGCGCAGGGTGCCGTCACCGGGCTGCAAGGCAGACCCGACTGGATCACCCTAAATTGGGGGCCATCTGGCTTAACAGAGCAGGTCACCACCTGGTTGTTAAGATGCAGAAGGTCCCTTAGCACCAAGGACTGTTCCTGTGTGAGAACCGGCTTCCGGTGAGCCCCCATCCACGTCACCTGGCTCCCCACAGAGAGGACAGCACTGTCCGCCCTGCAGTCACCAGGAGCCCCTCCAAGGAGGAGGGTGGGGGGCTCCCATCTCGCAGAGAAGCCAGCACAGGTGCTGTTTCGAGCCCAGCACTCTTTGCTCTGTGTCACCCACCAGGGGAGGCGTGGAAGTGGAGGGGCCTTCAGCAGGGAAAGGGATGAGGAGAGATTTTAACCCTCGCCACACAGATCACAGGAGACGGCGCGCAGAGCCTGCAGGCAGGTGGCAGGATGAGAGGAATTTGGGGACAAACAAAGGATCGCACCATCCCTTGGTGTCCACAGGGAGCAGGTTCCAAGACCTCGCAGACACCAAAACTTGGGTGCTACGGGGCATGCCATCTGCACAGGACCTGCCGCAGGGTCCTATGGACCTTAGACCATCTCTAGGTGACTCCTAACACCTGCCACAAAGTTGTGACACTCTATGGTTCAGGGAAAACATAAGAAGGTCTCTGTGTCAGTGACACAGTTGTGTCGAGTCAGCTGTTGGCCTGGGCTGACAGAGCCCGGGCAGGAAGGCCACGAGGAAGACCGCGTGGAACGGGCCTGGGGCTTCCACCAGGAGCAGGGGAGCAGAGCCGCCCTCCCACAGGGCCTGCTGTTCTCTGGGGTGCACAGCGCTGCCTGCCCCGCGGCCCCACCCCCCACAGCCTCTCTCTGTCCTCCAGCAGCCAGGGGGTCCCTCCAAGCCCACCCTTTCCGCGTCTTCCCCCTGCTCAAGGCCCTCCCAACCCTTTCAGCATTGCCCCCACCTGCGGGTGGCTGCTCAGATGTCCCCTCTAGGCCAGGTCTTCCCAGACAGATCCCCATCCCTGCCATTCTGTCCCTCTGGCTTCATGGCTCGCAGCAGGTGCCACACTGCTGGGCCTTCAGGTTGCTGGATGCGGGCAGGCTGGGGCGGCCCTGGCTGGCGCCTTGTTGGCTGCTTCTCTGGAGCCTCCTGAAGCGCTCTCTGGCCCCAGGTGCTCCTGCTGGCTCCCGACCCTGCCCAAGAGCAGAGTGAATTGTGCCAGAGGCCACGCACTCCCCGGATGGTGCCCCCAAGGGAGGTCTTCATCTCTCCAAGGAGCGCCTGGCAGCTACAGAGAAACAGACCCTCAGATGAGCCCCGGGAGGTCTCTCTCCTTATCTCAGAGGGCAAAGGTAGATGAGGACAGTGGCCAGGAGCCGCATGTGGCTCAGTGGTGGGGGCGCCTGCCCAGGATGAGCGAGGCCAGGGTCCCACCCCAGCACCATGCTTGGGCACGATTCAAAACCTTGTTGCACTTTAATCCATATAGATTTTGACTCCTGTGCCTAGTGGTGGCCACCGAGGCCACTGCAGACACCTACCAAGGAGCACCTGCTCTGTGGCTACCGCAGCTCAAGCTGGGGAGACCCTGCCCCCATGTGGGGCTCTGGGATGCCTTTGGGGCTCAGGGCCCTGCTGCCCACGCCTGTGGCGGCTCTCCGAGGCCTGAGGCCTGCAAAGGCAGGAAGTGCCGGACTGCAGAGTGGAAGTGCTGGGCCTGCCCACCCTGAGGTTCCAGGCGGGTGCGTGGGTCACAGCACTGCTGGGCAGCTGGGGACACTGCAGCACAAAAACTCATGATGCTCCCACACTGCAGGTCTGGTGTGCCCAGGTGAGGCAGAAGGCACTTCACGAGGCAGCCAGAGGGCCCTGGGCCCTGGGATCACAACTGACCTCTGAGAAGCACGGAAGAATATGCAACTCAGTGTTTCAGAACCCAAGGAACTTTAGTAATTTTGATTTAACAATTTGATCCTCATTAAATTATTATTTTTTTAATTTTTTTTTAGTTGTAGATAGACACAATATATTTATTTATTTTTTTTTTAATGTGGCGCTGAGGATCAAATCCAGTGCCTCACGCATGTCAGGCAAGTGCTCAACCACTGAGCTACAACCCCAGCCCCTGATCCTCATTAAATTATAATTTCTGTACCGTCTTTAAAAGTAACAACTGCTGGGGCTGGGGATGTGGCTCAAGCGGTAGCGCGCTCACCTGGCATGCACGGGGCGCTGGGTTCGATCCTCAGCACCACTTAAAATAAAAAGATGTTGTGTTGACCGAAAAACTAAAAAATAAATATTAAAAAATTCTCTCTGTCTCTCTCTCTTTAAAAAAATCAAATAAAATAACAACTGCTGGGCACAGTGACGCACGCTTGTAACCCCAGTGGCTCTGAAGGCTGAGGCAGGATTGCGAGTTCAAAGCCACCCTCAGCAACGGTGAGGCGCTAAGCAACTCAGGGAGACCCTGTCTCTAAATAAAATTAAAAAAGGGCTGGGATGTGCCCCAGTGGTCAAGTGCTCCTGAGTTCAATCTCCAGTAACCACCCACCAAAAAATTAAAAATAAAAATAAGAGCTTTATTGAGATCTAATTCACACCGACACAATTCAGCCATTTAAAGTGTAAAGTGTGATGGCTTTGGTACATCTGGGAAGTTGTGCAACCTTCACCACATTAATTTTAGAACATTTTCATCACCCCAAGAAGCAGCCCATGGGAATGGAAAGTGCCAGCACTATGGAAAATGCCCAGCGGCTCTCTAAGGGCTGGACAGACTGCCCAGGTGAGCTAGCAGCTCCTGCCCAGGTGTCATCCCAAAGCAAGGGGGACATGGATGTACAGCCATGTCGATAGCAGTGTGATTGACAGCAGCCAAAACACAGAAGCAGCCCTAGTGGCTGCCAGCTGCACAGAGAAACTACGGCTCAGGGCTCTTAGATTAATCCAGGAAGCAAAGGGAGCCACCGGGCCCCGTGACAGGATGTGAGCTGTTTTAGGAGCTGCGGACAGACCTGTGCCCCTCCAGAGTCAGACAGACCCCGAGCCCTGAGCCCAGGGCGATGGTATTTGGAGACGTGCTCTTTAAAGAGCTGATAAAGAGTGCCTGAGGCCACAGGCTGGGGTCTGGCCCCACAGGCCTGGAGAAGGCACACGGCAAAAAGGCCACGCGAGCCACACAGGAAGGAGACTGCGTGGTGTGGAGCTGGAGTTGGAGACTGGGTCCCAGTGGTGCCCTAGGGAGGTGGAGAGGCTTTAAGAAGTGGGCTGGTAGGGGTGGCAGGACTGGGATGTGCCTTAGAAGGGGTTGGTGACCCCCGCCCCTTCTTCCTTTTTTTTTTAATTGCCTCACACGTGCCAGGGCGATGGTCCACCACAGCCAAATCTCCAGACCCCCTTCTTTTGCTCCCTGGCTCATGAGGTAAGCGGGTCTGCTGTCGTAAGTTCCCTCCATGATGTGCCTCTTGCCACATACCTAAAAGCCACGGGCCCCCATCATGACCGAAACCTCTGCAACTACAGCGGAAAGAAACCTGCACTCTTTTTAAATTAATTACGTCAGGTATGTCATTACAGTGACGGAGAGCAAGCGGCCACCATCTGCAAGCCAAGAAGAGGCCGTGGGACAAACCCGCCCTGCCCACGCTTTGATCTTGGACTGCAGCCTCCGGGACTGCAGGAAATAAAGGTCTGCTGTTGAAGCCACCCACTCTGCAGGATTTTGTCACAGAGGCCCCAGCTGACTAAGACTGCCATGACCAGGCTGCTGAAGTGAGAAGTGAAAGGCCAGGGCTGCAGGACCCTCGGGAGACACCCTGGGGCCAAGCTGGAGGGAGTGGGAGAGAGCGAACAGGTCACAGTCAGAGCCCGCCCCCAGGCAGCCAGGGCTGAGACGCCCACCACAGGCCGGGACCGCCAAGTGTCAGGAGCGCTGGTGGTGACGAGGCAGTGATGGAGACCCAAAAAGGGAACTCTTGGCCCAACTCATGTTGAGTAACCGTCAAGCGCAGCGAAGCCGCCCGCTGCCTGCGGGCCACCTGGGGTCACTGCCTCTCTCTGAGAGCTCTGCCCAGGGGGCCCAGGCAGGAAGGGAGAGGAGAGTGGAAGGGCAAGGGGCTCGTCCCGTGGCTGCTGGTTCGTGGCGCTTGTTTCTTTACTAAAACTGCGGGCCCCAGGTAAGAGAGCTTTTCCATCTTTGAAAGGTTGGCAAGAGTCAAAGGGTGTGCTTTCATGACAGTGGGTGGCCTGAGGAGCACACTTCAGCATCTAAACCCAACGCTGGCCCAGCGCTCGGCAGCCCATTCACTGTGCTGCTGCAGCTCAAGCTGGCCACGGTGGCCAGCGAGGCCTGTGGTCCCTGCTGCTCCAGCCTCTGCAGGCAGCCTGGGCGGGGCTCCCTCCCGCGTCTCAGGCGGCAGCTGCCAGATGGGCCATGGTGGCTCTCCTCCTCCAGGGGCCAGGTTGGGTCATTCACATGCTGGGTACTCCAGGGGGGACGCAGGCCAGGCCCCTGGAGGCCCAGGCTCAGGAAGGGCACAGTCACTTCTGCTGCAGTCTGCCAGCCCCAGGAGGGCATGAGGACGCCTGGACGCAGGCCGTGAGATCCGAGGAGACGCAGGGAGGCCTGGCGGGGCAGCAGCAGCCAGTCCTCCACGCCGCCGTGCTTCAGCTGGGCAGGAAATCAGGGTTCAGCCCTGTGGCTGCCAGGCCCAGGACCTCAGAGCAGGAGTGTCACAGGGAAATCCTGCCCTAGGACCCTGGGCCATGTCTGGGGACACATGTGGCTGTCATGACTGGGAGCTCCTGGGCTGCAGGGCCAAGGCAGGGAGGCTGGCCTGGCCTGGTGTGCAGAGCTGCCGCGGAGGCACTTGGAAGGGGAGGGCAGGACACGGGAGCGTGGGTGGGACAGGCTGAGGGCCTAGGCCTGGGGAGGAACAGTCCCGGAAGCCTCCACCTCCTCAGCTTCCCACAGCAGAGTCACGCTGACCTTCGCTCCCTTCTTGCAGTTCCTTGGCTTTTTCCTGGGTCCCCTGAGGAATCTGAGGGCTGCGAGCTCTGGCCGTGCCCCTTCCTTGCCAAAGGCACTGGCCCAATGGATTTGCCCGGGGTCACCTTGGTTTGAGCCTGAGTAGAAAGGCCCTGTCACTAGGGCAGATCCAGCAGCACCTGCCCAGGCTAGGCAACAAATTTTATAGTAAACACATTTTGCCAGCAGAGAAGGAGGACGAGGAGGAGGAGGAGGAGGAGCCGTGATGGCATGAAGAGGAGGAACCCAGTCCACCCACTGTGCAGGGTGAACCAGGCCCAGTGGGTGAGGCTGTGTCTGCAGGGCTGGGGAGGGACAGGACACTGCTCATGGCGTGGGTTTTCCTTTAAGATGACAGAATGTTCTGGAGTTAGAGGCGATGGGTGATAACCCCATGAATGTCAGAAAGCCACTGTTCCTGCACTTTAGAAGGGTGGACTATGCAGAGAGTTATGTCTCAAGAAAGCTATTTTTGAAAGTATCTTTTGGGGGAAGAGGAAGCTCTGGGGGACGCTACTGTCGCCTGGTGTGTGTGGAGAGTGTGACAACAAATCCACCGTCATGAGCCATGAGAACACACGAATAAAAAATGTGGGAAAATACTCGTGAAAAGGACAGTCATCTACATTCGTAATTTTTTAAAAGGCACTTCGTATAAAGTCTTCAGTTCTAACTAATTATTGTTTTGGAAGTTTTAAAACATTAAAGTAGGCGGGTGTGGTGGCCACGCTGTAATCCCAACAGCTCAGGAACTGAGGCAGGAGGATTGTCAGCCTCAAAGCCAGCCTCAGCAAACGTGAGGCACTAAACAACTCAGTGAGGCCCTGTCTCCAAATAACATATAAAGTAGGGCTGGGGATGTGGCTCAAGGGAAGTACCCCTGAGTTCAATCCTTGGCATAAAAAAAAAAAAAATTAAACGAATTTGTAATGAGTCGGGGAAGCAAGTGTCTGGGCATCAGGGCTTAGCCCTTGTCCGTCTAAGGCCAAGGCCCCGTTCACCCAATGAGGACGCAGAACTGGGGGATTTCTATCAGCATAAAGATCTGATGCCGCAGCTAGGCCTGGACTGTCCCCAGAGGCCATGTGTTGCAGGCCTGGCCCAAGGAGGTGCAGCTGGGAGATGGAGGAGCCTGAGAGCTGGGTTTGGTGGGAGGCCTCGGACCCTGGACTATGAGATGCTCTCTGTGTTCCCTGGCCACTACGAGAATGGTCTGGGGCACCACGGGCTCCTTGCAAGCTGTGCCCCTCACCACAGGCCCAGAGCAGCTGGCCTGCCCACCACGGCCTGCCACCTCCAAAACTGAGCAAAACCCCCGTCCTCTTTAAGCTGGCCATCAGGTATTTGTTAGTGACAGGAAGGAAGGTGACACACCATGCAAGGCACTCAGGGAAGATGAGAGAAAGCAAGGAAACACAAAATAAGCACGAGATTCAGTGGGACAGGAAGAAGCCCGCGTGGGGCGAGGGAAGGGCTCCTGACCTCGCTGGGCACAGCGCCTCCTACAGGGTGGACTGCTGGCTGCTGTTTTAACCCTCAGCCTCGCATCAACAACTGTTTGCATGTGAAGAACAGAAGGAGAGTGGAGGGAGCCACCTGGGGCCAGCTAGAGGAGACGCCATCCAGGCCTTGAAGGAGCCCGAGGGCTCGGGAACTGTAAGGTGACTCTGCTTTTGCTGGTGGCGCTTGAGAGCAGTCTGTGTGAGATCTGATGGGAAGGGAGAGAAGCCCTGGCAGCAGTGGTGGGCACGACCAGTCCAGGGACATGTGCTGGCCGCTGCCCGGCCAGATGCAAAGGTGCCGCTGCACAGGCAGAACTGCACCAAGGCTGGAGGTGGGCAGCTGGCCTGCTGCAGGAGAAGCGCAGAGCCGGAGAGGCCAGAGGAAACGGGTCGCCTCAGGGGCAGCCGCAGCCTGCGGCCTCCACTCCGAGCCACCTGGGGAGCTCCATGCAGAGCAGGGCGACAAGGGACTGGGACGGGGCAGGGGCAGAAGCAGAAGCAAAGAGCCCCAGAGGGGGCCAGGGCAGCCCAGCACAGGAGGGGCGAGAGGGAGAGGAAACAGGGCCAGGTGGTGCCCTGGCTTGTGGTCCTGCCACAGGGGGTGGAGTGATGGGGCCACAGCCCAAGGGATTCCCGGCTCCAGCAGGGGAAGAGGTGGGAAGACCTGCCCACACCCTGGTTTTACCTCAGAGAGACCCATTTGGATTTCTTTTTTTTTGGGGGGGGGACAGGGGGGTACCGGGGATTGAACTCAGGGCCCTCGACCACTGAGCCACTCCCCAGCCCTATTTTGTATATTACTTAGAGACAGGGTCTCACTGAGCTGCTTAGTGCCTCACCATTGCTGAGGCTGAGGCTGGCTTTGAACTCACAATCCTCCTGTTTCAGCCTCCAGAGCCGCTGGGATTATAGGTGTGCATCACTGCACCCGGCTCCATTTTGGATGTCTGAGCCCCTGAGTGTGTGGCTATTTGTTACAGCAGCCACAGGAGACTTATATGGAGGCAGGAAGCCTATCAGGGCAGTAGGTCCCTGGAGCCCAAAGGACTAGGGTGCGGGTGCCCAAAAGGCCAGCCCTGCACTGGTGGCCTAAGTGGCTTATGGAAGAAGAGCGCTTGGGGCCTGAGGTGGGGCTGGCCACTCCTGCACAGGGCACACATTCCCAGAGCTGCAGGCCACATGATCGGCTGTGCATCTGCTCTCACCCTTTTGACAACCATATAAAGTTGAAGCTCGGGACTGGGCCTGGGCTGAGCTGGACATAGGAGTGCATGGCCAAGACCAAGGGCACCAGCTGTGAACACAGAGCCAGTGAGGGTGGCTGCCGGAACACTTCTGGAGAGATGCCCTGGGGACAATCTCCAAGGTCTGAGGGGAGGGTGGTGACACTGAGTCAGAGTCAGACACCCAGAGAGCCAAAGCTGGGGACTCAGGAAGGTGCAGGCACAGTCAGGAAGTCACAAGGAAGAGCAGGGAGACCCTTAACCCCTGCCTGGTCCAGGCAGGGGCAGGAGGGTGTTGGGGAGAGGGTGTCCATGAAGGTGGTGCCCACGGGAAAGCCCACCTCCCTGTGGTAGTCATGTTTTATTTTCTGCATCTCATGGTGCTTGGCTGACCAGGGAGAGGCCCCTCTGGGGCTGGTGGCTCTCTAGAGATGGCAAAGGGTTTGCTGGCAGCACAGCTTCCATCTGCAAACCAGTCCCTCTGCCTGGGGCACAAGGAGCCCACTGAGTCACCAGGGACAGTGTCTCAGTCACTGTGCACACCTCCAACAGACCACAGCCTGGGGACTTGTAAAGCACAGAGGTTTATTGCTCACAGTTCTGGGGACTGGAGGCCAAGGTCAAGGCATGGAGCTGACAGAGGCTGATGAGGGCTTCTCTGCTGTGGCCTCACCTGGGGGAGGAGGCAGTGCTCCCGGGCCAGCTGCTGGCCTGAGGCTCAAGGCCCACATGCAGGGGAGCCTCGGGGTCTCTGCACCTCTTCAAATGATCAGACTGTGACGTGACCCCTCCTCAGGCACTGTAAGAAACCCTCCTGTGGCGCTGGCTTCCCGCATAACACTAGTCCATAGAGCAACGCTGCAGGTGCAAGAAGGGATGGGAGGTTGACGACACCAGAGGTTCTGGTGTGCGCCAAGAGGATTTGGGGCCGAGGCACTGTGGGGAGCATGGTCAGCAGAGGGTGTGGAATCTGGAGTGGCCTGCAGGGCCTTGGGCTGGCCATACTCTTTCTTGCCTCCGTTTACTCACCTGTGAAATAGGAATCGCTGATCTGGCGCTGGGACAGTGAGACCACTGAAGGAGGACTCCGTGCCCCTGGGCCAGCTTGGGGCTGGTGCACTGTGTGTCCAGGGTGGCCAGAGCTGCCCGGGTGAAGCACTGCTGGGACTCAAGACTCACTGTGAAGCCGGCCAGCCTTTAAATAGTGGCCGCCCGCTCACACACAGCTGCTGTGACAGCAAACAGCTTGTGAGGCCCAGGAACTGGCGACGTCGCAGCTTCGCCCTGTAAAGCTGCCCTCGGTCCACGAGCAGGTTTCCTGCTGCTGCTGCTGCTGCTGGAACCACCTGTTGCTCAGAGACAGCCGCCCGGCACTGCAGTGCTGCTGCCCGCTGTCTCCATGGCAGCAGAGCCTGGGCTGGGGACCAACCTGGGGGTGGCAGCTCAGGCAGGAAGCTGGACATGCTCCGGCCACCACTGGTGGAGGAAAACCGGTATTTTAGCCCAACTCCATTGATGCCCGCTCTCCCTTCCTCCCTGGGCTTCTGTCCTTGGGCCCTGGGCGGTGGTCTCTGGGTGGCTCTTTGCTCTGAATGTTTGCTGGGGCAGAGGGAGGGCACGCATTCCAGGTTAGATTTAGAACACAAAGGCGGCAAGACAGTTTTGCTCACAGTTCACTGAATTCCTGGGGACATCGAGGTCCTGAGGATGGACGGGCTCATCCAGAGACGTCCAGGTCCCCCACCCGGCCTCTCTCCTGATAGGCTCTTACTTGTTCTCAAGGGACCAAGACCCTGAGGGAAGAACAGGCATCAAAATGCAGTGTGGAACCCAAGGTCAAGGCCAGTGGTGGGATGCCCAGGGACCATCAGGAAGGAGGACACGTCCTTCCAGTGGCAAATGATGATTCTGCTGGATATGGCTTCCAAAGAACACCTCAGTGGGAGCACACGGAAACAGAGAAGACAGAGTCCAAGACATGAAAACCCAAAGGAAGAGATTCTTCCAGAATCCCAGGGCTGAGCCACCTCAGTGATTCTTGCTTTGAGGAGGCTCTTAACTTGGGGACACAGCTCTTCCGCTGCTGGCCTCTCTAGCACCCTCCTCCTAGGGCCCCCCAGTGGTGAGAGGCCAGCACAGGCAGCCGGAGACCTGGGCATCAAGCCCACCCATCTTTCAGCACTGCTGAGGGAAACCCTGGCTCCTGCAAGCTGAGCTTGGAAGGTAGCAGCTCAGGGTGCAAGGCTGGAGGCCAAGGTCAAGTGCAGCACGAGCGAGGCCCCACGGTCGCTGCCCAGGGGGCCTCAGGTCTGCTTTATTGGCAGTGAGGTTGCGTTCTACAGCCCAGGCGCTATTTGACTGTACTCCTGTTCTCAGGGGCTTTATGTTTGAAACACACCATACACTTTTGTTTCATTTCTGGTGCTGGGACGGGACCCGGGCCTCAGCGCTTGAGCCGCACCCAGCCTGCCTGTTGGACAGTGTGCTTGCGAGGCTTAGCAGAACTGGCATTTTCTTTTCTTTTACTATGAAAGCCTCATGTGTGTCTCCAGGTGGAACCCCCACTACAAACCCAGATGCCCCTGGAAAACATGCTGACGCACTACAGAGATCTCGAGTTGTTCCGAGGTAACAGAGGCTTTACCACCCGCCCCGTCCGCAACCGACTTGAAGCTGCGGTCAGAATCCAGCTCCACACCAGGGCCAGCTCGGCCCCTTGGGACAGAGCCCCGTCCACATTCTGGGGCTGTGCCCAAGCCTCTCAGGGGGCCAGGCTGTGTCTGGCAGCAGCCCCTGGGTTTCTCTTCCATCCTGCTAAAGGAAGGTGCCTCACAGGGTGGCCCTGTGGTGGTCCGTCAGTCACGCACTGTGGAGCGAGGCTCCCTGACACTGCTGGCTGGGCAGGAGGGAGGGCGCAGGCGTGGCCGAGGACAGGCAGGTGAAGAGCTCCAGCCGAGCCATTCAACAAAGTGATGCCTTTCAACTGCTGTGGACACCAGACATCTGGACATCTGGAGCGTGAGGGGGTCAGGTGTGGCTTCATTGCTCTCCTGCCTGCGGGGGGTGGGAAACCTCCTGGGGAGCAGCAGCAGCAGCTCTGCGGCCCCCCAAGCACGGAACCTCTGCTGTGGGAAGGAAGTGACAAGCCAAGCCGGCCACCAGGGCACCTATGAGGAAGCTCCACAGAGAAGACAGTGGCCCTAGAAGCAACCACTGCATTCAAAATCAAAGCTAGTTGATGGCCTTCCAGAACATTCAGCCCAGGCACCGGAGGCTGGGATCAGCTTTGCTCCAGGAGCAACCATCCAAGGGGCCGACTTGTGCAACAGGACCGACTGTCCAAGGTACAGAAGCCGACAGAGACGGAGGAAGCCTCTCCAGTCTCAGCCAGCAGGGACAAAGAGCTGCCCTGGGGCACGGTCAACAGAACAGCAGAGGAAGCAAGTGCCGGACGCCCAAGTCGCCTTAGCAGGGAAGCTGCCAGGGAAAGCACCCACCAAAACCAACACCTCGGCTGAGGGTCCACCCAAGAGAAGACCACAGGACACCGCCTGGAGCAAAGAGCAGATAGACGGTGTAGGGTGTGTGACTGGCAGCACTCGTCTGGAGCCCCTGATATCCGGAGACAACCAACAGCCCCTGGTGGGCTGCCAGGGTGGGAACATGGTGCCTCAGGCACCTTGCACCTACC
The DNA here is from genome assembly GCF_001458135.2 of Marmota marmota marmota. Classification (NCBI taxonomy): domain Eukaryota; kingdom Metazoa; phylum Chordata; class Mammalia; order Rodentia; family Sciuridae; genus Marmota; species Marmota marmota. Next base: position 2,356,018 of record NW_025999863.1, read on the forward strand.
TTAGGGAAGGGAAGCAAGCCGGCGTGGTGGACATGCCTGTCATCCTAGCTACTGGGGAGGCTGAGGCAGGAGGACTGTGAGTTCAAGGCCAGGCTCAGCAACATAGTGAGACCCCAATTTAGAGCATGATGACAACCAAAACTGGCCCAAACCTCAAAACACAAACTAGACATCCTCAGAGCCCTCCCAAGCAACTACAGCGGCAGGAACAGGGTTCTTCCTGTGCCTGTGCTACGCAGGCTCCCTTTATGAGCAGACGGGGCCACAACCCGCCCTGGCCAGCCCCACCTCTGCCAACCCCACCTCCGCCAGCCCAGCCTCCATAAGGCAGACTCCTGAACTCTGCACAGCTCTGCTTGGTGCTGGTCTTTTGGTGTGGGAGGGTTCCACCTAAAAACCAAGTCCTGCCACCTGGTCTCCCACCCCATGTGTGGCTGACTGGCTGAGGTGACCTCTGGCCCCTGTCAGGATACATTCATGGCAAACACTGATTCCAAGAGTCATGAGAAAATGCTTTTATAGCTGGACACAGTGGCCACGCCTGTCATCCCAGTGACTGGGAGGCTGAGGCAGGAGGGTTGCAAGTTCAAGGACAGCATCAGCAACTTAGCAAGGCCCTGTCTCAAAATAAAAAACAAAAAGGGCTGGGATGTGGCTCAGTGGCAAAGCGCCCCTCAGCACCACACACATGATAATGATGATGATGATGATCATCATCATCATCAGTGGCAGAGTGCTTGCCTAGCATGTGCGAGGCCCTGGTTTCAATCCTCAGCACCATATAAAAATAAAATAAAGGCATTCTGTCCATCTACAACTATAAAAAAATTTAAAAGAAGATTATAAAAATTCAGAAACAGAGAATATGTTTGGGAATTTAAAGGATCTCTTAGGAGTTTACTTTTATCCCAATGTTTAGGAATTTATTTTTGGTTCTAAAATGGATAAAATAAAAATTCAAAATCTATACTTGAAAAGCTTTTTTTTTTTTTTCGCAGTGCTGAGGATAAAACTCAGGGGTGTGGCACATGTTAGGCAAGCGCTCTATCACTGAGCTACATCCTCAGCCCTGAAAATTTGTAAAAACATTCAATTCACTTGTGATAGGGTCTGAGATAGCATAATTCGGTCATGCAATAAGTCTTCTTAAAAATGTACTTTTTTTTGTCAGTTACAGTAGTCATGCCTGTAATTCCAGCTGCTCAGGAGGATCCCAAGTTCAAGACCAGCCTCAGCAACTTAGCAAGACACTCTCTAAAATAAAATAAAAAAGGGGCTGTCAGTTTAACTCAGTGGTAGGCACCCCTGGGCTCAATCCCAGGACCACAGGTGGGAGTGTGTAAAACAAAGGTAGCCGACTGCGAGATCCCAGTGGGAATTCAACAAAACTGCTCCAGGAGGCAACAGAGCTGGCCTGCCTGCCACTGTCTTGGAGGGAAGCCCAGCATACAGCCCATCCAGCTTTGCACATCTCATAACCCACAAGACTTAAACATAGATGGGGTGTCCCCAGCAGCCCCTGGCCTCACCGCTAAGCAGCACCCCTGAGCTGACAAAAGCATGGCTGGAGTCACACGGGATTATCCTTCATTCTGAATACCTGCAGTCCTAACTGTGAAAAGCACTGAGACTCAAAGCTACATAAAATAATGAAATGATAAGCAATGCCAATGGTAGCCACATGAGAAATCCCAGCTACTTGGGAAACTGAGGGAAGAGGATCACAAGTTCTAGGCCAACCTGGGCAACTTAGGGAAACCCAATCTCAAAATAAACTTTAGCAGGTGCAGCTCAGCAGTACAGTGCCTGCATAACATGTCATAACATAACTGGGTTCCGTCCCCAACACCAGTTAAAAAAAAGATAATTAATATCAACAAGTAACTGCAAACACACAGGCAATGCTAACTGACTGACAACTAAAGAACAGTCCAGACCCCAGCCCTATTTGTGGATGACCGTGCAAGGAACAGCCCCATCCAAGGCCGTGGTCATCAGCTTTACAAGCCAAGAAAACCCTCTCAGAGCTCCAAAGGAGTACTGCTGCCTCTGCTGGGGCAAGTCACAACACAGGCACTGTAAATACTATTGTCCAAGGACTGCCGGAGAGTGGGACTCACAACACCTGGGGTCCAGTCAGCTTTCCTATGGCACATTATATAAGAAACACATATTTTAAAAGCAGCTCAAATTTCCAAGACAAAGTGGCTTCCCCCAAAAGAAGAGGGCTGAGGCAACTTAAGATCATTCAAGTAATGTACATAATCTTGCTTCCCACAGTACTTTCAGCTTTAGTTAATATTTACTCTTTTTTTGAAGAATAACCCTCTCGCAGAGACCATTCTAACGACATTGACATTTGGTTGATGACAGTGTCACATTCTTGGCTATGTGTACGTCGCATTGCCGGAGCACCACAGGACAGAAAAGAGCAGCACTAAAATGTGTAAGTCCATTAACGCAAATCAAAACAAAAACACCTGCTGACCTCAGCAGTGACCTATTTTAACAGCATAAATACTCAGCTGCTCTCCTGGCAGGCCATGCCAATAGCCCAACAATCAAGGGACTGTGCCCATGGGAATGAGGGAGGCACTGGAGAGAGAAGGAAAAGGAAGAGCTGGCGGGCAGGCGGGGCAGTGCTGCCAGGAGCGCACAGCCTCAGCCAGGAGGCTGGCAGAGCCCGAGCCCTGGCCCTCAGACTGCCACTGAGCACAAGGAAAACAGAAAAGAAGAGTGAAAAAGGTCCATCCCAGGAAAACGGCAGCCAAGCACTCTCCCTTGAGAGAACCAGGGCTAGCCAGGCCTGACCGGGGAGCCCTGGGGTGCAGAAAACATCGGGGCATGCTGACTCCCGGGCCTGTTTCCAGGCCCTGACTGGCCTCTCCTTGTAACTCCATAAGAGGGAGCCCACGGGCGCACAGACGCTGGCCCAGGACCAACATTCCACTGTACGGGACCAGAACACTGGCTGGCAGCTCCCAGCAGCTCGGACACTCGTGAACATGTGGCAGAGGCCCCAGGCTCAGGGAACAATTGTCTCTGAGGTGCCCAAGGGCAGTTAACGTGGGTGGTGGGCTCCAAAGGGGCTGTGAAACTGGCCCAAGAGGTTCTACCGGGCTGCCAGTGGGAAACAGGTTGGTACGTGAAAATGACAGGTCAGGGTCCTTTCCCTGGAGCTGCAAGCCCTGGCTGTGTGACTCAGGTGACAGGCAGGGGGCAGCAGAGCTGCAGCAGTGAGAGGCCCTGGAGAACAGGCTGTGGTGTGTTTGTACCCTGAAAGTCGCCCCCAGTAGAACCCTCCTGCCCCCTACCCCCTGCCATCTCTCCTCTGGGCTCCTATCCCCCCCAAACTCCTGGGTCCCCACCTCCCCCGGCTCTTACATACCTAAACACCTCCACTGGTTTCAATGGCTCAGCTCCCTCTCCCCACTGGCCCCCTTCCCTGCAAACCCCAGGTGCCCCACTCCCACGGGGTCTCAGGACCTCAAGTTTGCTCCTCCCTCAATCGGGTCTCCGCAACCTCCCAACCAAGCGCTGACTTCCTCCTGGCACCCTTCCAGCTGACTTCCAAGACCACCCCAGCCCCAGCCCTGCCTCCGGGGTCTGTCCTCTGCCCCCCTCGGCCTCCGCAGGCACCCTGGAAGGGCCGCCTTCTACCTTCTCCGCAGGGGTCGGTCCTCGCCCCACAGCTGGACTGCTGCCTCCCAGATCCCTTTTTCCTCCTCCACGGCGGGGTCAGCACTGCCCCCCAGGCACCCTTCCACCTCCTCCTCCCCCATCAGGGGTGCCTCGGCCCCCCCACCGGGAGGCCCGTCTGTCCCTCAGGGGTCGTCTGTCCCTCAGGGGTCTGCACCCCCCCACCGGGAGGCCCGTCTGTCCCTCAGGGGTCGTCTGTCCCTCGGGGGTCTGCACCCCACCTCCCCCACCCGGAGACCCCTCTGTCCCTCAGGGGGTCGTCCTGTCCCTCAGGGGCCTGCGCCCTCCGCCCCCCCCCGACCCGGGAGGCCCGTCCGTCACTCAGGGGGTCGTCTGTCCCTCAGGGTCGCGCCTCCGCCCTCCCGCCCGCCCAGATACCTCCGGGCTCCCCCGGCCGTTGACGGTGCTCCAGCCCCACCAGGCCCGAGGACCCTCCCACGGCTCAGGAGCCCC
>NW_025999863.1:2360194-2376193 GCF_001458135.2 Marmota marmota marmota
CTTGGCGTCTTCCCTGGGCCGGCGGCCGCTGACGTCACCGGCCCGCCCCCTCCTCGGGCCCCGCCTTCCTCTTCCCCAAGCCAGTGAGGGTCTCTGCTCAAGCCCCGCCCACCTCAAGCCCCGCCCCTGCAGCGAGTCACGCCCCTTACTCGGAGCTCCGCCTTGCCTTCAACCACTCAGATAAGCAGTTCTCAGCTGAAGCCCCGCCCCATGACAAGCCCCGCCCCTTACTTGGAGCCCCGCATTCCCTTTAACCACTCGGAAGTGAGGGTCTCCTCTCAAGCCCGCCCCTTACCCAGAGCCCCACTCAAAGCATCTGGCCTTCTGACTATGCCATATTACAAGAGGCTTGGAGTAAAAAGTACTTTTGCCAAGGATGGCAGGGGTGTGTTCTTTTGCCCTCCCCCGCCCCCGTATTAAGCAGACACAGGGCTAGTTAATTCTTGGACAGGCACCATGGAAGCCCCGGGTGCCAAAGGAGCCCCACTGGTGATTTAAACGAATGGCATTCTTCCGTGTCTTCATGACCGTGTGTGGCCACTAGCAATGGTCTGGCTGGTCTGGCAGGTGTAGCTCTCTCACCATGCCCTGGCCAAAGCCCAGCGAGGTAATTACACATGGCCCCCCTCCAAGGCCCCGCGGTTCTAATTAGGCAATGAAGGCAGCGTCTGCTGTACGAAGGCAGGTCAATCCAGTGTTCTCTCTGGATTGCATAAACCCTGTCTCCTGTCAGGATTTCCAGGACCTGGCTCGTCCACACAACAGCCCTTGGAAGGGGGTACAGTCGGTTCCCACCACTTTGCTTGTGTAAAGTTGCCGTGGACCTTGAAGTAGTGGCTCCGGGGGACCTTTGTTCACAGCATGTTTGTTGACCATCCATACGTGACCTTGTTCTCTGAGTTTGGCTTACAGTCACCTCCTTTAGCGTGCGCTTTTATTAATTAGCATTGCACTCTCGGCCAGCAGCGTAACTCTTCCTGAACAAAACAAAACTTCTCTGACCACATACTTCCCCTGGGAGGCACGTCGCAGGAGGCACTTCAACACTGGCCGGGGCCAACATAAAGGGCAGGGAGATGGCGAGCCCCTAAAGTCAGAGGCGGTGGCTTCAGCACCGCGGACAGCTCCAAGGCACTGTCCGTGAGAGGAGCTACCGCTCCACAGACCGCGGACCATCCAGGCAGGCCGCTCTGCCCCAAATGCCTCTCTCTGTCCTCTGTCCATTAAACTCCTACTCGCTCCTCAGAGCCCAGCGCACATCGCCCCACCCCAGGAGATCCTCCCAAGGGCCCTGTCTCTAAATAAATGCGGCTCCTGGGACCTCCTGCCTCTCCTACCTGAGGGGAGTTCTGTGAGACCACAGGCTGGTGTTTTGTGCCCAGCACTGGGCTCCAGGGCTAGCCTGCATCTCCTTGCCATCAACGCAGTGTCCTTTCTGACAGTCGCACTTCCTCCACCCAGGACCTGGGAAGTCCAGGCCTTGTGCTGAAGGCTCTGGCCCCTTCCTTCCTCACCAGGCTTTCTGGGGGCAAGGTGCCCTTCTGCCTCAGTTTGGAAGGCTGCCGCCTGATGCAGCGACGGAGGCCCGAGTGTTCCTGATGTCCACGCTCAGGCATCCTGACTGCACACTGTGGTTGGAACATGGCTCATGTCCCCCAAGGCTCCAAGTGGATTGAAGACTGGGTCCCTAGGGTGGTGCTACTCAGAGGTGCAGAGACCTTGGGAGGTGGAGCCTAGTGGGAGGTGGAGCCTAGTGGGAGGTCCTTAGGTCATTGGGGACATGCCCTGGAAGGTAGTTCTCTCCAGAGGGCTTCTATGAGAGTTTAGGCGAGGCTCCACCCAGGTCTCTTCTGGCTTCCTGTCCGAGGTGAGACTACTCCCACACACTGTCCCACCATTCCCACCCATTGAGGACCAGAAATGAGCTGATGCAGGCTCCATACCCTGGGACCTCCAAAACTGTGAGCTAAATCATCCCCCACCCCATGTGTGTGTGTGCATGTGTGTGTGTGCATGTGTGTGTGTGTGTGTGCCGGGTTTCTGTTCTCGCGACTAAAAGGCTCAGGGGTCACTCTAGTTAAACTGGGCTAACTGGGCTGCACGAAATAACCACACAAGAGACACAAGTACCTTTTTCTTTGGGGTTGCTGTGACGGCTCCTCTGACCTTAAGGGTCCGCAGAAAGAGAGAGAGCGAGAGCACACGCTGACCCCTTTTATTGAGGAGAAGCTCTTCAAATGAGGCAAGAGGTCAGGTTTCAGGGGGCTGAGTCTGGCTTCATGATGTCCACTGTCAGCAGGTTGACTGACACCTGGGTAGGCCACACCCAAGGGCACAGTAAGAGGAGGGGACACACACAAGGCACTTCGAAAACAGGGCAAGGGGTTACATTACAAAGGAACAGGTGAGCATAGCTTCACCCATGGGGCTGTAGCAAGACACACCTATTTCTGTGACCAGTCACCTGTAAGGTTGGCCTCCCACATGTGTGTGTGTGTGTACATATGCTTTAGAGATGGAACCCAGGGCCTCATGCATGCTCAGTGCTCTACCAATGAGCTACACACCCAACCTTTTCTCTTTATAAGTTATCTGCTTTAGGCATTTTGTTGTAGTAACACAAAGCCAACTAATACATGGTGGCTCTTGACCACCCTAGTGTCAGGTGCTACCCCCTGGGGGACAGTATATCTGTGAGTGAGATCAAGAGTCCTTCTCCCTGGAGATTCATATTCTAGTAAAAGTGGAACAGAGAATAACCACAGAAACAAAGAAATAATTTCTGAGTGGCAACTTCTGAGAAAAAAATCGTGTTCTTCAATAAGTGAAAGATAGAATTACAGCATGACCCAGAAATCCCCCCCTCGGCACTCCCACGGGAGCGCTGAGAACAGGGACCCAAGCAAGTACTTGTGCCCATGTGTTCATAGCAGCCCCAAAGTGGAACCCATCTCAAGTGTAATCAGCAGATGAACAGATACATAAAATGGGCTCCACCCACACCCAGAGGTCCCTTGGCCACCAGCAGGAGTGAGGTGACACAGCTGCAGCATGGAGGGACCTGAGGACCTCATGCTCAGTGAGAACCAGACACACAAGGCCACAGTGTATGACCCAGTGACAGGAGAGTCCAGGACAGGACAGTCCAGAGATGGGGTGTGGACCTGTGGGTGCGGGAGGAGGCTGCTCGGGGGACGGGCTTCCACTAAGGGTGGTAAACTGTTCTGGATGAGGAAATGGAGGTGGTGCATGACTATCAGTGTATCAATGCCTCCAAGTTGCACCCTACCGAGTGTAAAGTGGTCAATTTTAAGGGCATTTGTTCCCCATTTAAGGAAAAGTGCATTGTACAAAAAAAAAAAAAAAAAAAAAAAAAACTTGGGCCATGGGGTAGGGTGGTGAGTGGGAGGCAGCCTCTCTGAGGAGACAGCTTCTGAACTGACACATGGATAGCATGAACACATGTGAGGGGGGAAGAGCATGTGTAAAGGCCCTGTGGTAGGAGTGAATGCAACGTGTTCCTGCGACACAGAAGACCACCACAGTGATGTAACTAGGAGAGACGGGAGAGAACACAGAAGTCATCTACTTGAGGTCGTGTGCTTCATTTCCTGACAAAATGCCACAGATGGGGGGGGGTGCTTAAAATGACAGACATCTATTCTCTCCTAGTTTGGGAGACCAGAAGTCTGAAATTGGGGTGTCTGCCGGGGTGTCTCCTCCTGGAGTCTCTGGAGGGAATCTATTACCTGCCTCACTCTCTCCAGCAATCCTGGGGTTCCTTGGCTCGTAGATGCCTCGCCCTGGTCTCTGCCTCCATCTTTCACTTGGCCTCCCCCCACACACACCTCTCCCTTCTCTTCTAAAGATGCCTGTCATTGGATTTAGAACCCCTCTAATCCAGGATGATCTGCACTCCGCATCCTTAACCTAATTCCATCTGCAAAGACCCTTTTTCCAAATAAGGTCACATGCACAAGTTCCCAGGACTGGGACATACTCGTGTGTCCTGGGGGCCACCATTCAGCCCGTTACAGGGCCCAGGTGGGGGGCAGCAATTGGAAGAGACACCGACAGAGGTTCCCCCGCGGGCGCAGCCTGGTCTACCCGTCTTCTCACGAGGTCCTGGAGGTGGCACTGGAGGTCCCATTGCCCGGACGGGGAGGACTGAGGCCTGGCGCGGATCCGGGAGCAGGACGGGGCTCAGCCCCACTGTCCCCAGGCTGGCGGCTCCCTCCCGGCTGCGGCTTCCCGGCGCACACTGCAGGGGCGCTGCGCCCGCGGCGGCGAGGACCCGGCTCCCGAGCGGTCCCTGCAGGCACAGGCTGTCCGGGTCCCCGCTGGGGTGGGGCCTGCCCCTCCGTCCCTGTCGTCTGCTGCCCCTGTTCCGTCCTCACATCTGTGATGCGCCACCAGACACGAGCGCGGCACCTGCCCCGGCGGCTGCGGAGAGGCCCGTCCCCCGCCAACGGGGAGGAGCCGAGCGGCCGGGCCTGCTCCTCCGCCGCTGCCCCCGCCCTCCCGCCCCTGCACACAAAGCAGCGGCGGTAACTGTCCCCAGAAGCCAGCCTCGCCCGCCCGCTGTGCGCCCAGCAAACCCTCGGAGGCAGGCCGCGGGCAGCGATGACAGGGGCCGCGGCCACCGCCCGGCCAGCGGGAGCCCGCTGCTGACCCAGACCCGCTCCACCGCCCTGCACGGAAGAGCTCGGCCGCCGCGTCGCCCAGGGTGACCTTCCCGGGATGCCGAGTCCCCGCCAGCCTCTCCCCACCAGGCTCTGAAGGCCCCGGGCCAGGAGTGCCGCGCACCGGGAGCGCTCGCCTTTGTTTGCCGGTGACAGGGACAGTGACGAACGAGAGGTGAGTGAGCCTGTCTCCTGCTCCAGCGCCCGGGAGGCGGATGGAGGCATTTGCTGCCGCCCAGCCCCAGGTGGGGCGGATAGAAGGGAGGATGCGGGTCTGCGAGAATGCGCTCTCGCCCATCTCACCCTGGTCGCCCTGTGGCCCAGGCCAGCAAACCTCCCGGACCGGCCGCAGCGGGCAGGTTTGCACCACTGTCAGGACAGCTCAGGGCTTAGGCAGATAAAGGGCTGTCCCCTCTCCTGGGGAGCTCCCTGGGCCTCTGCTGTTTCCTATTTATAACCCCCAGGGGCTCTGCCAGCTGCGGATTTGGGGGGAAAAAGATGTTGTAAGTGTGTCGCCCAGGGCTGGCTGGTGGGGTGGGAGGAAGGAGCCGCTAAAGACAGACGCCTCCTCCTCTTCCCAGCTTGTGCGTGATGGGTTAATAATCGGCTCCAAGCATCCACACTCCTTCCCAGATGCCTGGCACCGTGGCTTTCTTTGCTCTCCCCAATGGGAAGCCGGGACCTGAACAGGAGCTTGTGGGCCACTGGGACCCACCACACCCCATATTTGGCGGATGTGGCCGGTCGGTCCCCAGGGAGCTGAGGTCATTGCCAGCTCAGGGCTGCAGACCCCTTCCAGGGAGGAGATGGATCTCCACTGGAGAGGACTCGCCCGCCAGTAGCATCCGGAAGGGACTGTTTTGCTCCTGTGCTGCGTCTTGCTGTCCCTCCTCCATGAGTGAATGACGACATTCAAGACAGCCGAGAGAGAATGTAGGCACTCTCTGGAAGCCAGGGAGGGTCTAGGTCCAGCTGCTCCCTCTTCCTGCAGGGACCGCGGGGCTCAGCCTCCCTCTGAGGCCCTCCTCACCAGCCACAGCAGAGCCATCTCCATGTCCCCCAGTGTGAGGGACACACCCAACCACCTGGCCCTGCCAGCTCTGCAGAGGGGCAGCCGGTGCGGGGCTGGGGGTCAGAATTCTCCTGTGCTGAGGAGTGTGGGTGACAGGAACTCTTCAGAGGAGGGAGGTCACAGGGTGGTCCGGCAGCTGAGCTTCATGGTGCCTGCGGAGCTGGGGCCTGAAACCCTTCCACAAAAGGCAAATAGAGAAAGAAATGGCTGTTTCCCTTAAAGCCGGGCTTCTCAGCCCCGGCCTGTGGACATGTGGCCCTAAGGACACCCTTGTTGCCTGGGGACAGCCTGGGCACTGTGGGTATCCAGCAGGCTCCCTGACCTCCACCCAGAGCTCGTCCCCCAGGCACAGCAACCCAAAGTGCCCGCAGAAATTGCCAAGTGTCCCCTGGGGGTGGGGAGGGTCGTCCCAGTTGGAAACCACTGATTAAAAGCACCAGCGAGCAGGGCTGGTGGAGCAGGAGATCCCCTGGCCGTCCAGAGGGCCTGGAAGTCGCCCCTGCATCAGTCCTTTCATCTGCAAACAGGAAGCTGAGGCCGAGAGGTGAAGGGCCTGGGAGTGTGCGGGGCCGGGGTTCCCCCATTTCAGCTCCTCCTCAACCCTCATCCTGTCCCAGAGACCCGAGCCACCGTCCAGAGCCCCACCCCCAGAACCCTGAGAACAAAACCTGCTTCCCCCAGGCGAGGGGGATTCTGATCCGACTTCCAGTCCTGCTGCTCAGAGCTGCCTTCCGAGTCCTGGGGTTGGGCTGTCAGGACGAGAACAGGGGGCAAGGGAGGGGACTGGAGCAGAGAGAGGGTTGGCATGGGCCTGGTCCTCTTTGAAAGTGTCAGTCCCAGCAGGGAAAATTAAGCACATTAGTCATTCACACTTTAGTCTGAACGATCTTTTAAGGCGTTTATTGCTTCCCAGTTGAGATCCAGAGGGAGGATGAGCCTGTCTGGGGAAGGAAACTTCATGGACTGGGCGATGATTGGGTAGAAGAAGGGGTGCGGAGCTGTTTGCAGACCCACCGCTGAGAGCTGCGGTTGGGGGGCTGTTGTAATGACCCCTGTCCACTCAACCCGCTCCTCCCTCCCAGCTCTCCTCCAGGGCCCCTCCTCCCGGCTCCCATGGGGACCACAGAAGCCACCCTGCGGATGGAGAAGGTGGAGGTGAAGGACGAGTGGCAGGATGAGGACCTCCCCAGGTAGGACTCTAGCCCCTGCGCCTGAGCTCCTCACGGGTGTCGCTGCTGGGCGGGGTGGCAGGTACACCAGCTGGCACCTGGAGCCTCCCGGACCCGCCCTAAGCTCTATGTGGGAACTTGCAGGTCCTCTGGGGGGCGGGGACCTGAGTCCTCCCTGTGGCCTTGCAGCAGACTAGTGGAGACCAGGCAATGGCGAAGATCTGCTGAATATCTGACGTCCTCCCCGAGGCTCCCAGAGAGCCCCACCGCAGGCCATTTTAAGAATTCCAGCTGGGCACGGTGACCCAGGCCTGGGGCCCCAGCAACGCGGGAGGTTCAGGACCCACCTGGGCAATGCAGCAAATCCTGTCTCAAAATAAAATAGAAAGGGCTGGGGTGCAGCTGAGTGGTGGCATGTCCCTGGGTCCGACCCCAGGGCCACAGGCACACAAATCCAGAGCCATCTCAGAGATTACAGCCTTGCAACCCGCGCTGAATGACCGCAAGCCGTGGTGTACTTTTACCTGTAGCTGCCAGAGGCACCCGGCCCACCCCTGCTTAAACCCACCTGGGCACATGCCCATCCCTCTGAAAGTCCAGGGTCCTGCCTCTGTGTTCTTGGCCTGGTGTCCCCCCAGCCTCCTCACACCCTCAGCCCAGCAGCTTCCTCCCGTCCTGCTCCCTGACCGGCTGACTCTTACCTTTAGACTTTGCCCCTGCTGTTCCTCAGCCGGCCATGCTGTTCCTGGAGACTGCCTCCTGCCTCTTTCAGGCCTCAGGCCACTCCTCAGAGATGACCCCCTGGCCCCTCCTTGCCCCTCCCCATTCCTGAATGGTTTCCTTCCTGCGTGAAGGTGGAGAAAGCCCCCGAGACATGGTGTCCTAGTCCTTGGAACCTGAGAGTCTCCCTTCCGCCGCTGTGTTGCCTGCATTTCAGTTAAGGCCGGGGGGCGGGGAGCTGTGGTCATGGGCTACCCCGTGAGCCCTGAAGATCACCGTGTGTCCCTCTAAGAGGAGGCAGAGAGAGATCTCGCACAGGAACAGGGGACATCAGCGTGGAAGGGACAGGCTGTGGGGCCCCTAGGAGCTGGAGAGCAGGACACGGACTCTCCCTGGAGCCTCAGGAGAGGCCAGCCCTGGGTTTGCCCAGTGAAAATGACCTTGGAATTGCTCCCGTCCTCTAGAATGGTAAGGGGACAGCCTGATGTGTTCAGGCAGTAAGTTCGTGGTGCTGCTCCAGTGGCTGTCAGATACTCAAAGCCTCCCATATGCTGCCTTAGTCCATTCTGTGTTTCTACAACAAAGTACCTGAGGCTGGGTGCTTTATAAAGAAAAGAGGTTTTGTTTAGCCCGTAGTTTTGGAGGCTTATGTCCAAACAGCATGGTGTAGGCTCTGGCCAGAGCCCTCCTTGGCTGCATCACCTCATGGTGGACGGCAGTGGAGTGAGCGTCTGTGACTGTCACAAGTTGCATCATCTCAAAGCAGGAAGCCAGGGTGCTGGTGGGCCCGGCTCAGCAGCAGGGCTTATGACGACGTCTCCCGACACCTGAAGGGTCCAAGGAAGGACCTTAATCCCTTCCAAGAGCAACCCTGACCTGAGGGCCTCCCCGGATCCCACCACCGTGCCTCGCACACCAGGACAAGCCTCCATCACGTAGACCCTTGGTGCCTCTCAGACCATGTGTGTGCCAAACGCCACAGGCTCCCACCGACTGCACTCATCTCCCACCACAGGGAACCCCGAAAAGGCAAGAATCTTTTGCTTTGATCACTGCTGAACCCCAATCCAAGATGGTGCCTGGCAGGTAGTCGGCGCTCAATAGATGACGGTGAGTGGGTATTGCCCACAGGGGAATAAAACACCAGGTCCGAGGACACTGCAGGCTCCCCGAGGCCCAGGAGCTCGCTCTGTGAACCCCGACGGGAGGAACCATCCCGAGGACCGCTGTGGTCAGCCTGGAAAGGAATTTTAAAAGAATCTCCAGTTCCAGAAAAATCTCGTCTGCGAGGGTTCCCAGGGCCGAACCCGGTGGAGTGGACCAACCCGGAGGAGAGGGGCTGCAGGGCGGGCAGGAGGGGCGCTCCAGCCACCTTCCGGTGCCTCGGGAGGCTGCCCACAGGCAGCTCTGGAGCCGTCTGTCCGTCTGTCCAAGCAGAGGCGAGGCCTTTGGAGGAAGCACCCCACATCCAAGGACGTCACCCTGAATCTACTCATGTGGAGACCCCAAGTTCCATGCACCCACGTGGCGTAGCCAGAGGCGCCCTGCTCCAAGCCACGGACAAGCTCTTGTCCAGCTGCCTGCGGGGCCTGCCCAGGTCCACTCTGCAGCGCCCGGACCTAAGTGGTACCTGCTGGGAACCTCTGCAGCCCTCGGTAGACGGACGTCCTCACTGGGGGACACTTACCGCCAGGGGCAAGGCTGTCTGTGACTTCGTCCTCCAGTGCTCCGAGCCAGCACTCAAGTTCTGGAATTTTCTGGGGAAAAAAAAATTCTAAACATGGCAAGAATTTTCAATTAAAAAAAAATTCAAAGTATTACATAAAACAAAAGTTGCGCGTATTTCTGGGGCAGCTGGTGAGGTTTCAACTCGCGGACGCAGTGCGCAGTGCCCGGAAGGCCGCGTCTTTCTTGCCAAACATTTCTTGATTCTTTGGAGTAAAAACGTTCAAAATCTCAGGCCAGGGGTGTGGCTCAGGCGTAGAACGCCTGCCCCGTGTGCACGAGGCCATGCAGCACCACGCACACTCACACATGCACGCACACATATGCATACACACACACGCACACACACACTCACATACACACACTCACACACACACACTCTCATACTCTCGCACACACACTCACACTCACACACACACACTCACACACACTCACACACACTCCCGCGCGCGCTCAGAACCCTTCCTCCAGCTTCTGGCCTTTCGAGGGGCGCAGGACCTTTTCCTCCCTCAGTGGTGGGCTCTGCGGCGGCTCTGGCCTCTCCCCTCCAGCTGGGTCTTGGGGCCGTGCCCAGCCTCCCCGTTGGGCGGTTGTTCTACCGTTTTTCTTGGTGCGGGGCCTGAGGGCTGAGGGGGAATGGCTGTGTGGGAGGCCTGCCAGCCTCTGGGCGGAGAGCCGGGGCTGGGGCTGCCTGCCTGCCCTGCTCCACCCTCGCCCGCGGCCCAGCCCCTCTTAGGGGTGCAGCATCCACGCCTGGCACCCAGAGGGGGACAGGGGGACTTAAGGCCCAGAGTCGGCAGTTGGGGCAAATGAGGGATCACTTTTTTTTTTTTAAGTACTGGGGATTGAGCTCAGGGGCCCTCGACCACCGAGCCACACCCCAGCTCTATTCTGTGTTTTATTTAGAGTCAGGGTCCCACTGAGTTGCTCAGCACCTCGCCATAGCTGAGGCTGGCTTTGACCTCTCAATCCTCCTGCCTCAGCCTCCCGAGCTGCTGGGACAGGTGTGCACCACCATGCCCAGCAGATGAGGGATCACTTTTTAGCAAGCAGGTCAGGGTGTCGTTAGGAATATTCTAGAATGGGCAAGAATGATTGTCAGAGCCTCGTTTGCTCTGGGAGCACCCAGGAAAGCTGTGGCTCTGTGTTCTTGGCAGATTTAGGTGCAGTGACCTCAGTGGGTTCCATCCAGCACCAGGTGCCAGGAGCCCAGGGGGCCTCTGGCCAGTCCTCAGCCTCATGTCCCCTCTGGCCCCCATGGACTCTGGTCTCTGCCCAGACCAAAGCATTGTGTCCTTGCCCAGGGCCAAGGCATGGCACCCTCCTTCCACCCAGGTCTCTTGGCAGCAATCGGCCGACCGTCCCAGACTCGAGCAACCCCCGCAGGCCCCCTGCATCCTGGGTACCCGGGACCGGCTCCAGGACCCACAGATGCCAAAACCCACAGGCGCTCGGCCCCGGGTTAGGCTAGTGCCATGCTGGCACAGACCCTGGACTCCAAGCCCCGTCCAGGTGACTCGGACTCCCCACACGTGTAGGGCCGTGGCCACAGCCGTCACGCTGCCTGGCTTGATGACAAGCGAAACGTCCACGCGCGTCCACGTTTAAGAACCATTTTCCACCCGAGGCCGGTTGGATCCGCAGATGCGGAGCCCGCGTGTTCTGGGGCTCCTGCTGGGACTCAGTGGCACCAGGGAGCCGCCGAGGCACGAGCTGCGGACGGACGGACGGCGGGGCGGTGGCCGGGTCCCAGCTCCAGCAGGACTGCTCCCTCTGCGAGGCCGCGGAGGCCACTCCTCCCTGTGGAAGCGACCCCCTCCCAGGCCCCGGGAAGCACTGTCCAGACGCAGCTGCGAACAGAACAGGCCCCGCTCTGTAGCGGGTGGGCACCGGGCAAGAGGCGGGTGACTTTCCAAAGAATTCTCCAGCTGCCGGGGCTCCTCCCGGGGCAGCGGCCCAGCGGCTGCAGGACAGTGGTCTGGCTGTGCGCCAGCCCTGGAGGAGCCGAGGCGGGTAGCCAACTCATAGCTCACCACAGGCTCTCTCTCGAAGAGGGTTCAGCCGCGGCCCACGGAGCCGCCTGTGTGTCCCCCGCCCCGGGGCTCACCATGCCGCTCCTCCCAGCCTGGCCACCCCTCTCCAGGGAACATCACCGGTGCCCACTGCTCGTCCTGGTCTCTCCGCCCACTGCCCTCTGCAAGCCCCTTGGAGCCAGAGCCTCCCGCAGCCTGGAATTACCCAGCTCACTGCACAAATCCCCTGTTTGCTCCTCTTAGAAAGATACAAGCTGTTAGATGGGGGCTCCCCGTGACCCGGCACGGCCTGACCTCATCTTAACTCCGTCACATCGGTAAACCCTGCAGAAGCTCCTCGCTGTCTTTGGGAAGACCCTCGATGGATGCCCAAGTGGATGTCACCCAGCCCTGGGTACACAGAACCACGTTGCCCCGACCTGCACACCCATGATGAACTCACCTCCTCACGTCAAGTGAGTCCCTCCCCCTGCTTCTCTTTGGCATATCATCTGAATGGCCAAATAATGACATTTCGGGGTCATAATGAAGAAAAACAAGGGTTCCTTGCAAACAAGCACCGTGACACCACAGCAGTCAGTCTGATAATGGAGACAGTGACTGAGTCACTAACAGGAGAGTAGCATCCACGGTGTGGATACATTGAACGAAAGGATAATCCACGTGCTGGAGCCACAGAGTGCACGACTTCACACGCTCCTCAGGAAAAGGGCGACTTAAAACTTACGAATCTTATTCTGTTTGTGGTCATATTTGTTTCTGGAATTTTCTATTTAGTATTTTCAGACCAGAGCGGATTGCAAGTAACTGAAAATGCAGAAAGCCAAACCACTGATAAGGGAGGGTGACTATGTCCCAATGAGGCCACAGCCTGGCACCAGGCATCGAGACTTGAGCGGATACCTCAGGGACCAGCTCTACCCAGGACAGAGGGATGCAGCCATGCTGTCCAGCTTGCGTACAGAGGGGACATTACCGGGATGGATCCCAGAGCCTCACGCATGCGAGGCGAGCACCTGCACGTCCGCCCAGCTCCAGCCCTGGTGCTGTTTATTTTGAGACAGGGTCTTCCTGAGTTGCTGAGACTGACCTTAAACCTGTGCTCCTCCTGCCTCAGCCTCCCGAGTAGCTGTGATGACTGCCATTTGTCACCGTGCCGGCAGACTCCCCCCTTTAACAGAGGCTCCCTATCAGGGACTGAAAGCAAATTCTACAGGAGACATCAGGATGTCCCTGCGGCGGTGGGCAGGGTTTTCAGGTCTAGAGAGCTTGAGGCTGTCCCAGGGCTTGGGGAGTGGCCAGGTCTCACCTGCCTTGGAAATCCCAGCTCTGCGGGCGGGCAGGGTGGGCATCTGCTGCACTTGGGCCTCCTTCCTGGAGCCTGGGGTCCTGCACAGGGCCCTCACGCCGTCCAATTCGGCATGATCCCT
This sequence comes from Marmota marmota marmota, assembly GCF_001458135.2. Classification (NCBI taxonomy): domain Eukaryota; kingdom Metazoa; phylum Chordata; class Mammalia; order Rodentia; family Sciuridae; genus Marmota; species Marmota marmota. Next base: position 2,373,026 of record NW_025999863.1, read on the forward strand.
CACCTTATGGGATGTCCTCTGCCTCTGGGGGCTGCCCTGGGGGACATGGGCTCCTGATCTCATCCCGCACCAGTAGTGCTCGCCCTGACCCGTTCCTTCCCCTCCATCCACCTGCCCCATGGTGCTCTGCCCGGGGCTGCTGCTCCCCCCAGGGCCCCCCTGCTGCTCCCCCCACGGCCCCCTCTGCACTGGGCTCCTGCTCCCCCCACGGCCCCCTCTGCCCGGGGCTGCTGCTCCCCTGTGGACCCCCTGCTGCTCCCCCGCGGCCCCCTCTGCACCGGGCTGCTCTACTCTCTGGTCTGTTCCTGAGCTCACTGGGCTGATTGCTGCCCGGGCTTTGCCCCTCCTGTGTTTTGCCTGGAAGGCTCTCCGTCCCTGCAGGTGCCAACCTATGGCTTGTAAGTCGCCTCCTCCCGGGCCCAGGGAGCAGCTCAGTGGTGAGCAGCCTGGCAGGGGAAGCCTGGCATCCGCCCCCGAGGGCCTCTGCCGGCTGCCCAGGCTGCCCCCGCTGCCGGGGCTTGTGCTCTTTGTGGCAAGGGTGGCCTCTGCCCTGTTGATGCACCTGCCTCCTCGGATGCAGACTTCCTGACCTACACGACCTCTACCAAAGAACCCGCGTGGTGCGTGGCACCTCTGCCAACCGCTGGGCCTGCGGGCAGCGTGTGCTGACCCAGGAAGCCCTGCTCTTGCCCTGAAGGCCTCCTGGTGGAGGGTGCGTGAGGCTGGGGCCCTGCTGTGTCCCCGAACCCCTCCTTCACTTAACACCACGGATTCCAGACTCTGGGGGCATCCAGAGACCCCCAGGGCAGCACCTGGGCAGCCTGGGCCGAACGCCGGGGTCATCATTCAGCCCATATGACCAGGCACCACGCCCTCCAAATGGAACCACCCAGCAGGGACCTACCTGCTCCGTGTCCCAGACCCCAACATGCCTCTGCTCAAGAGTGAAGAGCAGGCCACCTCACTGCAGGGGACGGCCAAGGAGAGGGGCACCCGCAAGCTCTCAGCCTGGAGAGCGGGAGCAACCCCGGCTTCCGATGGCGACCTGCAGGGGGCGCCTTTGGCCATTGTAGGACCCCTGTGCACCGCCAGAGCTGGGAACATGTCCCCCTCATGAGAACCCAGACAACGCCAGCCTCCTGCTGTGGCGGGGGACAGAGCGCGGCCTGTGGGCAGGCCGGGGCACCAAGGCCCTGGCCCCTAGGTCTGATCCCTCTCCCTGCCTCAGTCTCCCCTCCGGGAAGCGGGTTCTACCTGTCTCAAGGGGCCGCTGCCCACAGCCCAGCGTGGTGCCTGGTGGGCTGCGGACGGGGAAGGAGCCCGAGGGCAACTCCTCACCCAGCGGCCAGCTGGAAGGAAGGTCCCCGGATTCCAGACGAGAGGGGAACCCAGAGTTCTGGGCCGCAGCTCTGATCTGACAGCAAAACCCACAACCACCGAGCAGGGCCGAGCATCCACCATCGCGGCCAGTCCTGGGCCTGGGGGCCTCTGGGCACCCTGTGTCCCTGCGCTCCGGCTCTGGGCACGGGTCTACTCTTCAGCCCGGTCAGCCTCTCTGAAACCTCTGCCCAACGCTGCTTCTGAGTGAGAGTCACGTAACGCAGATCGGCCATTTTAGAGTGCACAGTCCAGCGGCAGTGGCACCTCTGTCTGGTTCCAGAACATTCCATCCCCGAAGGAAGTCCAGGAGCAGCCCCCGTCCCTCCCCATGGCCCACATCCCGTCTCTGGACTCCTGTCCTTGACCCTCCTGTCACTGGGTCACAGCCGGTGGCCTGTGTCTGTGGCTCTGACTGAGCACCAGGTCTTCAGGTCCGTCCAGTGCAGCTGCCACCTTCTCCTGTGGGTGGCCGAGAGACATTCCTAGTGGTCACCCGGGTGGTCCCCTCTGCCCAACTCTGAGGTGTGCTGCTGTGGACCCTGAGCACGGATTTCCTGTGGACGTAGGTTTTCTTTCCCGGGCGTCCACTCTGCTCTGGGCCTCCACCCGCGAGATCAGGCCGACCTCTGATTCATTCGGGACCTCAGGCCCCCAGATCACCCTGGGGCACAGCAATTACTCGAAGGACACCAGAGGGAAGCGGAGCACAGACCCGCTGCACCCTGACAGACTGGAAGAGGCACAGGCTGAAGCTCTCCCCCGCCCCAACCTGAGCCGCTCTGACCAGCAGATGTGAGTCTCCCGCTGCGGCTCCAGGGGGCCAGCGCCCTGCAGGGAAGACTCTGGCCGCCCCCTCCTGGACTTAAAGGAAGGAGCCTGGGCCCTGGGTGGCTCCAAGGAGGGCGGGCGGGGGTGCCAGAACGAGGTCCCAGCCTGCAAACCTGAGCTCAGCTCCCCAGCCCTGGAGGAGGCCAGGGCTGCCCCAGAGGGACGTGCACGCCTGGCTGCGTTTCTTAATCCTGATCTACAACAGTCGGGTTTGCAAAAATGTTGCAAAGAGGGTGCCAAGAGCTCCAGAGCCCGCCCCGGTTTCTCCTGGTCCGCCTCCTGCTGCGGCAGGGGCGCTGGCCAAGTCCACGTCTTATCAGCTGCTGAAGGCCACACTGGATTCAGATTTTCTCGGTTTTGTCCCTAATGTCCCTTTCCAGTGGTGGGACCCCATTTCCATGCTACCTGGCAGCTGGTCATCAAATCTTCTCAGGCTCCTTGGAGCAGTGACGGTGTCTTGGGGGCTCCTTGGTGCCCCACGGGGCTGCTGTCCACCAAGATTGGCTGACGTTCTCAGGGATCCCTGGGTCCAGGGGAGGAGGAGCAGAGGGGCCCGCGGGCTGCTGCGGGCTTGGCCACCTGGCTGACGCTGCGTGGCCCCCTCCCCTGGACGCTGTGGCCTGTGGGAGGGTCATGCGTCTCCTGGAGGCCACGTCTGCAGACCCAACCCGCAGCTCCCCTGCACCAGGATCCGTCCCTTCTCCCCGTCCACGGTGGCCATCTGCTCCCATCAGCGTAGACTCGGGGACATTCTCCTCCCACCTGGAGTAGAATCCAGTAATATCCTGCTATTGGCTGTCAGCCGCCCAGGGTTGGCCGTGGCGTCCTTCAAGCTGACTCGCGAGTCCCTCGCCCTCTGGGGTCCTGCTTGCCGCATCGGGGAGCCCTCTCTCCCACAGTAGAGTTGGGATCCTTCCCTCGGGGCTCGGCTCGCCCCGGCCCCCGGCCCAGGCGGGCGCC
>NW_025999863.1:2376593-2380724 GCF_001458135.2 Marmota marmota marmota
CAGAGGCTTCCCAGCTCTCACGGTGCCTTGTCCACCCTGTTTTGTCTGCACGCGCCTGGCCGGATGCCCGGGTCGCCCTGCGCCTCTGGTGGATTTCCATGCTCCTTCCTGGCTGGGTCCTCAGGCCGCTCCCAGAAGAGACGGGCATGGAGTTGCTTGGCAGCCCCGTGGAAGACACGTCCTGTAAGTCCGCCCACGGGGGAAGTGGGAACTTGGTGTCTGCTTTGGCTCTGCCTTGGGCTGTCACTGTAAAGAACATCAGAGGCCACGTACCCTGAGAGGGCAGTCAGGAAAGGGTGGCCAGGCCTGCAGGGCAGGCGGCCATGTCGGTGAGAGCCCTGTCACAAAGAGAGCACAATGCCTTGCTGTGTGTCCTACTCAGCCTCTCTGTGCCTCCTGATCCCCCTCTACTAAATACAGGTAGTAGGCTTCTTGCAGAGGGAGTATATAGGGGTGAAATGAGGTGACATATGCAAGGTACCCAGGGGATGCCAGGATCGGAGTCAGAGGAGCCCTGGGCAGCCCCGGAAGGCCGTGCCACCCAGACTGCTCCAAGGACCCAAAGCCCCAGACTGGACACAGGCCGCCCGGGAGGCTGGTGAGCTGCCTGAGCCCTGCGTTCTCCTCCCTGGCGTCTCTGTGCTGAGCTCTGCGGAGACCCAGCTCTGCCTGCATCTTGCCACGTGTCCCGTCACGGTGCCCACCCTACCTAATCAGGGGGACGGGCAGGCCCCTGAGGTCACACAGCAGTGACAGCCAATCTGCCCAGTCCTCCCACTGCCCTGCACCGCTGCACCCAGCTCAGTGTCCAAGGGATGCTCAGGGAGGCCCGTCCCTGGGGCCGCGAGCAGCCAGCAGGGGCCTCTGCGCTCGGCTCTCCTGGGCTCTCAACCCCAGCAGGGACCTTGGGCTGCGCCCCACGCGGCTGCTCAGCTGAGGGTTTCTAGGAAAAAGGCTGAAATTCCCAGGAAGGGAGCTGCCAGGAGAGCTGGAGGGCTCCCGCCAGGCCGTCCCCCGTCCTTTCTGCCAGGCCACCTGGCACCACGGCCACCACTCACACCTGAAACATGCCCCCCCACGCACACACATGCCCTGACGCTGTGCTCTGGAGAACCCTAATTCCACCCATGGGATCCCCTGACCCGATCCCACCTGCCGTCCCAGGGACTTGGAGGCTGAGGCAGGAGGATGGCAAGTTCAGCCTGAGCAGTGTATCGAGGCCCAGTCTCAAAATGAAACAAAAGGCTGGTGTGGCCCGTGGGGGAGCCCTGGGCAGAGTGTGGGAAGCCCTGGGTTCCATGTCAGCAGAGAGAGAGAGAGAGAGAGAGAGAGAAGGAGGGGGGAGAGAGAGGGAGAGGGAGGGAGAGGGAGGGAGAAGGGGAGGAAGGAAAGAGACACAGGCCGTCCACTCCTGGGGACCGGGCCTCCCAGGCTCCGGGCGGCCTGGCCTTTGGGCTTCCTGGAGTAACAGTTCATGGGCAGGAGGAGAGCACCAAGTCCCCAGGCCATGTCCAGCCTAGGACCAGGATCCCAGGAGCCACCCTCCTGCCACCAAGTCTGTGGCTCTCCGGGGGCCGCTGTGAGGTCCCAGGGACCAGGCAGCTAAAGCTGTGGGTTCCTTCGCTCTCCATTCTGCAGGCTGCAAGTCCAAGGCCCAGGTGGCTGGGGTCCACCTAGGGCCCGGTGCCCAGGGGGACAGTGCTCCACCCGCTAGCCAGCCCCCAGCCCCGAGTTTCAGTCCAAAGTCTCCAGGCGTCTCAGCCCTGGCTGAGTCTCAGGTGTCCCCGGACCCCGGGGGCGGATTCTCTCAGCGGGAACCTGGAAGCCGGGGCCACCTCCTGGAAGCCGGGGCCGCAGGAAGGCCAGCATTCAGGGTCCCAAGCCAGCCTGAAGCCGGAGACCTGGGCAGATTCCCAAAGTCCATTTTTTTTAGAGCAAATTCCATATGATTTTAAAGCTTGGAAATAATCCTCTTTGGCTCAAATCCCTGCCCTCTGGGCCCACGCGGTGGGGCTCCTGCCTCCCTGCCGGTGACCAGTGTCACGTCGTGACCTGAGTCTTGCTGTCACGGTGCCCCGTCAGCCAGGGAAAGCATCTGTGCCCTGGACCACTCCTGGGGGGAGGGCAGGGTGAGCCAAGGGGCTGGGATCTGCCCCTCGCTGCCCCCGGTGGCAGGTGACCCTAGGCTGGACAGCACTTGGCGCTCCTGTCCGGGAGACAGGCAGCTCTTGCTGCCACGGGATGTCACAGTGGGATCTGGAGGAGCCGCAGGCGTGGGGAGGACGTTCCATCTGCAGGGACCGCCGTCCAGGGAGCGGGAGGCCAGCTCTGCCCTGCGTCCCCTCAGATGGCTTCAGCCCCTGGGGAGCCCAGGGTCCAGCTGAGGTCTCCAGGGGAAAGCCGCTCAGCTCACCCTGCGTGGTCAGGGCGCTGGGTGGGCTGCTGGGGTCGGAACCGCATCATCCAGAGACCCTGATGGCTGCTGAGCGCTCCCCTGGGCAGGTGGGGAGTGGTGGGATCTGGAGGAGGGACGGAGAAGGACAGGGTGGCTCCGTCTGTCTCTCCCGCAGCCCCGCCCACCACCCTGAACTTCGGGGGAGCTCACCGCAAGAGGAAGACCCTGGTGGCCCCGGAGATCAACATCTCCCTGGACCAAAGCGAAGGCTCCCTGCTGTCCGATGACTTCTTGGACACGCCCGATGACCTGGACATCAACGTGGACGACATCGAGACCCCCGACGAGACGGACTCGCTGGAGTTTCTGGGGAACGGGAATGAACTTGAGTGGGAAGGTGAGGGCCGAGGGCTTCAGGGGCCACCACGGCCGCCCAGTTCCCCACCCTGTCCCCAGTCAGGCTCACCCACTGGCGGGCAGCTCCGGGAGCGGCAGGCTGCACAGGGCACTGACCGGGGGCCATCCTTGGGCGGGGCTCCTGCAGGCTCGTGGACTTTCCTGGGGCCCGTGGCTTTCAGCAGTGGCCGGGGCACGCGCTCCCAGCCTGCCCCTGACGGGGACTCGTGGGGGCCAGGTCCTGACCCAGGTGCTGGAGGTCCAGGGAGGGCTGTGGACACCGACGGGCAGGAAGCAGAGGCTGGGCAATGGGCGAGGAGATCAGGGTGCCCCGGGCACCAGCCACACGCACGGGGACCTCAGGAAGCCAAGCTGGGCACGGGGCCTCTCACCACCGCGTCCGCCCCACCGTGGGACACTGGGCCTTGTCTGGGGACACTTACGGTTGTCACTGCTGGAGGAGGGCAGCTCCTGGCCTGTAGCTCGGCAGCCTGCAGTGCCCCTCACTGCCAGTGCCCAGGACACCACCCAGAGAAGGACCCCGCGTGTCCACAGTGCCCCTGGGAGACCTGGGCCAGGACCACAGGGTGGGGTCCCTTTCACGGGGGTCAGCACAGGGTGGACGTTGGAGAGGAGACCCTCCGCTGGAGCAGTGCGACTGGCGTGGGGCGGGGCCGATCGAGGCTGAGGGGAGAGGGGCAACAGCAGCCGAGGGTATGGCTTGAGGTGGCCTCGGCCAGGGGCTTGGCTTCGACCCCTTGGGGTGGAGGACAGAGGAGTCCAGGGCCACTGCGAGCTGTGTGTGCAAAGGCTTCCGGGAGCCACCAGAGGGGCAGCTGGGGTCAGAGGAAGGGGGGACACTAGCCGGGGGGGCGGTGGTGGCCTGCTGGTGTGGAGAAGTGACAGACGGGGTCCCCTTGGAAGTGGAGCCCGCAGTGGTTGCTGGGTGGGTGAGGGGCATAAAGAACAGAGGGGTCAAGGTGACAGCATGTTTGTGGCCTGAGCGTGGGGCCCACGGTCACGCTGTGACCAGAAGAACACGGGTCACAGAGGTGGCCTTTCTTTTTAAGTTGTTGATGGACCTTTATTTTGTTGGTTTTCATGTGGTGCTGAGGATCGAACCCAGGGCCTCGCATGTGCCAGGCGAGCGCTCTGCCGCTGAGCCCCAGCCTAGAGAGGTGGCCATTTTCAGAGCAGTTTGGGAGCCCAGAGAGGGAGGTCCTGTGTGCAAGGTCACACAGCGAGTCCTGTAGGAGCGGGCCCCACCCAGCTCCCCTGACTGGACGAGTACTGGCCAGTCTGCTGGCCACTCTCCGCTCCTCAGTGTAAAGATAAACTAG
>NW_025999863.1:2383110-2388841 GCF_001458135.2 Marmota marmota marmota
CACCATCACCATCACCATTACCACCACCACCACCAACATCACCATCATCACCACCACCACCACCACCACCACCATCACCACCACCACCACCACCATGACCATCACCACCACCATGACCATCACCACCATGACCATGATCATCATCACTACCACTACCATCATCATGACCACCACCACCATGACCATCATTACCACCACCACCACCATGACCATCACCATCACCACTATGACCATCACCATCTCCACTATCACCAGTACCATCACCATCACCACCATCACCATGACCATGACCATGACCACCACCACCATCACCACTGCCTTCACCATCATCACCATCATTTATTGAGCATTTACAGTGTGGCAGCGCAAGGCGAGGCACTTCCTGTATGCCAGCATGGCCCATGTTTACCACAACCCTACGTGGTGGGTCCCGTTGCCTCACATTCTATAGGTGGGGAATCCAGGCACAGAGAGGTCATGAACCACCAGGGACACACAGGGGCAGCCCCACTGTGACGGCTAGGGCTGATACGTGGCCGGCACCCAGCAGGTAACGCTAAGAGCGCAGGAAGTCATCACGGCTCTTATCTTTGTTATTACTAAGATTTCCTCGCACAGCGTGACTCGGCTGCCAGGCTGGACCCAACACAGAGGAGGGCTTGGTAAGGACAAAGTGGCCTGGGCAGTGTGGGGGCGCCCATGGCGTGGGAGGCCAGGGACATTGCTCCACCCACGGCAGCGCCCAGGATGCCCGCCGCAGGAGTGACCTGGCCCCAGAGTCCACGGTGACCAGGCCGACCCTGACCTCGCTCCCTCTCTCCGGGGTCTCCTTCACCCAGCTCTCTCTCCACCTTCGCCGGCTCTCCAAGTGCCCTTGACCCCAAGGGCTGTCAGCAAGTCAGACACCGGCGGTCCCCCCAGGGCCCGGGCAGGGCGCAAATAGCTGCCCGATGGCCTTTCTCCTGCTCCCCCTCACCTCCCATCCACATCCACCGTTGCCCAGCCATGTTGGGGGGCTCTCCACAGAGGCTGGGCGGCCCCTCAGACCAGAGGAGGTGCCCACGAAGGCCAGCACAGGAAGTTGCCCACGTGTCCCGGGGCCCAGTCTCCCCAGATGAGAGGCCGAGGCTGGGGGGCATTTATGTGAAATCACACAGGGAGAGGCGGGCCTCCAGATTCCAGAGCAGGTGGACTGTGTTCCCACACAGGCCTCTGTAGGCCGCTGTCCCCCAGCTGTGGATGGTCAGGGCCACACCCATTCTTAGGGTGGGTCTCGGGAAACCTTGAATGAGAGTGTGCACACCAAGTGATTGGCACCTAGTAAATGCTCAATAAAACAGCCGCGGCTGCTGAGGGGCGCCCACGGCGTCTCCCCAGCCTCCAGGACAGGGGCCAGCCTGTGCAGACCCGCCGGCCCAGCCAGGGCGGCCCCGTGGGTGTCCTCACACGGGGCGCCCCCGGGCGCTGCCCTCTCCACCCGCCAGGTACGTCATCAGCAGCCTGGAGCTCCTGGTGGCCGAGGACTACATGATCGTGTACCTGAACGGCGCCACGCCCCGGCGGAGGATGCCGGGCATCGGCTGGCTGAAGAAGTGCTACCAGATGATTGACAGGAGGTGAGGGGCGTCCCGCGTGAGAACCCGCGGGTGGGCGGGTGGAGTCTCAAATAGCTACGCTGCTGGCTGCTGCGTCCTGGAGCCCAGATGGGCGGGCCTGGCCCCTGGGCCCAAACGAGAGTGTCCAGACCCTACCCAGCGTCGGCTGGAGCCTGCGACTCTGGCGTCCTTGGCAGAGTGCGGCCCAGCCTCCATCTGCGTCTGCGCACAGCGTCTCCCGGGGTCTGTGCCCAGGTTTCTCCCTTAACGACAGCAGTCATTTGGGCTAAGGGGGCCGCACCTTTGCTGTCCCTTTAACTGCACGACGCCTGCTGTGAACGCGCTACTGTGCAGCTGCCTCCCGGCTGGGCCCCCCTGCCCCTCAGTCCTGGCGCCCCTGCTGCTGCCCATCCGGGAGCCTGTAGGAAGGTCCTACGGGGCGGGTCCCTGCACGGACTCTGCCCCTGGGTGGCTCCTCCTCCTCAGTCCCTCCAGCGGCAGCGGAATCAGAGCCCCCTCCTTCGGCAGGAGGGGCATCCCCGCCTGGGAGGACCGTTGTCCCTCAGAGGAGGGCGGGGCTGTTCCACCTCTTGCCCACACACCCTGCGCCCAGCCCCGTGTGACCAGAGGCCACCCTGGGCCCTCACCATCCAGGACACTGGATGGTGACAAGTCTCAGCAGCTTATGCCTTGCCCACCGGGCCCCCTTGCTACCACAGCGGGTCCCTCCCAACTCAGCTCTCTATGGGCAGGCCACCAGAGCCAGGGGGCCAGGCGGTGGCCCTCCCACCTCCCAGGGCTTGCCCCGGGGCCGACTGGTCTCCTGTGCCTCCCACACAGACTGCGGAAGAACCTGAAGTCCCTGATCATCGTCCACCCCTCCTGGTTCATTCGCACCGTGCTGGCCATCTCCCGCCCCTTCATCAGGTAAGGCAAGCAGCCAGCGGCTAGTGACAGGCAGCGGTGGGTTCCACGGGTGTGTCTCTAGCTGCTCGAGAACATCTGCTGCCCTTGCCTTGACCAGGCTTGCCAATGCAAACATCCCAAATCCAAAATCTAAAGCGCTCGCTCCTCATTCAGTGGAATGAGACTGCGAGTGGCCATCTCCATCCCGACCCCGGGACGCTTCTCGGTCAAAATGCAGATTCACCAAAAACGTCTGCACAAGATCCCCCTCGGGCTGCGTGCCCGGGGTGCACAGGAAGCACAGAGAATTCCGTGTTTGAGCCCCTCTGAAGGATCACACACTTTATATATGTATGAAAATATTCCAAAAATGCCTTAAAACTGGAGTCTGGAACACTCCCCTCCCCGCACTTGGTATTTTCGTTTGGTTTTCCGCACTGCGGTGGACCCAGAGCCCCCGCCCGGCTGGACCCCAGCCTTCTTGTCTTATTTTAGGACAGGGTCTTGCTCAGTTGCTCAGGGCCTTGCTGAGTCGCCCAGGCTGGCCTTGGACTCTCGATCCTCCTGCCTCAGCCTCCCAGCCACAGGGAGGACAGCCATGGCCACTGTGCCTGGCCCCACTTCAGACCTCCACATGTGCGTGCGGGCAGGGTGTGGGCCCGCAGGGGGACTGGCAGCCACAGCGGCTCCGCAGGCTGAGCGCTGCGCACTTCTTACTAGTTATGACTGTTACCTGAGAGGCTGCTGTCACTGCCCCAGTCTTGGGCACAGGGAAACCGAGGCCCGAGAAGGGTCAAGAACTCACCAAGAATCACACGGCAAGGCCACTCGGGAGGCGAGCCTTGCTCCACCCACTGAAGAACCTGTGTGGGCCGATGGGTCCCCCGGACAGTGTCACCCAGCCAGCCCCCTCCACGCCTGGGACCCACTGGGCCGTGACCCACGGGGGGGCTGTGGCCCGAGACTCACTCAGGGGAGCTGCTGTGCTCAGTCCCCGTCAGTCCAGCGAGAGACACAGATGAAAACCCGAGAGAAGATGAGAGGAGGCCCCGGAGAGCCCACGCAGCCCGTGTCCCCTCTGGGGGGTCACTCGGGGACCCTCCTAACTCTCCCAGCAATGGGGCACCCAGGATTTTTGTCGGGGGCCCATGCACACAAGGCAGAACCCCAGTGGGGCTGACCTTGGCCAGACTCCAGCTCCGCCAGGGTCCCACGAGTCCCATCTTTAGCAGGGACCCTGTGTCATCACTCACGGCCCCCAGTCAACAAAGACGCTCCAGAGCCCACGGGTCACCTTCCTCTGGACTGTCCGGACCCGAGCGCCCCAGGTCTGCTGAGAAGACGCTTAGTGTGTTAAATGCCCCTGACCCCGGGCGATGTCATGCAGGTTTAATTTACTTAATTCAGACACTGAGTTAAACAAAGGTCCTGAGCTCCCTCAGTCTCATGCTGAGACGCTCTGGGGGAGTTAGGGGGGCTCTGGGGGAGCTAGGGGCCGGCCCTGCCCCTGCGCCCCCAGCTCAGGTCTGCCTCAAGGGCCTGCCAGGGCCCCTCCTGGGGCTGATCCACACACGTTTATTTGCATATCATGCAGATTGCGTGTGTATTAGCATATTATGCTAATGTGTTTATTTTCTGTTGAGCAGATCACACCGATGACCGATTTCCCCGAGGAAGGCCGAGCGTGCCCTCCAGGGTGGGGGCCTCGTGCCCGCCCTGCTCCCCACAGGCTGCCTTAGCTGGGCCTTTGCCTTTAACATGGGCAGTTCTGTCACTTTGGGTTTCTTTTCCTGGGTCTCTTTGGGGGCTCCAAAGAGATCGTGGGCGCAAGAGTTCCCCAGGAGAAGCCAGGAGCCCGGAATGGCAGCTGCAGGCGGCCGAGCACCCACGGTGCTGGGGACCCGCTGTCCTGTCGGGGCAATCTGGACTGAGCGCCTGGCCTGGGTGGAATGTCCCCCAGTTCCCTCAGGGAAGGAGACTCGGCTCCTGATGGTGGGATGGCACTGTGTCCCTGTCACTGTGAGGCTTGTGCCGGCCCGGGGAGCAGCTCTAGGCTGTAGCGCTGACTGACGGTCTAGGACTCTCCGAGGCGCTGGGGGAGCGCGTCGAGATGGCCGGAGCCGCGGCCTCTCCAGGTGCGGTGGACCTTGGCCCTGTCACACCGGCTGCTGGGGCCTCTGGTCCTGGGACACTGCGCTCCACAGGGACACTGCTCCAGGGGCTTTCAGATTGCAAAATAAATCTGAAGTTTGTAGAAGCGTCCTCCTTGCCCCGCGACACAGATGGCCACTCAGCAACGGCCAGGAAACATCTGCATAGGTTCTGCTCGTGCCCTGGCCCTGGGCCGCCGCCGGGCACAGCGTCTTCTGTCCCCAGAGCCCTCCAGGAAGCTGAGCCGTTTCCAGGGGACGTCCAAACACAGAAGCCCAGACACAAAGCCCTGCGGCTGCCAACCTGGGCCAGGCCTTCCTCCCGCAGCCCAGTTCTCAGTGACGACTTTGCTATGTCACCTTGAAAAGCTTTCATGGCATTTCTTAAATTTAGCTTTAATTAAAGATAAAAAAAAAAAAAAAACAAAGATTTGAGCCCCGCGCTGCCAACGAGGTGCCTCCTGGGTTCCTGCAGCCAGAGCCCAGGCTCCAACAGGAAGCGAGCACTGTCCCCAGGACGGGCTGTGACAGCTGGCACATGTACTGGCAGACCGGTGACCGGAGGCTGAGGCAGGAGGATGCAAGGTCAAGGCCGGTCAAGGCCAGTCCAGGTGACTTAGCCAGACACCATCTCAAAATAAATAAATAAACAGGGCGGGGGGCAGCTCCGCAGTGGGCTCAGCTCCCAGCACTGAAAAGGAGGAGGAGGAGGAGCAGGCGGAGGCCTGCGACCCGCTTCCCAGGCCCGAGTGGCCGTGGTGCCCTCGCGGGCAGCGCCTCCGAGGAAAAGCATCCCTGGGGAAATCGGCCGAGGAGCGAAAGCGCTGGAGTCCCCAGCCCGTCCCTGGCTGGGCAGTGCTGGGCTCCGGGGAGGGCCTCCTGGGTTCTCTGGGCACTCAGACGCCCCCCCGTCCTGCAGCGTCAAGTTCATCAGCAAGATCCAGTACGTGCACAGCCTGGAGGACCTGGAGCAGCTCATCCCCATGGAGCACGTGCAGATCCCAGAGTGTGTGCTGCAGTGAGTGTCCCCACGCCGCCACGCCCCACAGCCGACCCGCCTGGAGGGGTCCCGCCCCGGGC
>NW_025999863.1:2389319-2412968 GCF_001458135.2 Marmota marmota marmota
GGGGTCCCCGCCCCGGGCTCCCCGCCCCAGGCTCTGCTTCCTGGAGCCCCTGGGGTCCGGCCAGGTGTGCCGGGGATGGGGGGCGGGGGGCGAGCCACGCGTCCTGCCCTTTTTTCACTAAGAATGATGTCAACAGGTCCCCAAGGCTCCATGCCACCCAACTCTCCTCAGCATCAGGTTCAAAACTGTGGTAAACGCACAGACCACGAAATTGACCACGTTGCCCGTGTCCAAGCACAGCTCAGGAGCACGGGGCAGTCTCGGGCTGAGCGGCCGTCCCCACCACCCCCTCCAGAGCTCCCTCGTCCCCCAGGATGGAGCTCTGACCCTCCACACCCGCTCCCGACCCCCCAGCCCGGCTCCCACCACGCTGCTTCTCTGTGGCTCTGAGACTCCAGGGATCCCCTGGGGTGGAGGCTGCCATGTGTCCCTTGTGTATGGCTTGTGTCACTGAGCACCGGGTCCCAGGTCCGTCCCGGGCAGCAGGCATTGGGTGCCCTTCCGCTAAGACCGAGTGACACCAGTGTGTGGCTGGCCGCACCCTGAGCCCCACTTTGGTGGGGGCGTCGGCCTCTCCACCCCATGGCTGCTGCGACCTGGACGTGCTCCCTGGAGACCCCACCAGCTCTCACGGGTGGGCCCAGCAGTAGACTCGGAGGCGACTCCGCGTCCAGCTGTTGAGGAACCACGGCTGGTTCCCCAGCAGCCGCCCCATGTCCCCTTCCCACCGGCCACATTAAAGAATCCCGATTTGTTCCTGCACCTCAAAGGAACCGTCACAATTTGTCCTTCCCTGAGGTCACACGGTGACCAGACTGCGAGTCTAGAATGCCCAAGTTGTGCCCCAGCGCTGGCAGGAAGCAGGCCTTATGTGTATCAGCTCCCCATATTTACATTTTGGTCTCTGTTCAGAATATATTTTTGCAACCTAGACATTAATAATTGAAAATGCATCAAAGATTTGGGGTGAGGCTCAGTGGTAGAGCTCACCTGGCCATGTGTGAGGCCCAGGGCGCATCTCCAGCACCATTAAAAATAAAAAAGGTAGCTATGAAATTCTATATGTATATATTGTACCAGGAATTGAACCCAGGAGTGCTTAACTACTGAGCCACATCCCCAGCCCTTTTTTAAATATTTTTTTTTTAGTTGTAGATGGACACAATGCCTTTATTTATTTGTTTGTATTGATGTGGTGCTGAGGATTGAACCCAATGCCTCACATGTGCTAGTTCTCAACCACTGAGCCCCAGCCCCAGCCCTTTTTTTTTATATATATATTTTATTTAGAGACAGGGTCTCACTGAGTTGCTCAGTGCCTTGCCATTGCAGAGGCTGGCCTTGAACTCAGGATCCTCCTGCCTCAGCCTCCAGAGCTGCTGGGATGAGAGGCGTGCGCCACCGCGCCTGGCTCCTCTGCTCATTTTTATAAATAAAGTTTTTATAAATAAAGCCACAATCCCAGCCCCATAAATAAAGTTTTATTGACATGGTGGCACACCCCTGGGTCACCAGTCACTTGTGACTGCATTTCTGCAGTGGTGGCCCAGTGGGACAGTCAGAACAGACTGCCTGGGGCTTGAAGCTGGGAACTCGCATTCGTGGCCCTTCACAGAGAACGACTGTGGAGCTGGATGTCGGTCCTGCCTCCCGAGCATCCGGGGCCTTGTGATGGGAGGGTCCTGCCCAATCGCTGGTGGCAAAACCAGTCAGCCAAGCGCCCCTCTGTGCAGATGCCAGACTCGCCAGCGGAACAGACCCTCCCTGCTCGGGGTCTTGCAGGCGAGGCGCGGGGCAAGGTGGCCGCTCAGGGGGCTCCTTATTGCTCTGCAGCCCGGTGCGGGCAGCCACAACCACAGGATTCTTTCTCTGCCCCAAACCAGAGGGCTGGGGTGCGTCTCGCATGTGCAAAGTCCTGGGCTCCAGCCCAGCACAGAGAGCGCGAGAGGGTCACTCCCCAGCAAGAACCCTCCCCCTCCGGAGAGCAGGCTGCGCCCAGCTCGGCTTCTTTCTTTCAGGTACGAAGAGGAAAGACTCAGAGCGCGGAGAGAGAGGTGTGTGCAGAGCCCTCGAGAGGGCTGCCGGGGCGGGGGCTGCACGGGGCTGTCATTCGAGGGGTGGCCTCTTGGCTCTGGCTCAGCGGGACCCAGGAAGGTCCACGCTGGGCTCCGGAGAGGGCTTTGAGGTGGGCCAGAGTGGCTTTAGGGAAGTACTTAGAAGCACCTTGGAGGGTGTTCTGGGAAACCAGGAACAGCGTAAAACCCCTGGGCGGTGAGGGTGACCAGAGCTCACGCTCAACACAGGACCCCAGCTGCCCTGGTGCTGAGCTCCCCCTTTGCAGAGGGAAGGCAGGCCTGCCCCTCGCCCCACACATGCACAACCATCAGCAGTGTTCACAGAATTCCAGGAATGTTTCAGCCCTTCCCACTTATAGAGATCTCCTGGAGGCTTTCACAACCACTGAGAGTTGCCTAGGGAAGCTCAGAGAGGGTAAGGCACCTGCCCGAGGACACACAGCAAGTCCATGAGAGAGCTGGGGCTCTTGGTGGGTCATGACAGGCTCAGGGAAAACGGAGGTAAATCTGACAGAGTCCTGGACCAAATAGCAGAGGACAGAGACACCTCGCTGGGTGAGGAAAGGATCCCAGGTAGGAGTGCCCTGGGCAGATGGGGGGGGCAGGTGGCCCAGGTTCTCCCCCTCCCGCCTCTCTCCTCCCGCCTGTCCTTGTCGTGATTAACAGACACGACATAAAACCGACCCCCGCCCCTGTCCAGGGGCACAGCTCAGGGCAGGGGGCAGACCCAGGGCCATGCACCCTCTCCAGGGCTCTCCGTCTCCCCAGGCTGAAGCTCTGTCCCTCCACACCAGCTGGGGTCCCCCCACCCGGCGCCCACCAGGCCACCTCCCGCCTCAATGGCTCCAAGGCTCGGGCACCTCCCAGGAGGTGGACACCATGTCCCAGGTCCAGTAGCAGGGGTGGCAGGTAGCAGGTGCCACCCTCTCCTCACGCCCCTCACATGGGCATGAGGGCTGTCCACATCCCTGCAGTCCACTCCTCTGAGCATGTCCCCACAGGGGGACTGTGGGTCACAGGCCCCTCGGTGTGGCCCCTGAGGCCCCTCCTGCCGCCTCTCCCCTGCTACAGCCTCCAGTGCTGCGCGGCCAGCTCCTGGCCTGCCCACAGTGCTGCCCCGGTGTGTGGTCACCACCTGTCCTTGCCCCTGACCTTCCCCTGTGAACTGTGCTGCCTAGTCCTCAACTGAGAGATGGACAGGCAGACAGCACCCACACCGACGTGACCGCAGGTGCCATAGCGTCTGTGGAGGAGCAACCCAGGGCCCCTCCCCGGGGCCCCCAAGGCAGGGCCCAGGGTCCTCCTCCCCGGGGCCCCTCAGACCCACTTCTATGGCTGCCAATGACCAGGACGCTCCCATACTGGACAGCAGTGCACCTGTCTCCACCCCGGGCCCAGCACGACCAGCCCTGAACCGTCCCCAGGCCACCATCAGCCCGGGCCAGACAGCCCGCTGGCCCATCTCGTCACCTGGCGCTCTCTGTCCACAGCGCGAGGCCCCAGCCAGAGTTCCTCCTGCCCAGGTCTGAGGAGAGGGCAGAGGCAGCGTCAGAGGAGGACAGGTAAGTGTGCAGGTGGCCACGGGGCGAGAGGTGACACCCACGGCTACCTGGCCCCCAGCACCTGGTCTAGCCTCAGGGGCCCCGAGGGGCTCTTTCCAGATGGTCCTCCAGTGCCACAGGAGCCAAGCCCGGTGACAGGGAGCCGCTCACAGTGACGTTGGTGTGTAGTAAGTTAAGGTAGCTCCCTGGTCACCTGTTACGTGTCTTCTGCCCTCGGAGCTTCCTGAGGTCAGGGCCCCCAACAGGGACCGTCCCCTCCTTCTCCCTGCATCAGCACGCACCAGGAGACCAAGTTCTGCTCTCAGAGAAGGTTCTAGAAAGTGACCTTGTCAACGTCCTGGTGCATAGACTCAGCCTCCCCAGGCTTGTGAGCCCCGAGCAGCTTTAGGGGACTCATGGCAGCAGTGAGGGGCCTGGCCTGTGGCCGCACAGCCCCCACCCTGGCTCATCTGTCACCCGGCAGGTGACACCTCTCTGTACCAGACCAAGGCCAGGCAGAGTCAGTCCCCATGGGCCCCAGTCCTGACCAGGTCAGGTTCAGGCCCCAAACAGGTAAATGGCACTGAGTCTCCTTTTTCCCACAGGCCTGACCTGGTCACCGAGGATCAGGAAACGAGGTGGGTGTGACGCTGGGTGGTTGGTGACCTTTTCCGAGTGTTCTGAGTGGAGCCCAGCCTCGGGACAGCTGCACCACGGCTTACTGGGGGCGAGGGGTGCTGCCCCGGGAGTGCAGGGCAGTGGTCACCCAAGCTGATCACCCTGCCCTGTACGGCAGGGGTGCAGTCACACAGGCAGGTTGCTAATGACCAGGTGACATCACCGACCCATCACTCTTACGAGTCCTTCTTTTGCCTTTTTATACTTTTAAACGTGTCATCACCTTCAAAATCCCCAGAGAGTGTCAACTCTGCTGCTTATTGGTGGACAGATGATGATGTTGAAGGAAGGAGGACAGACAGATGGATAGGCGGGTGGTCAGTGGGTGGGTGGACAGATGGGTGGACGACCCCTCCGTCCAGTCTGGACGAGGATCACAGTCCCTGGGACCTGTTCTGCTGGGGCACCAGGAGGGAGGCTCCTGTCAAAGCCACATGGGTAGGTGGGTGGCAGGTGACCTGCCTTGAAGAGCAGAAGCCACTCCTGCTAGAAAGGCTCTGGGGCTGGGGGGGTCATTCTTCTGGACCCCACCCACGGGGAAGGGCATTCTCCACTTTAGCTGGCCTGTGTGTGTCCCCAGCATGTCCTGAGGTGGCTGAGCGTGGAGAAGACAAAAGAAGATTCCAGATGCCAAGAAACCCGACAGACGCCCTCCAGCCCGCACCTGCTCGCCTCCTCCCTGTCCCCAGCCGGCCCTGTCCCCACCCACCTCTGAGCCCCAGCCTCTTTTCAGCTGCTTCAAAACATTTTATTTTATTTTTTAAAAAACGAGGCCGTGCTAGAGTGTCCGGAGAAGGTCCGGCTCTCGGCTCTTCCCACTTCCAGAGGGCCCTGGTGACCTCTGCCCCTGCCCCAGGCCCTGAGGCTACAGGACACCTCTTGCTGTCCTAGCTGGCCCTGGCCAGTGCTGGGCACAGGCCGAGGTCCCTGTGTCCCTGACGTGGTCCAGGTTGGAGCCACAGACACCCCGGCTCCCTGTTTTGTCCGGTGCCTTTCCTTTTGGAACGTGGCCCCCGCAGCCCGGCCTCAGGCCCGAGGGCCAGGCCTGGGCATCGCCTGACCTCAGCCTCACTTCCCAGTTCACACCCCTGGATTGTCATTCGCCTTGCCCCTGTCACCTCCAAGGACACCCCCTCTCCCTGGGAGACACTGAGCTGATCGCATGAGACGGCGCCTTGTCCGGCGGTGAAACCCACCGGCCTCAGTCTAGAACCCACTCAAGCCCCTTTAACTGGAATGCCACGCCACCGGGCATCCAACCAGGACCTCCTTCCAAGGGGACAACTGTGCCCCCTCCCTGGCCTGACCCCCGGGCCAGGTTGGGACACACCCCAGGCTTCCCACTGAGGACAGAGGCTGAGAAGCCAGCTCTGCGCCAGGCGGGTTCTGGAAGTGCAGACCTGGGAGAGGAGGCTGCAGGAGGAGGCCGGAGACGGAGGCTTCTGAAGATGGTGGGAAATAAGTCCAGGGTGCTGAGCGGGGGGCACCCGCGTTCCCAGCTCGGACCTGGTCCTCCTCCAGGGAGCCGGGGTCTGGCGGGTGAAAGACGGACAGACCTGCCGGGGCCAGGCCTCAGGAGGTTCCGTGAGCCCAGGACCCGCAGTGTCTGCTGTCTGCGGAACGTGGCCGCCGCTGGCCCTCCAGGGCTGGTCTCTGTCCCTGATGAACCCAAGCAAAAGTCCAGCAGGCACCTTCCGAGGCCCCTCCTCCTGCCTCTGAGTGGGCGCGTCAGCAAGTGCCATCGATGTCCAGGTGACCTGGCCAGGTGAAACGTCCAGCGGGTGTGGACCTGGCCCAGCAGGGGCACTGTGGTGGTCAGGGCCGCTCGGCAGGGCTGCACAACGAGGTGCCACGTGGGACAGTGGCCTCGGCCTCCTGTCCCACACGCCAGCATCTCCCACCTGGGGACGACGGAGCTTCTGAGGAGCCCTGGGCCTGGGAGCCCGTCACGAGCGACTGTGCTGTGCCGGGGACACTCCTGGGGGACACCCACTTCTGACCTAGGGAGGCTGGACCACAGGGGATGGAGATGTTTAAGTCGCCATTTCCTAGATGTCAAATAAAGGACGAGGACAGTGATGGTGTCCCAGGACAGACATGTCACCTGGGGCCTGAGGCGGCCTCTGCCACGAGACAGGCCTCTGTCGGCTGCCCCCAGACCCTGCTGCCCAGGGCCGTCCCTCACTGACCACACAGGGCAGCCCTTCTTCCCACAGCACCTGGTCCCGGGGCTCTGCTGGTGGTCCCCGCGATGCCAGAGCCACAGGAGGCCCTGAAGGCCCCGCGTCCCCACAGCCGGGGCGCGTCCCCACAGCCTGCGCAGGACAGCACAGGCCCTTCCGGGGAGGCCCCGGCAGATGCCACGCAGCCACCACGGCTCAGTCCGGATGACCAGGGCAGGCTTCCTGCTGTGACTCTCCTTGCCCATCAGGACCGTGACCCCCAAGCCTCGTCCTCACTGAAGACCGGGTTCTCCCCCAGTGGGACGAAGGAGCCAGGGACAGAACGGGCCCGTTCTACCCTCCCACAACCAGTGCCTACAGCGGCGGGCGACGGCGTGAGGGAGGCCCATCCGCCTCGTGGGGCCCCGGGCTCTGCCCAGTGCACCTACCGCCCCTCGGATCACCAGCAGCCACAGGCCAGTAGCCGAGCACCCCTGCCGGCCACAGCAGACCCTCCAGAGGGAAGAAGGCCCGGCGAGCGGGAGGCCGCATCTCCGGGGCCACCTGTGGCCAGGTGTGTCTGGACAGCCCCGTGCACACGCCCTGTCCAGGACACGCTGCCCGGACTGGGCCTTGCAGTGGAGCTGCGTCTGGGGAGCAGCGTGGCTGAGAGGCAGTGGACCCAGGCCTCCTTGTCAGGGGACATTGGCTTCCTCTCTTGTGACCTGAGAGTGGCAGTTCGCACGTGCACCCTTCTGAAGGCGAGTTTTGTGATTTTTAACCACAGAAATGACCATGATCGCTGTCGTGATGTGAAGACGTCATCTCCATGAGCTCTGGGGGGTTTGTGGGACATAATAAACTATAACCTAGAAGGGAGGTCTGGCCTGTGTGTGTCCAGAGGGAAAGTGGGTCGGTGGCAGGTGCCATGTGGAGGGAAGAGCCCCAGAAGGCCCGGCTCCCGCGGGCTTCTGCTTTCTTGCCCATCTGCAGGGAGGCCCCTGAGGTGCACCCAGGGCCCCTGGCTCTGCTCTCTGTGATTCCAGGTGCTTTCTGGCCCCAAGCCTCTCTGGAATGAATCCAATTCAGTGGGTGAAAACACAATCACAGATTTGGTGAGAAGGCCACGCCTGTCATCCCAGCCATGCTGGAGGCTGAGGCAGGAGGATGCAAGTTAGAGGAGGCCTCCGCCTCCGCCTCAGCCACTTAGTGAGACTCTGTCTCAGAATAAAATAAAAAGGGCTGGGGTCGGGCGCAGTGGTGCACGCCTATAATCCCAGTGGCTTGGGAGGCTGAGAAAGGAGGACCGCGAGTTCAAAGCCAGCCTCAGCAATGGTGAGGTGCTAACCAACTCAGTGAGACCCTGTCTCTAAATAAAATACAAAATAGGCTGGGATGGGGCTCAGTGGTCACGGGCCCCTGAGCTCAATCCCTGGTACCAAAAAAAAAAAAAAAAAAAAAAAAAGGCTGGGGACACAGCTCAGTAATGGAGCGCTTGCTAGCGTGTGTGAGGCCCTAGTTCCATCCCCAGCACCAAAAATGATGATAATAAATACAGTAGCCAACGTGGGTAACAGCTTATGATCCACCTCACACAGCCCCCATGTTACTGAGAGGAGGAACGCGAGGCAGGGAGAGGTGACATGGTTGGCCCAGGGTCACACACACGGTGAGGAGTGAGTCTGAGGTCTGACCGTCTCCCACCTCCCGTGGCCGTCCCCTCCCTCAGCGGGAACCTGCAGGCGTCTGCTGGCTGCAGGACTGAGGGGCTGGGCCTCTCCCAGGGTCCGAATGGAACCAGGGCATGCTGTCACCCAGGCCCAGGACTCTGGGTGACAGAGGTACTGAGGCAGCAGTCACACATCTCTGCCAGGTAGGGGGTGGGAACGGACAGTGTGGGCTCACCCTGATGACCATCCTGGGACGCTGGGTGAGGAGTCCCCCTGGAGCGCTGGCATTGCTGGGCCAGGTGCGGGTGCCCGGCAGCAGGTGGGGGGCTGCAGGGGTGGGGGGCCAACCAGGACCAGGCCTGGAGGCAGGAGGGGCTGGGGGAGCCTGCAGAGCAAGGCGGAGAGGGGCCCCGCGGGGGGCCTGAGCGTCAGCCAAGCTCAGGACTAGGCTGTTTTTGTAATTGAGGTGAGAGTCACACAGCATAAGAGTGACCTTTTTTTGTACCCGGGATTGAACGCAGGGGAGCTCTACGACTGAGCTCCACCCCAGCCCTTTCTTATTTTTACTTCGAGGCAGGGCCTCGATAAGTTGCTGAGGCTGGCCTTGAACTTGTGATCCTTCTGCCTCAGCCTCCCAAGTGGCTGGGATGAAGGCGTGTGCCACGGTGCCAGGCAGAATCAACCCCGGGAGCACGTCCGGTGGCACTGAGAACCTGTACAACATGCAGCCATCTAGTTCTGGAACATTCTCAAGCACTCCAAAAGGGGCTTTGGGCCTTGGTTGCCACGTGGCAGCTGGGCAGGGTGTCTGTCACCTCTGAACTCCAGCAGGTGCCCAGTGGGCAGCTTTGCTCCTTTCATGACCAGCACCCTGCGAGCCGCCCTGTTCTGAGAGTGCCCACGGCCCAGCTCCCAGGCACAAGAGGGGGCCAGTGTCCTTCGGGGGTAGTTTTAGTTGTGGTTTTGTTTTTTGTGGAGCTGGGGGTGGAAGCCAGGGCTTTGTGCAGGGGTGGGAGGGACTGGGAGCCTGGGAAGCCGTGCCAGGTCCCGGTGAGCTGCCATGGCCCTGGAGGACGAGGTCGGGAGGGCCAGGCCTGGCTGAGCTGGGGGCCCAGCAGCCAGGAAGCTGGGCCCTCTCTTGCTGCAGGTTGGAGTTCAGGGTCTCCATGATGGGAGGCAGGGTAGTGGAGGGCTAGACTGGACATGAGTCATCCTGTCCGTCACCGTGACGACTCTCGCCAGGAGGGCTCATCACTCATGATGACGCCAAGAATTTGGTGCCCTAAAACATCTAGCAGGAGCCAGTGGGGCGAGGTCTTCAGTCAGGTCTGCCCAGCACGCAGGACAGGAGATGCCCACGCCGGCCTCCGCCCCTCTCGCTGGCCTTTCCGCGGCACCTCACGGAGCGCCACCCCTCCAGCTTTGGTGGACCTGCGCTCGGCCGTTACTCCTACAGTCTTGCTCAATCCTTTGTTGGAGACACCCCAATAGTAACACTGTTACAACAAGTGACCTCCCACCGAGGGCTGCAAACCAAAGTGCAGGGTGGGCGGGTTGAGCTCCCTCCCAGGGCTCCAGGGGCGGGTCCTTCCGGCCTCTCCCTGCGGCTGGGGACTTCTGGCATCCATTGGCCTGTGGACACATCACTACTGTCCCCACCTCCACTGTCACCTGTCCTCCAAATCTGCCAAGTTTCCCTCTTATAAAGCGCCTTGTGATGACATCTAAGACTCAACCTGGGGTGGCCATGTCTGTCATCCCAGTGACTCAGGAGGCTGGGGCACGAGGATCATAAGGTCAAGCCCAGCCTGGGCAACTCAGCGAGATCCTGTCTCAAAAAAAGAAAGAAAGAAAGAAAGAAAGAAAGAGGGCTGGGGATGTGGCTCAAGCGGTAGCGCGCTCGCCTGGCATGCGTGCGGCCCGGGTTCGATCCTCAGCACCACATACAAACAAAGATGTTGTGTCCACGAAAACTAAAAAATAAATATTAAAAATTCTTAAAAAAAAAAAAAAAGAAAGAAAGAAAGAAAGAAAGAAAAAGGCGAGGGCTGGGGTATGGGTCGGCGGCAGAGCACTTGCCCAGCGTGTGTGAGGTCCTGGGCTCTGTGGCAGCAACAAGGGGAAAAACCATATGAAGGTCAACACCAGCTTCCCAAACGCGGGTGTGCCCAGCTCGGCGCAGGCCCGAGAACCCTGCAGCTGCTGAAAACACTTCTCTTGTCCTCCGTGCCGCGTTGTCCTCCCCTGCCTCCAACAGCAGCCCGCCGTTGTCGGTCAGAAGCACCGCGGCCCGTCTCCCACCAGGCGCGGTCAGGGCTGTGTCCAGGGAGGGGCGGGACTCGGGCAGCGCCGCGGTGGACTGCCGCAGGAACGTTACCGGTTTCCACACAGAGTAGGTCCTCTTCCCTTCTAGGGACCGTGTGGGCAGGAACCGAAACCCAGCCCGGGTCAAGCAGCGAGACCGTTTTCTTCTTGGCCAAAGAACGGGAGACGCCTGGGCGGGCTCCCCGGCTCCCAGGGCAGGGAGCTGCGCGCTGTCCCGTGCGGAGCGGAGCGCGCCCGAGAACTCGGCGCCGCCTCTTTTGCTCCCTCCCCGGTCTCCTCCGGTCGTCGTCTGTGACTGCCCACTGTCGTGGCACGGGAGGGCTGGCCTGGCCAGGCAGAGCCTCCCGTGGCAGCTGACCTCTGCGTGGTTCGCGGGGCTGAGCGGGAAGCGGCCACCTCCGGCACAGGAAAGGCACCGGTGGCACCTTGGGTGGCATGGGCCCTGCCTGCAGGAGAAGAGCGTGGCTGGCCCTTTTCCCCTAGATGACAGTCCCTCCCTCACCGGCCTCCCTGAGCTCCATACAGGTGCGGTCCCTCTTGAGCTCCAGGGAGGGTCCACTGCGCCGCATCCAAATTCTAGAGTCCCCTTCCTCATCTTCAGAGCCAGACCCAGCCTTTTTTTTTTTTTAACTTTTTCTCCACGTTTTCAAATTGGTGCATCACAGTTGTCCTAATGGTGGGATTTGTTGTCACCCGTCAGCACACCAGCCTGCCTTTCCGACCTCCTGCCATCTCCACCCCCCTGCCCCTGACTGGCAGGAAAAGGTCCCAGGACCTCGACATTCACATACAGCACTTAACCACTGAGAAGGAACGGCCTGGGCACACACTGGCCCGGTGTCCTGCTTGCCGGGGTCTCGTGATTCGCCACGGGATCCCGATGCCTTGGGAAAGGAAGCCCACGCCCCCGCGGGCTGGGGACAGAGCGGGGAGCAGGCTCGGTTCCCTTCCTTGGCGTCAGAGAAGCCGGCTTAATGTCAGGGTCAGGCCAGGGGACACACAGCGGCATGATATTTTTAGGGAGGGAAAGTGCGGCGGTGACAGTGCCGCGGCCAGGAGCGGGGAGGGGGGCGCGCAGAGGGGACGAGCCCCGCGCGCACCCGCGCANCTCCGCCCCCGCCCGGCCGCCTCCCCCGGGGCGGCCTCCGGGCTGCGGGGGCCTATAAAGGCGGCGGTTTTCTCAATGAAGCCGGGACACGCAGCCGAATGGGGTCGTGCCCAGCGGCGCTTCCTGGGAGCCCTGCAGCGCTGTCCCCGCCGCCCTCCGCCAACATGAAGCTCATCGTGGGCATCGGAGGGTGAGCGCCGCCCTCAGGGGCTGAGGCGGGAGGCCGAGGTGGGAGGCCGGGAGGCTGCTCATGAATGGACCCTGGGTCACCGGGAGGCCTGGGCCCCGGGGTCTCCGCGTGGAGGGCGAGCGCCCCAGCAGGTGGCCAGGGGCTGGGTGCAGTGCCCGGGATTCCCTCTCCAAATATCTTTAGGGTGAAAAGCACAAATCAGTAAGAAAAATAGGAAAAGGTCCCCCAGGGCAAAGCGCTCCGCCCTCCTGGTGGGCCAAGGGGCAGCCCCGTGGTGCGCAGCCCAGGCTCTGCGGCCACCCCAGGGGCCTCGCTGGTTTGTGGGCTTTGCTGCCCCCTCCTGACCCTCCTGGGGTCTTTGGACAGGGGCCCTCAGGGCACCGAGCTGATTGAGGTCAGCAGTAATTAGTTTGCTGCTTCTTTAGCATGTAGGGGTCCCCCTTCCTGCGAGCCCTCCGCAAGGGCTGCTCTCTGCACCCCCACATCCAACCTTATACCTCAACACCCCAGAACAAGGACAGCGGTACAGACTGTCACTGATTTCCAGAGAAGCCCTGAAAATCACCCAGATGGTCCTCAGTCACCCCTGGGAGTCAAGATGACCTGCTCTCTTTGCCACAGGGTGACCCACTGTCCCAGTGTCCCCAGGACTGTCCTGGGATGCTCAGTGCTGAGACCAGGAAACTCCCAGGCACACCAGGACAAGCAGGTCACCCTATGGTGACAATCCCTGCTCCCCGTCTCCCCCCAGCACTGGGGTCGGAGCCCAGGGCCCGGCCCATCCTGGGCCAACACTGTCCCCTGCGCCACACCAGCCCTGTGCAGTGAGAGAGGGTTTCACTGCCTTGCTAGGCTGGCCTGGAACGCGGCTCCTCCCGCCTCAGCTCCGGGGGAGGACAGCAGGCAGGCCACCGTGACCATCTTATGCCCAGTCTTCCCATTTCCCTCTTCCTGCACTTGGCCACAGACGAGGTGGCCCAGGGATGCTCACAAGCCCACTGCCCCCTTCGGGGTTTGGAGTGAGCTGCTAGTGTTTCTGTGGCGAGTGTCTGTCCTTTCCCGGCCCACCTGCCCGGGCCCAGGCCCTGGCCTGGCTGGCTTCTTGGGGACAGGACCACAGTGAGCTCTCTCCACAGCATGACCAACGGCGGCAAGACCACTCTGGCCAACGGTCTGCACCGCTCACTGCCCAACTGCTGCGTGATTCACCAGGATGACTTCTTTAAGGTAGCCCTCCTGGCCCGGGAGGACGGGCGGGAGCCAGGCCCTGCACCCCCACATTCTGCTGCCCAGGGCCCACGCAGGCCGCACACAGGTGCAAGTCCTGCCCAGCCTCCAGGTGGCTCTGGGCTGAGAGCCCGGGAGGGAGGGCTCAGCACCCGCCCCTGCTCGGGGAGCCCCAGGCGGCCCACGGAGAGCTGCGGCCAGGTCCAGCCAGGACCACAAGGCTCCGCGACACACCCTTGACCCCGCCGCACCTCCACATTCCCATCTGCAGAAGGGCCTTGCGGAGGGTGGGGGTGAAGCGAGGAGGGGTGAGGGGACCCCACTGGGCCCAGGCAGAGCGGCCGGGCAGAGCGAGCACTGAGCCTGTGGCTTGGGCTCCTCTGTTTCAGCCCCAAGACCAAATAGCGGTTGGGGAGGACGGCTTCAAACAATGGGACGGTAAGGATGACACTGCCCCCGTCCCCACGGTCCCATGGTCCCTGGGCCCCTGGCCTCCCCTGACCCTGCGCTCTGGTCCCCAGTGCTGGAGTCCCTGGACATGGAGGCCATGCTGAGCACCGTGCGGGCCTGGCTGAGCAACCCTCAGAAGTTCGCCCGCGCCCACGGGGTCAACGTCCAGCCAGGCGCCCCAGACACCCACATCCTTCTCCTGGAAGGCTTCCTGCTCTACAGCTACAAGTACGCCCCCACCCTGTTTCCCCAGGGCCGGGTGCCACCATGATTCTATTTTGACAGAAGACCAAGGAGAGAATCATCTAGAACCTCAGCCTTCTCTGGCAGAGCCACAACCAGGGCTGGACTTTCAGCCTTGCTGTGTGACCTTGGGCAATGCAGTGTACCTCTCTGTGCCCATCTAAATTGAAAGAGTGGGGTGATTCTATCATGAGGGCCTGCCGCAGAGATGCTGGCCAATTCTAGGTCCCTCTCTGACCCCTAAGTTAATGGGTTCAGACCAACCCCAGCCCTCAGCACTAGGAAAGTGCCTGGAAGCCACTCACAGGTGCTGACCATGTCCCCACCCTCTGCCCAGGCCCCTGGTGGACTTGTACAGCCGCAGATACTTCTTGACTGTCCCGTATGAAGAGTGCAAGTGGAGGAGGAGGTGAGCAGCAGGACCTGTCCTGGGTCCTCGGGTGGGACGGTCACCAGCCAGAAACACTGCTGGACCTGAGGCCTCCCGGGCCAGCTGCACTGACAGGCACTGTGTCCCAGAGGCCTGAACCCAGACCTGGACAGTGCACCTGCCCCGAAGTCCCCACGTCCTCAGGGCGAAAATGCGGGAAGCTGGAGCTTTGCCCTGGGGTCCCCCCTCGGGAGGGCCTCTCTCCGACCCTGGCCTGGGTCCGACTGTGGCCTGGGTCTGGGGCCCGGGTGTGTACTTGGCCCGCCCTCTGTGACACAGCTGTTGTCTTGTGGCCTCACGCTGCAGCACCCGCACCTACACCGTCCCTGATGCTCCCGGCCTCTTTGACGGCCACGTGTGGCCCATGTACCAGAAGTATAAACGAGAGATGGAGGCCAGCAGTGTGGACGTGGGTAAGTCCCTGAGCCGGTCAAGGCTGGCCCTGCGGGGCTCAGAGCCCAGCCTCTCCCATCCTTCAGCCCTTAATCCTCTGCACTCCCTTTGGGAAACCTGGAAGTCCCTCCTGAAGTCCTTCCTCAGTCCCTCTTGACATTGATCCCCAGTGTGTTCTGCTCCAGCAGCCTGACTCTGCAGTCAGCTGCCTCCCGCTGCAGCAGTTGCCCATCCTCCCCTGCACGGGTCACCACCCTCCTGGAGTAGCCCCAGTGAGCAGCAGCTCTGATGGTGGCCCTCCCCCCTCAGTGTACCTGGACGG
The DNA here is from genome assembly GCF_001458135.2 of Marmota marmota marmota. Lineage (NCBI taxonomy): Eukaryota > Metazoa > Chordata > Mammalia > Rodentia > Sciuridae > Marmota > Marmota marmota. The sequence continues at coordinate 2,404,134 of NW_025999863.1, forward strand.
CACGAAGCCGCGTGAGGAGCTGCTCCGCGAGGCCCTGGAGGACATTCAGAACTCGCTCTTGAACCGCGGCTAGGTGCTGCGGGCCGGAGGGACTCGGTTGCGATTCCGGCCACAGGAGGCCAGGCCCGCGGCCGACCCTCTGGTGTCTACTGGGGGAGTGGTGCGCACTTGGAGGTGGCGCCTGGGTTCTGGGGTCCAGCCCCCAACACCTCAGCCTGAGGATTAAACCCGGTCCTGTTTTGATAATCTGGGGGCCAGTGTGTTCTGTTCAAGGGGCCCGGAGGACCCCCGGGGCAGTGCCGGGAGCCCTGGCTACTGATGATCTCTGCCTGGTGGCAGCCCTGCCCCATGTCCCCTGGTGGGCTGCCTGGGGGTCCCGGGGCCTCAGTTCCAAATGCCAAACTTCCTTTGGACTGTCAGCCCACAGCTGGGCTCAGAGCTGGCCAGGGGCTTCCCTTCCCTGGGCAGGGCCAGCTCCTGCCTGTCCTTGTCCTCCCCTGAGGCTAAGCCAATACCTACTTCGAAGGATTAGGCAGAATCTTCCCCCACCCGAAGCACCCGTAAAGCCCCCGTAAAGCCACACTTCCTGCCCTTGGCCGGCCCCTCCCCACGGAGCTCACCTGCCCAAGCCCTGGAGCATTTAACCACTTAGACCCACTCCACCCGAGCCGAGGCGCAGGTACCCCGAGAAGCAGGGCTTTCCCCCTCGCCCTCTCCAGATGCCATTAGCTCTGCCCAAAGGGTCTGGAAACTGGTGGAGACTCCAGGATTGTGGGGTGGCAGGGGAGAGGTGCCCCTCGACCTGAGGGTGACACCCTGTGGCCATCTGCAGAAATGCAGACACAGGCCCCCCTCAGGCCAGAAGGGCACCAATCCCCTGCAGTCAGACATGTTTGGACGAAGTCAAGAGGTGGGGAAAGAACGGAGAGAACCAATCACCAGGTGACCCAGCGAGGCCACTCGTGGACACACAGAAGGACTGAAGGGCTGGGGATTGGGTGGGGGGCAGAGAGCCCTCCCAGCATGCACAGGGCCCTGGGGTCCCACCCCGGCAGCACAGAAGGAAGGAGAGATTGGAAACTGGTGTCTCCAGCAAAACCATGCAAGGAGGGTCCCGAGAGTCCCCAGGGGCAGGCAACCAAGCACTCCCGCACAGGTGGCCACGCACAGCTGGAGCCAGATGACACCAGGACCCGGTGCTCAGTGAGAGCCAACACACTGGCCACAGTGCGTGACCCAGGGACAGGAGAGTCCAGGACAGGGGAGTCCAGAGACGGGACGTGCATTTGGGGGTACAGGGCTGGGGAGAGATGGGGAATTGCTCATGGGGCAGGGTCTCCTTTTGGGGTGATAGAAGGTTCTGGAATTGCGTGGTGGTGATGGTGGCACAACCAGATGAACATACTTAAAAAAAAAAATTGAAGTATACGCATTGAGTGGACACATTACATGGGTATTAACTGTCTTCATACATCCTTTAGGACATCCCTCGGGACTTGACAAACCAAAAACCATGCACACAGTGTGACTCGTGTTTTGCTCAATGGTATTTTCAACTTTTAGGGTAAATCAAGTAACAGTACATTGCACTCATGCTAATAAACTGGGCTCATGGGTTTGGTTGGTGGGTTGATCTGAAGGTTTTGCTGTCCTGGGGTGGAGCCCGGCCACAGGCACGCTGGGCAAGAGCCTGGCACTGAGCCACCTCCCAGACCTTTTTATTTCTAGTTTTGAGACAGAACTTGCGCTCCTCCTGCCTCAGCCTCCCACACAGCTGGGATGTCAGGTGTGGCCACCCCACCTAGATGCAATTTTGTTATTTATTTTTTATTTACTTATTTTTCGTGTGTGGTGCTGGGAATCAAACCCAGGGCTTCACATGTGCTTGGCAAGTCCTCTACCACCGAGCTACTGGCTTTACATTTTTAAATGATCAAGGGAAAAAATTTAAAAAGAATTGAAATTTCCAACACATGCAAATTAGATGGAATTCAAATTTCAGAGCCTATAAATAAAGTTTTATTGGAACAGACCCACGGGAGCAGACTGTTACTATGACAACCAGACTCTCTGCTCTACAGGGTCAAAACCACTGACCACCTGCCTCTCTGACCGCTGGGAGTGTGTGTAAAACCCAGCGCCCAGGGCCACCGCTGCGGCAGCCTCAGGGGAAGGCAGTTGGGAGTGGCCTGGAGAAGGGGACCTGGGGGGCTTGCCAAGCCTTGCCCTTTGCCACAGGCACGCAGCGGGGTGAGGCTGACCTGCTGGTCACAAAGCCCAAAATAGTCCGGGTGGGACAGGGCCATAAGAGGGGTGGCTCTGGGGCAGCCGGAGCCCTGCCTGGTCATGATCATTAAAAGAAGAATGAGAAAGCAGCCACGGAATGACAGGCTCGGAGGTGGACAATGACCAGCATGTGTGGAGGTCGGCCCAGTGGTCCCTAGAAACCTGCGCTACGCGAGTCCCCATGTAACCCCGCGGGCCCAACACTGGAGAGCAGGGTCTCAAAGGGATGTTAGGAGGCCATGTTCACCCATGGCCCACAGCAGCCCAAAGGTGGCGAGGGCAGCACCCGTGGCCTGTCCATCCCCTGGAGCACCAGCAGGAAGAGTAGGGCCAGGTGCAGAGGCCAGCACGGCGCTTCCCTAACGTGCCCAAGGCTGGCCGCGGCTCCCACTCCCACCTCTGCAAAAAGCCAGGCAAACGGGAAGCAAATGTGACCCTGGCCAACAGGGGTGGCCTGTCGGTGCCCCTGTGGGGGGGAGTCAGACACAGAGGGGACCCAGGAAGCGGCTGGGCTGGGCTGGCAGGGCTGGTGTTGAGGGGACAGAGCTTCCGCCTAGGTCCATGGGAACACTCTGGGGGTGGCCGCGCGTGGCTGTGCGCCAGGGCTGGGACCTGGCCTTTGGACCTGGCCAGGATGGCTGATGTCACACTGTGGATCTTTCATCAGATTTTTAAAACAAAATCAGAGCAGCACCTTGGGACCACCGCCTGCCCTGGCCCTGACAGGGCCTCAGTGCCCTAACCGCAGTCCTGCGTCCCCCGGGCTGCTCCCCTACACGGGCCGCTGTGCTGCGAGGCCAGATGATTCCAAGACCCGTGCGGCAGAGCACAGAGGGAAACTGACCTGCCCAGGGCTCTGAGTGGAGTGGAGGTCTTGAATTTCGGCCTGCCCATCAAGGAACCTGGTCAGGCGGCTCAGCCCGCCCCATCTGGCCTCCCGTCTTCACAAGCAATGCCAGGGCCCAGAGGTCGCCCAAGTGTGGCAGGAGGCTCCATGACCTGTCTGTCCTCTGCTGGAACACAGCCAGCACTCAGGACCCCCCAGGGACCTGCCACACAGGCCCCCTCCACCGCCACAAGCACCCCCAGGTGTAGCCATCAGGGACAGAAATGGGGCTCCACGCGGCACCGGGTCCAGGAGCCTGGAGTGCTGCTGTGGTTCATGGAGGTGCGGAGCCAGGCAGGGCCACCCCGATGGCCCAGGAGCCCAGGCGGAGCTCGGAGCCGCCCCAGCTCGGCTCCTTGTTGCAGACGAGGAAATCGAGCCTGGGGAGATGGAGCCTCTCATCCAAGGCCACCGTCAAAGGCAGAATTAGGACTCCAGGCCAGGTTGCTGAGACGGGCCTTGGGCCTATCCTGTCCTGTGCTGGGACAGTGTGGCGGGCAGTGGGGGACATCATCACCTCTGCCTCCTCCCTCACCCAGAGAAGACGCTCAGCAGAGGCAGCAGCCCAGCCTGCCCTGGACTTCACTTCTCGATGCCTCAGTCACCTCCTGCCCAGAGCGAGCTGGGGCCCCAGAGCCCCTCACTGTGCCCTGGCCACCTCTCCTTCCAGGTCCACTGACTTGATTGATCTGCACTGAATTCATTTGAAGAGGAAACTTCATGACATTCATCATGGAAACTTGAATTTTCTGATACACATTAAAAGAATCCAAGGCACTATTTAAACTGAAGTGTGGTGTGGCACCTGTGTGGTGCCCAGTCCCCCCCAGCACCCCGGCTAGGAGCATCTCCCCCTGAAGTTTTCAAGGTCAGGAATAATCACAGACGGGGGTCTCTTAACCAGGGCTGTGCTTCCTCCAGAGACACCGGGCCACATCTGGGGACATGTGTGGTCGTCACAACTGGGGCGTCCTGGCCTGGAGAGGGTGGAGTCAGCACCCTGCAGTGCCCAGGACGCCACCCGGAAATGTCTGGCCTTAGCGGCCACAGTGCTGAAGGGCAGAGGCCACCTCTAAGAGCAGCAAATGGGCTGGACCCTGTCCCCACTCCCTCGAGGTGCCCAGCGTGGGACACCTTGTGTCACAAGGCCCAAGAAGGGCTAAGAGCACGGGACAGTCACCAACACTGACCCCACACACTCACGACCGCTGTCCCGTGGCTGACACCTCTCTGGGCCAAGTCCTCCCCTGGCTTTGAGGAACTTGGCCGGGCCTGACCTGTCTCTGTTGCGGGTAGCCCTCCCCGGAGCCCCCCTTCCTGAGCCCTGCAGGGCCACAAGGAGCCCAGTCTACGGAGGACACAGGGACTCGGGCGTCCACCCTGGTGGGGACGTCAAAAGCCAGCCTTCCTGCTCCCGGGGGAGGTTGAGGGTGCACACTGGGACGGAGCTCTGGGGGGGGCTCCTGGGCCCCTTCTCCCTGGGAGAAGTTCTGGAAGGTTCTCTCAGGATCACCGGGGCTGAGGCGGGCCTGGCTGGACAGTGGCCCCCAGTTAGGAGGCCATGTGCAGCCCTCCCCTCCCGGCAGATCTGACCCTGTCCAACCAGCCTGCCCCAGGGGCAGATTCTCCCCTTCAACACTCTGTCCCCACTGCCCTCCACGGGGTCCCCGGCCCCACAATGGTCACCCCAGCAGATCTCTGCCCTTCCCTAAAATCCCAGCAGCCACAGGAGAAGAGAGAGGAGAAATCCCCCGGGACCCTGAGGCAGAGGCCAGGAGGTGGGTGGAGGCTGCAGCGGCCTCCCCTCCGCTCCTCACTCTATTTCAGGACTCCCGCACCCCAAGCACCTGTCACCCACATCAAGTAGCACTCAGCCGGCCTCCTAACCAGCAGTCACTCTGCCGGCACCCCTCCTCTACCCCAGGGCCCCCAGCCAGCCAAGGCGGTCACCTCTAAAGGCCACCCAGCCTGGGCACCCCCATCCTTCCAGCCCCCAGGCCCCCGGGGGGGGTCCCTAGGGCCAGCTGAGGGACTGGCCAGGGTCAGGGGGAGGAGCAGGCTAAGGCTGACAGCACTAATGGCCTCAGGTGCCAACAGGTCCTCAGCCGTGGCCCCGGAGGCCCCCAGGTGCAGCCTGCATACTCGGTGGGGGTCTGAGGGGTCCCAAGGAATGGCCCCTCTCCTTGCTGTTCCTGTGCGGCTTCACCAGGGTCTGAGAAAGCTGGGTGTCGGGGAGGACCAGCATCATCCCCTCCGAGGGAGAGGGACAGGGTGGCAGGGTTCTGGTGGCTTCTGGAGGGGACGCCTTGGGATTCCATCAGTACCAACAGGGCTACCGCAAAGACACCTTCAAGACACAAATCTCTGGGGCCAGGAGACCCCAGGAGGCCTGGTTCTCCCAAGACCCAACCTCGGTCCCTGCCGATGGTCACCCCACAGCAAGGCGTGCATGCACTCCGGGGCCTGGCCTGGGCGGGTCCGCTGCAGCCCCCGCAGGACAGGGCGGCAGGAGGGAAGGCCGGCCCCAGCCGTCCAGCGCCTGGCCTCCTCCCCCCACCCTCGCGTCTCCCCTGCTTGTCCTCAGGCTGGGACGGGCCTGGGCTGTCCTGGAGGACACCACCTCGGGTCTGTGTTTCACTCGTCCTTGGCATGGGGACTCTCGTTTCCACACTGGTGTCTGACTGTTGGGGCCGCCGTGGGGCCCGTGTTCTGCGTGGGGCTGGGCGCAGGGCCGCGGGCAGATGGTTTGGGTACTTACTTTTCTTTTTGTCTCACAACAGGGGGGCTAAAGGTCTCAGGGGCTGGAGGAGCCGCTCTCGGCTGGCAGGCCTGGCTTTATAGCAGCCGCCCGCCTGAGCCCAGGCAGCCGAACCCGGGTTATTAATAGCAGCTGCGCGCCTTGCCCTTTATGGGCAAGAGCAGGGCCTGCGAACTTGGCCTCCCAGACCTCCCTGCACCTGTTCCTGGCCGTGGCTATGCCGGCCTGGGTTGGTGCTGCCCCCTGACTGCCCAGCCCCCACGCCCAACAAGGCAGAGAGGGCCGCCTGCGTGAGCTGAGCCACCCAGACAGAATCGCCGTCCCTGGGTGAGGGGTGGCGTGCAAAGTGGCACAGAGAGGCAGCTGCTGGCCAAGGTCAGCTTTTGTGGACCCCCTTGGTCCCATTTGGAAGGTGCACAGCCAGACCCAAGCCCTGGCACGAGGCCTCTGACTCTGCTCCGTGCCCTGGGCTGCTCTGACATCTGGTGACACCCAGAGCGTCCCATAGGCACTACTCTCCCAGGGACGAGCCCCTCCTGAACAGCCCTGCACGAGGGGCTGGTGGGCACCCTGCCCATTCCCGAGTAGAGGTTGCTGTTCTGCGAACCCCGGAACCAGTCAGCCAAGTACTCACCCCTCCCGCAGGATCAGGGGCCCCTCCCCCGTCCGATCACTACAAAACGGCATCTGCAGCCCTGGTGGCCCTCGGCTGGCAGGGTGCCGGGCGTGTAGGGCATCTCCCCTGGACTGTGACTAGCAAGTCCTCATTGCTCTCATCCATCTGGTCCCAGGCGGCATGGGCTGGCCATCCCCTGGCCCCACAGTGGTCCCCTTCACTCGCAGGCAAAGTGCGGGCAACTAAGACACAAGCCCCAGGCTGGCGCCCTCCCCAGGACCACAACACACACACTCACCCAAAGGCCCACAAGCCCACAGCCCGGGCTTGGCCAGCATTTCTGACTCAACCCAGGCTGGAGCTCTCAGTTCCAGAATATTGCATGCTCAGCCCAGGTGCCACGCGCAGCCTGCAGTTCCCTGCTCAGCCGGCAAGTGCATTGTCCTGCTTCAGCATTCCGTGCTGTGTACTGAGGGGGCACTGGGCTGGGGACACAGAGGGACTTCCTGGGTGTCCCAGGGTTGACAGGGTGTCGGCCTCGCTCCCAAGGGCGTCCCTCTGCCCATCAAACTGCACCAACACCCACAAAACAGGGCCCTGTGTGGACGTCCTTGACCCCATCGCCCCGGCAGATGGCCCGCTGTGGCTTGGGCGCTTTGTCCCCGGGGTGCACGTGTAAAAGTCTAATTCCCTTCAAGGGGAGTTAATCCGACCATGGTGCTTAGAGGGGACCTCCGGGAGGTGATCAGGATTAGGAAGGTCACAGAGTGGGGACCCGGGATTGGACCCCGGTGGCTTTATAAGGACAGAAAGCAGGGCACGGTGGTGCACCTGTGATCCAGCTGTTCAGGCGGCAAAGCCAGCTGGGCAGCTAGCGACACCCCATCTCCAAAGACAGACTGTAAAAAGGGGGGGTAGCACAGAGATGGCGCAGTTGCCTGGCGTCCGGTTCAATTTCCAGCACCCCAAAAAGAAAGAAAGAGAGCGGGTAAGAGGGAGGGAGGGAGACCAGGAGGGACGCCACCCTCCTCTCTGGCCACATGACAATGGCCTGAACTGCCCCCAGACTCTGCCAGCAAGGCGGCCACCCCCAGCTGGGGCACGGGCCTCGGACCACCACTGTGCACCAGAAATGACCTCTTTTCTTTTTAAAGATTTTTTTTAGTTGCAGTTGGACACAACACCTTTATTTTATTTATTTATTTTCATGTGATGCTGAGGATGGAATCCAGGGCCCCACAGGTGCTGGGTGTGTGCTCTCCCACCGAGCCCCAGCCCCGCCCCTGGACCTCTTTTCCTTATAAAGTTTCCAGCCTTGGGCATTTCATTACAGGAAGGCAAAAAACAGCTGACCTAGCCCGCCTCCCACTCCCCTCTGCTTCCTCCCAGCCCCACCCCTCGGCTCTGCTCGCTGGCCCCGGCTGACCAAGAGGCTTCTGCTCACATGCAGAACTTCTCAGCAGGCAGCTGCCGCGACTCACCCTGCCACTGGAACACCACTGGCCAGACTCTGCTTAGGTGCTCAGACAGACCAGCCTCGGGCATTTTCCTGACCTCGGAATCAAACCAGTGACCATCCCAGCCTGTGGGGACTGATCGCTGGGAACCGCCAGTTACAGAGCAGCATTTGTCACAGTCACGGGGCTCATCAGGAAATGCCGGCTCCATGCCCAGCCGTGGACACCCTGAGTCTCAGCCCCAGAGCCCCTGTGCTCATTTCCCAGAGCAGCCATGACAAAGGACAATAGGTGCTCTAGGGAACTGGCACTCACCCTCACAGTCCTGGAGGCCAGAAGTTGGAAACTAAGAGGTGAGCAGCTGCCTCCGGAGACTCCAGGGAGGGCCCTCAGCCTGTCCCCACTTGAGTCTCTGCCTCTGTTGTCCCACAGGGTTCTTATGAGGACCCCTGTCATTTTAGTAAGACCCTGCCTAATGCACTATGACCTCATCTTAAGGAATGACATCTACAGGGACGCTATTCCCACATAAGGTCCCACTCACTGGCCCTGGGGACATAACTGCCACATTTACTTTTGGAGGGAACACAATTTGGCCCTCAACAACCATCCTGCCCTAAATGCCCCGAATCAGCTCACGCAGCTACTGGGGAGGAGTCAGATGGCCCCTGCTTAGTGTGTCCTTAACAAGAATGGGCACCCAGGAGCCTCAGCCCCGTCTTAGAGAAGCCCAGAGGAAGGTCAGAGAGGGCATGAAGGGCCCAAGGCCACACAGCCACCAAAGCAAGGCCTGAATCTGGGCATGTGTCCTTCTGAATGCCCCCCCCCCCCC
>NW_025999863.1:2413385-2422869 GCF_001458135.2 Marmota marmota marmota
TAAAAAAAAAAAAACAACCACATGAGGCCAGTTTGTTGTCCCAACTATTTGGGAGGCTGAGGTAGGAGGATCATGAACCCAGGAGTTTGAGGCCAGCCTGGGCAGCATACGAGACCCCACCAAAAACCACAAAGCAGCCAGGTGCAGTGGTGCATGTCTAATCCCAGTGGCTAGGGAGGCTGAGGCAGGAGGATTGTAAGTTCAAAGCCAGCCTCAGCAACAGCGGGGCGCTGAGTAACTCAGTGAGGCCCTGTCTCTAAGTAAAATACAGAATAGGGCTGGGGATGTGGCTCCAGCGGTAGTGCGCTTGCCTGGCATTCGTGTGGCCCAGGTTCCATCCTCAGCACCACATACAAACAAAAACGTTGTGTCTGCCGAAAGCTAAAAAAAATAAATATTAAAAATTCTCTCTCTCCAAAAAAAAAAATTTAGAGAGAATTTTAATAATTATTTTTTAGTTTTCAGCGGACACAACATCTTTGTATGTGGTGCTGAGGATCGAACCCAGGCCGCACGCATGCCAGGCGAGCGCGCTACCGCTGGAGCCACATCCCCAGCCCCCTGATGTGGTTGTCTTTAAATTTTTCTTTTCATACTTGTAGACGGACAGCAGGCCTTTATTGTTATGTGGTGCTGAGAATCGAACCCAGTGCCTCACACGTGCTGGCAAGCGCTCTGCCCCCGAGCCCCAGCCCAGCTCCATGTTTTTTGTGTGGGAAAACACACATAACAAATTCCTCCATCGGTGACAATCAAGCACATTCACACTGTCACTGTCATGCCAAGGCAAGCCTCAGCCCCGCGCCCACCAATCCATGTCCCATCTCTGACTCCTGTCCTGGATGTCTCCTGTCACTGGGGCACACAGTGGCCTTGTGTGTCTGGCTCTGAGCAAGAGGTCCTGGGTTCCATCAGCATGGCAGTCGTCACCTGGCCTGTGCAGGTGGCTGAGGGACGCCCCAGGAGGGGGAGTGCACTGTGTCTGTCAATGGGAGCGCTTCCTTCAAGCCATTGCCACTGTGCCTCTGTGAACATCCCTGCGCAAGTCTGCGGGGCAGTGTCCTCCCACCTGTGATGTGCTACCGCTGGACAGCACTGCAGACTGACCTCAATCTCCCAACCACAAAGCATTGTTAAAGAACTCGCAGGGCTTGGTGGAGGGTGGTGCTGGGGGCCCCTCCCTGAGGCCCCCAGCTGAGCTGTGCCCCACAGCACCTCTACGGGCGGGGGCCCGGACGGAGCAGAGCACGGGCCAGTCACAGCCACTGCACCTGATCTTCCCCAATGGGAGACCTGTCTCCTGCACCTGGCGCTGAGCTGCAGGGCCGGCACCGGCAGACCAGGACTGGGGTGGGGCTGCTGCTCCAGGGGGCCCCGGCTCCTCTACACAGGCTCCTGTCCAGGCCAGCCCTTTGCAAAGGCATCAGCACTCAAAGGAGCCACACACCCACCACGGGGGGGGGGGGGCTCTTGACCATGGAGGACCTGGGCATGGCCTCAGCCTGCACACTGCCCCCCCCAAATCCAAGGCTTCCCGGTGGGCTGAGGCGACACCTAGTGGCACCCCATGGTACTAGTCACCCAGTGCCTTAGTCCAAACTGCCATCTAGCGGCTCCCGGCAGGAGGTCCAGGGGACACCAGCAGGGTGAGGCAGAGAGCGCCACACTTCCCCTGGCCAACGCGACGTGCCAGCCTGTTGCAGGCAGTCCTGGGGGACCTCATCCACACAGCCCCGAGGATCACAAGGTACCAACTGAGACAGGAGCGAGAATACCCTGAGGGCCACTGGGCACTGCAGCCAAGGGACAGGCTGGGGCTGTGTTGTTCAGAGCAGGTGCATCCTGGCACCACTAGGAACAGGAGGATGGCACACAGCACAGGGCCCCTCAGATGCTTCTAGGGGACCAAGAGGGTGGTGGCTGCTTTACAGCCCCTGCTCAGACCCCAGTGCCCCTTCACCCAGCACTTGGAGACTCCCTGGGCCCCAAGACCAGCATCAACCAATGCTCCATTTACTGCAAAGTTCCCCAGAACACCAACTTTTTTTTTTTTTTTCCCGGTACTGGGGATTGAACCCAGGGGCACTTGACCACTGAGCCACATCCCCAGCCCTTTTTATTTAAGAGACAGGGTCTCACTAAGCTGATGAGGCTGGCTCTGAACTTGCATCCTCCTGCCTCAGCCTCTAAAGCCACTAGGGTTATAGAACTGTGTGGCTGCACCAGGCCAGACCAGCGGGAAGGGCATCAATCACCAGCATAGTTTGATCATCAGGACGCAGCACAAGGCCAGGCACGTCACACAGTGGGGCAAGCATTTGTGGACAGGGCTGATTGGGGCTCAAGAGCCACCTGCTGGACAGGATGGGGCCCGCTGCCCAGCATGAACCCACGGACAGACACCACTCCAGGCTGTCAGCTTCTGCCTGCCTGCCTGCTCAGGGGCCCTGGCCGCCACCCCCACCACCAGGCAGTGCTCCAGGCCATGACACCCACCATCGCCAGTGCCATCTGGGCGGTGGCCCCTTTCCAAGCCTGCACAGAAGCTAAGGCCCTGGCCACAGGGGAGGTGGTCCCGCTGAGGAGAGGGTGGCCTGGGTGGCGGCCAGGCCGGCGTGACCCTGGGGCTGCAGAGGGGTGACCAGGCCACCCTCTCCTCAGCGGGACCACCTCCCCTGTGGCCAGGGCCTTAGCTTCTGTGCAGGCTTGGAAAGGGGCCACCGCCCAGATGGCACTGGCGATGGTGGGTGTCATGGCCTGGAGCACTGCCTGGTGGTGGGGGTGGCGGCCAGGGCCCCTGAGCAGGCAGGCAGGCAGAAGCTGACAGCCTGGAGTGGTGTCTGTCCGTGGGTTCATGCTGGGCAGCGGGNCGCAGGCTGCACTCCCCGCCCTGCAGCTTCTCCTGCTCCAGGGCGCGCACCAGGTCCTGCACAAAGCGCATCTCGGAGGCCACCTGCTTGGCCAGCGCCTCGTAGCGGTTCTCGAGGCGGCTGAAGCGGCGCTTGAGCCCGCTGGCCCCCAGCAGGGCGCCCCTGGCCTCCTCCTGCGCCTGCCGCTGCAGCGCCTCCGTCCTGTGCAGCTCCTGCCGCAGCCGCCTCAGGTCCTGGCCCAGGCTGTCGCTCTCCTCCTTGTACCAGGCCTCTTTCTCCTCGTAGATGGCCGTCAGCGCCTCCACGTCCTCGCGGCACAGCCGGCGGCCGCGCTCCAGCTCGCGCAGCCCCTCCTCGGCGGCCGCCACCTCCTCCAGCACCTTGGAGAAGCGCTCGAAGTTGGCGTAGGTGTTGTTGGGCGGCATGCTCGAGTGCGACTTGATGGTGTACTCCTTGAGCCGCGTGGTCTTCAGGCGCCGCCGCTCGGGCTTCTTGCTGCTGTCCTCACTGCGGACATTGCGCCGCCGGATGGCCTGCAGGGGACAGGGAAGAAGGCGCCTGGAGCCCGAGGGCAAGCCGTGGCCTTTGGGACTGGAGTCCACCAACTCCCGTGTCCACCCGTGGAGCAGGCGTGCAGACAGCCTTCCCACTGCCACAGCAGGCCAGGCTCTGCCGGGCCTTGCTGACCTGCGCTCCACGCCCCCTTGCAGCACAGGGACCTCCCAGACGCGGAGGGCTTGTCCCCCAGTGGGACAGACACCTCAGTCCTCACCTTGATCCAGGAATGCTCCAGGCTCTGGGCGATGGTCATTCTCCTCCTGGAAGACCACCCCAAGTCACACCTGTGTCCTCCACTCCATCTACCCACAGCAGAAGGGCCAGGCTGTCCCCCCACAGCACTGGCCCTTAGCACCCTGCTTCCGGCCACTCCCCGTATGTACCCCCCAGCCCCCTGGAGTCCTTCCCAGCCTCTGCTTGGCCAACTGGGAGGCCAGGGGCAGGGACCTGGGACAGGAAGCCTGGGGTATGTTTTCAATGGAACCACAACCTCCCACTGCAGTCATAAACTCAGGCACCCACAGGAGGGCCAGGTCACAGGAGAGCACCGTGGCAGACTGGGTGCCAGGGTTCTACGTTTTGCTGGATCTGGAATTTTACACAAACCTATCTCCAATGCTAGTAAGGAATTTAAGGTTTTTAAAAACATGGTATGGCCAGGTGTGATGGTGCACATCTGTAATCCCAGCAGCTCAGGAGGCTGAGGTAGGAGAATCGAAAGTTCAGGGCCAGCCTCAGCAACCTAGCAAGGCCCTAAGTAACTTAGCGAGACTCTGTGCAGAATCCCAGCTGCTTACAGAGCACATAAACTCAAAATTAAAAAATTAAAAAAGAGCTTAGGATGTGGCTCAAGGGTCAAGCACCCCAGGTTCAGTCCCCAATACCAAAAACAAAAAATAAAAACTAGAACAAAACAAATATGGCGTGGCCAGACCAGTCCTCAATCCCCTCTGCCTGGCTGAGGAGCCAGCCAGCCCTCAAGGCCGTGGGAGCCCTGAGTGGACTGCACTGGAGTGAGAGGTGCGGCGGGCAGGGGTGGGTGGCTGGAGGCTGGGGCATGGGCAGAGCGGGCACGGCTTTCTCCCAGGGGCCCAGTGCGTGCTCCTACTTGGGATCTTTGACAAGCAGCCGGCGGATGAAGTCCTTGGCCAGCTCGCTGGTGCTGCTGAAGTACTCCTCGTCGAAGTCGTAGTTCACGGCCGAGATGTTGGTCAAGGTCTCCTGCTTGGTCTCACCCAGGAATGGGGACGCGCCACTAAGGCTGGAAGACCCAGGCAGGCACAGGCTTGATGGGGTGCCCCAGTCCCCGCACACCCGCTGTGACCGTGCCACCTTCTGGTTCACCTTCCGACTCCAGTGGGCCCATAGGGGGCCAAACAGGATGGGCCGAGGGGGACACCTGACCACTGGGGACACATTCCTCTACACAGTCACCTGGTCACCCACCAAGCTGCGTCAAAGATCACCTCCCAGTCACGGAGGGGACATGTCTCTGGAAACTTGGTGTCTGGGTGGACACAGCTCAGAGCTTCTCCTAAAGCATTCGACAACTAAAGGGCACAGTGGCCACTTTCAGGGGAGTCTCTAGAGGCCCGTGCTCCTGGTCCAACACCTCTGAGGCTCTGGGCAGGGGTGCGGAACCCCAGCTGTTCACAGAGCACATAAAGCCCCAAGTGAGTGCCCTCTAAAGTGCCCGACAGTGCCCAGGCGAGAGACCAACGGTCTGACTGGGGGAGGCGAGGAGATGTCCCCAGTGTCAGGGGTTCCTGGGTTCCAGCCAGAAAGTGATGCTAGTGCGGAAACGGAGCACCTGGCCAGGGCCACCACTGACCTCGGGCACCAAGGTCAACAGCAGTGTCCTCTCGTCTGCAGAAGGAAATCTGCTATTAATGCCAGTCTTCCATAACCCCCAGATCACCTGGACAGAGGGACACAGGGCAACTACCTCCCTCCAAGGAGCCACGGCCAAGTCTGCCTGGTGTGCCCACCCTCCAGGCCAGGGGCCAATGCGGCACAGGCCTGGCCTGGCCGAGCTGTCCCAGGCAGCAGCAGGGAAAGGCCAGGACTCAGCCCTTCTGTCTCTGGCTGCCAGTGGACTGTCCACAGTGGAGGGGAGACATACCCCCTCCTGGCACGGCCACTCAGAAAACAGGGCCTGGCCTCAGAACTTTCCAGAAGCCCATAATAGCACCCACAGAGAACCCTCCACTGCTCCACTCGCTCCTTCCCTCACCCAGGGTCACTGAGCACCACTGTGCAGAGCTGGCGGGAACCCCGAGTCCCCAGGAACAGCCCTGACTCCAGCACAGGTCAGACAGGCAAATGCTGTGCGGCACGACCAGGCCAGCAAAAGGTCAGCACCCCGGCCAGTACTCACAGGATGTAGGTGATGACGCCAATGCTCCTGAAAGACAGAAAGGAGGGACATGGGTCAGCGGGGCCCCCAGGACAGAGGTCCACAGCCAGGTCAAATGAACCACTAGGGAAGGCAGAAGCCCTGAGCCAGGGGCAACATCCCCCCGGCCCTGGCCCCAAACTTCAGGGGCTGACACTGTCCTCTGCTCTGGGCTCCACATAGCCTCCAGCCAGTCCCTGGTCCCTGTCTCTAGCACTCTGAGATCACCTGGAGTTTCCCACCTGGGCACCTCTGGTCATCCTTGCCTACTAATGTCAAAGCTCAAGCTGGCCAGGGTGGGGATGCACCGTGGCCCCACACCAACCCCCACACTGACAGTGGGACCCTCATGGGGCCTGGTGGTAAACTTTTTACATAGGGTCAGACACTGAACCTCAGACTGTGTCCGTCCAACACGTCAATGTCCATCAGCTTTGTTTCTTTCTCTTTTTTTTTTTTTTGGCGGGGGCGGGGGAAGGTACCAGGGATTGAGCTCAGGGGCTCTCAACCACTGAGCCCCGTCCCCTGCCCTATTTTGTATTTTATTTAGAAACGGGGTCTCACTGAGCTGCTCAGGGCCTCACTTTTGCTGAGGCTGTCTTGGAACTGGCGATCCGCCTGCCTCAGCCTCCCAAGCCTCTGGGATGACAGGCGTGTGCCACCGCGCCCGGCTGTCAGCTTTGTTTCTAACATCCGTAGGAAACAACGTGGAGACCCCTGAGCAGAGGGGCCTGCCCTGGCCCTCGGGCTGCCGTCTGCTAACCTCTATCCTAAGACAGCAGTCTGTCCATCCCCCCGTGGCACCCAGATACCACCAGGAGGAAGCACACAGGCAAGGCCCCAGCCTGGCCAGCTCCCGGGACACTCACCACATGTCTGCCTCCAGGCCCAGGGGCTCATAGTTGACAATCTCAGGAGCTATACGAACAGAAAAGAGAGCATAGGGCCAGGCGCTGGGGACACAGCAGCCAACAGGAACAGCACCCTGCCCCCCCCCCCCCGCGCAGTTGGGAATGTATGTGTACGCGCAAACACACACACACTCCACCCCCCATATACATGTATTTTTTTCTTTTTTTTTTGACGTTACCAAAGACTACACCCTGGAGCTCTACCAGAGACGGATTCACACCCAGCGCTTATTTATTTTAAGACAGGGTCTCGCTAACTATATGCCTCAGGCACCCTGAGTAGCTAGGACAGACCTTGGTGGAGGTGCTCACAAACCCCACTGTACTTGTCAGTGAATGGACACAGGCAGGGCTGACTCAGCCCAGGCCCTGGGAAGAGGAGCTGGACAGTGACAGCCCCAAACGAACCCGAGTCCCCGTGATGCTGGGCACAGGAGGGGTGGCCGGAGACCATACACAGTGGGAATCCGCAAATGCCCGCCTTGCCAAGCCCTGGGCAGACTCCACATGGACTCACCCACAAACTCCGGGGTGCCGAAGATGTTCTTGAACTCATTCCCTGCTTCAATCTTGTGGGCAATGCCGAAGTCGATGAGCTTGATCCGGGGGTCAGGCACATTCTTGTCCAGAAGCATGATATTTTCTGGCTGGAGTGGAAGACCTCTGCTACTCCTGTGTCCCACCCACATGTCTGGACAGAGCACCCTCATTCTGTGGCATGGCCAGACTGACACACCCTCGGGTCCCTGGCCCAGGCTGTCCTGTCCCCTCAACCCTTGGATAGCAATGGGCTGGAGGACTTGCGCTCTGCTGCAGGATCGGGGCCTCCCCCAGCTCCCATCCTGGACGCATGGCTGGCTCTATCCCCAGGGCCCGTAGGGCTCACCTTAAGGTCGAAATGAGCGATGCGCTTGGAGTGAAGGTAGTGAACGCCATCCAGGATCTGCTTGAGGAACTGGGTGGCCTCGTCCTCGGTCAACGACTCCTTTTCTGCCAGGAAGTCGAAGAGCTCCCCACCAGAGACCAGCTCCAGGATGAGCACCACATCCGTCTTGTTCTCAAAGACGTCATGCAGAGTGATGATGTTGGGGTGCCGGATCTCCCGCAGGATGCTCACCTCCCGCTCGATCTCCTCCCGGCTGACACCACGCCGGCTGGACGCCAGGCGGCGCTTCTTGATGAACTTGGCCGCATACTCCTTTCCAGTGCCCTTCTGCCGGCACTTCCGCACGATTGCAAACTGGCCACTGAGGGAGTGTGGGGAGGGGAGGTGAGCTGGGCGGCTGCACAGTAGACCCTCTTGCGCCCCAGGGTGCAGCCCTGCGCCTGGGACCTCAAGGTATATGGGGACTTGGGACAAGAGCCCAATGCAAGGATGGGCAGCAACTCCATAGCCCTCTCAGTACAAGGAGCCAACCCTCCAGGACAGTACACGGGGCCTGGGCACATGGGTGCAGAACGCTTGAGCCAGTGCTGCCAGGCGCTTCTGCAACAGCAAGAGGAGAGAGGAGGCCGAGTGTGCACGGGAGGCACCAGGACAGACCATGGGGGCGACCCTCTAGAGGACCTGCCACAGGCCAGGAGCGAGCTGCAGAGAGCAATCCACTGTCTGTGTGTCCCCAAAGGCCCATGTGTGGAAGGCTGCTGCCAAGTGGTGATACTGGTGGGCAAGGGGAACTTTAGCAGGTGGGCCTGGCAGGAGTCTCTGCCCTGGAGCCAAGCCCTCCAAGAGCCTGGGGACCCCAGTCTCAGGCTCTCCTGCCTCCTAGCTCCAGATGCAAGCAGTCCTTCCAACATGTGTGTGCTGCCCCAGCCTTGTCAGAGGCCCAAAGCCATGGGCTACATGACCTTGTGAACTTAACTAAATAAACTTTTTCTCTAATAAGTTAATCGTAGGATCGTAAAGCTAACACACATATAACTAACACACAAAAATTCTTTTTGTTTAAAACAGGTCTATGCTGCGGCCCTGTGTACATGTGTTTCCATGTGTACACAGAAGGGCTCAGATGCAAGGCATGGCAGGAGGGTGGGCGAGGGGGCGAAGACTCACTTTCCACTTGATGCAACACTACCCTCATTGAGCTTTTCAAGGCATATTATGCTACCATTTTTTTAAATACAGGAAAAAAGTAAAAGCCACTAACTTCAAAGGGGGCTGGGGATACAGCTCAGCTGGTAGAGTGCTTGCCTCACATGCACAAGGCCCTGGTTCAATTCCCAGCACCACACACACACAAAAAAAGTGCTCCTAGGGTTGGGACTGTGGCTCAGTGGCAGAGCGCTTGCCTAGCAAGTGTGAGGTACTGGGTTCAATCCCTAGCATCACATAAAAATAAACAAACAAAGGCATGCTGTCCATTTACAACTACAAAAAAAAAAAAAACACTTTTTTTTAAAGTGCTCCTATTCAGCTAGGCTAGGCGGCACACCACTGTCACCCCAGCAACTCAGAAGGCTGAGGCAAGAGGATCTCAAGTTCAAGGTCAGCCTCAGCAACTTAAGAGAACTTGTCTCAAAAATGAAAAGAGAAGCCAGGCGCAGTGGCGCATGCCTGCCTATAATCCCAGCAGCTTGGGAGGCTCAAACAGGAGGATCGCAAGTTCAAAGCCAGCCTCAAAAACTGCAAGGCACTAAGCAACTCAGTGAGACTTGTCTCTAAATAAAATACAAAACAGGGCTGGGGTCAAATGCCCCTGAGTTCAATCCTGGTACCAAAAAAAAAAAAAAAAAAAAAAAAAAAAAAAAAA
>NW_025999863.1:2424575-2428021 GCF_001458135.2 Marmota marmota marmota
AAAAAAAAAAAAAAAAAAAGAAAGAAAGAAAAGGTGGGGGCTGGGGCTCGGGCTGAGATGTGTCTAACTACAACTAAAAAATAAATATTAAAAAAAAAAAAAAATGAAAAGGGGTGCCAGATTACATGCCTGTAATTTCAGCAACTCAGGGATAAGCTGCCCTAGGTTCAAACCCCAGTACCAAAAAAAGAAGAAGAAAAAACCTTCAGTCTAACAAGTACCACTGACTTCAAAGCCTGAGACTCAGTCCAGAATGGACGCCTGCTCAGCACCGCTCACCACCTCTTGTCCTTCGATGGCTGTATCTTGTTCCCTCTCAGCCCCTAGGACTCTGGCCAAATGCCAAACCTGCCCCAGGAAAAGGGTGGCAGAGGACACAACCATGACCTAGACAGGCAAAAAATCAAAACTTGCAGCCCAAAGCAGCCAGTCAGTCCAGCCCTCACTAGCGCTGGACTCCTGCTGTGAGAGCAGGTGTGGGATGATGGGTAGGACCACCAGGTGCAAGCCCACCTGAGGCAAGCCAAACTCTGAACCAAGGCGGCCGGAGGGGATGCTGGGCAGGTGCTACCGAGCCCAAACCCTTCCACCCAGCACCGTGCTTCCTCCAGCTCCCCTGAGCCAGCCTGCACCCCGGAACACAGGGCCCCCAGGAGCACCCTGGCCATCTGTGGACTCCTATTACCATAGACCAATCCCGACCTCCCTTATGCCCATGGGATTTCGGTTTGTCACTGAAGAGTCCTGACGCCGACATCCTCTGACCCACTGAACCTCCATCCTGTGAGTCGCTGACATCCAGGTCCACCTCCCCTCTCAAGGTTGAAAGGTCATGTGATCTCCCCACATCTGACTGCCCTGCAGGAGAGACCCTCCTTGAGAACCCGGCCCACATGCTCCTCCTTCCCTGTAACTCCCACAGGAGGCCCAAGATCAGGGCTTCAGGCCTCCATCCAGCTACGTGAGGACCTGACACAAACCAGAGGGAGGCTCGCATCTGAAACATGCGGCCACTGGGGAAAACAGAGTGCTCCTCCGTGCACCAGGACAGAAGCCAACAGGGGAAAGTCACAGTGAAGGGGCACGTGAGGTGAGTCCCTGCCAGGGAACCACCCCATCAGCATGTTCTCCAACCACAAGCGTGAAAAGCAGCAGACTGAAGGAGGGTGTCCGCAGAGGGGGGTCTACCAGACAAGACTGGGCCACGTGAGGCTGTTAGGACTCGGGGATCCCCTGCCCTGGGGTGAGTTTGGGCTGGATCTACAAAGGTAGCTGGAGCTGATCAGCAGAGAGGCTGAGGCATAGTGAGGCCACAAGAGTGGAGAGCCAGAGTGTCCCAGCAAGGGGACTTCCAGAATTATGGGCCGGGCATGCTCTCTTTCTTTCTTTCTTTCTTTTTAATATTTATTCTTTTTACTTGTAGTTGGACACAATATCTTTGTTTTTATTTATTTATTTTTAATGTGGTGCTGAGGATCGAACCCAGGGCCTCCCATGCGCTAGGTGAGCGCTCTACCACTGAGCCACAACCCCAGCCCCAGAGGCCCGCCTTCTTTAAAGGGCCAAGTGATGAACATTTCAGCTTTTCAGGCAAGTCAGTCTCCACATAGAGCCACCATGTAATTTGGTGGCACAAAAGCCACAAAAACATCACAGGAGCACGGCTGTGACCACAGCCTCTTCTTCATTCACTCCATTTATTTACTGCAACAGTGCTGGGGAGGGAAGCCAGGCCTGATGCATGCTAGGCCAGCCTCCCACCAAGTGTTATTGTGAACACCGAAAGGAGAATTTCCTGTCATTGTTACAGGTCATGAAATCCAACTTTTTTTCCCCCTCAACTATTTAAAACTATACACAATGGGAGCTGGGGCTTAGCTCAGTGGCAGAGCACTTGCCTAGCACGAGTGAGGCACTGGGTTCAATCCTTAGCACCACCTAAAAATAACCAAATAAAGGCATTCTATCCATCTATAACTACAAAAAGTTTTTAAAAAATACATACAGCATTCTGAGTTTGTAGTCTGCACAAAGATAACTGACAGGAAGAAGAAAAAAAAGCATATAACTGTACTGTATTTGGCCCACTGGCAGTAAGACCACAGTCAACAGACACATAGAGTTAAAAAATCAAACATGAAGAAGATAATGTAGGACTGGGGCTCAGTAACAGAGCACTTGCCTCGCATGCGTGAGGCCCTGGGTCAATCCTCAGCACCATATAAGAATAAATAAATAAAAATAAAGATATTGGGTCCATCTACAACAACGACAAAAATATTTTTAAAAAAGATAACGTATGGGCTGGGATTGTGGCTCAGCGGTAGAGCGCTTGCCTAGCACAGGTGGGACCCAGGTTCGATTATCAGCTCCACGTAAAAATAAAAGCATTGTGTTGTGTCCATCTACCAAAAAAGATTCTCTCTCTCTCCCTCCCTCCCTCCCTTTCTCCTCAAAAAAAAAAAAAAAGATCATGTATATGGAAGGACATGCACAGGTGACACACAAGTACAATATCATTTTACATTAAACATCCAGGGATTCTCAGGAGTCTGGAACCCATCCCCATCAACATCAACATGGAGGAATGGCCAAATATGGATTAAATTTCACTGACTTTTGCCAAATTGAATCCGAGGTGCTAATTAGTGCATTTCCTACAGTAAAGTATGAAATTTCTCAGAGGGAAGGGGCTGCATTCCCCACCACAGTTATGGAGGAAATTCCTGAAGGAAGGATTTCAGGATCCCAAATAACACCCAGCCTGACACACCGCTCAGTTATTTACATTCCTTTCTGGTGACATCATGGGGCGGGCCTGAGTGGATCCCAGGAGGCTGCCCAGCAGCAAACTCACCAAATAAGGTTTGAGGCTCCACCAAAAAAAAAAAAAAAAAAAAGAAAGAAAGAAAAGGTGGGGGCTGGGGCTCGGGCTGAGATGTGTCTAACTACAACTAAAAAATAAATATTAAAAAAAAAAAAAAATGAAAAGGGGTGCCAGATTACATGCCTGTAATTTCAGCAACTCAGGGATAAGCTGCCCTAGGTTCAAACCCCAGTACCAAAAAAAGAAGAAGAAAAAACCTTCAGTCTAACAAGTACCACTGACTTCAAAGCCTGAGACTCAGTCCAGAATGGACGCCTGCTCAGCACCGCTCACCACCTCTTGTCCTTCGATGGCTGTATCTTGTTCCCTCTCAGCCCCTAGGACTCTGGCCAAATGCCAAACCTGCCCCAGGAAAAGGGTGGCAGAGGACACAACCATGACCTAGACAGGCAAAAAATCAAAACTTGCAGCCCAAAGCAGCCAGTCAGTCCAGCCCTCACTAGCGCTGGACTCCTGCTGTGAGAGCAGGTGTGGGATGATGGGTAGGACCACCAGGTGCAAGCCCACCTGAGGCAAGCCAAACTCTGAACCAAGGCGGCCGGAGGGGATGCTGGGCAGG
>NW_025999863.1:2430469-2448083 GCF_001458135.2 Marmota marmota marmota
GCCAGCCCCGCCGCCGCGCTAGCCTCAGCCGCGGACCTCTGTCCCAGCCCCGCCACCTCGGACGCCGCGTCGCGCCTGCGCGACGTCACCACGTCCTCAAGTACCCACCCGGAAGCGGGCCTACCTCCCATAGGTCAGTGAGCCCGCCGCTCAAGCCGCACCTCGACGCCCCGCCCTCCGCCTTCTCTCCGGGCTCCACACCTGGATACGGCCTCCCCGTTGGCTGACTGACTCACCATTCCTAATCTGATTGGCTGGAGTGGACTCGGGACGAGCCAAGTAGACCGCTAACTTCCGGCTCCTGGGTCGCCCCTCCCGCCTCTACTCTGAGCTCAGCTGAGGCTGCAAAACGGAGGAGTCCCGCCTCCCGCGGTGCCAGAGCACCAAAGGCAGGATCAACTGGGAGCCAGGCGCAGTAATTCACGCCTGTAATCCTGTCTATTCCCAGGCTAAGGCAGATTCTAAACTGGAGACCAGTGTCAGTAACTCAGAGGGCCATGTCAAAAAAAAAAGGGCCGAGGTGTAAACTCTGAGGTAGGGAGCCCTGCCTCTTCACTCCCTAGTATGGGGCGGGGGCCGGTAGAATCCTCTGGATGGCTGCACTCTGCAGTTCCTGGGGTGGACAGCGGGGTAGTCAGCCTGTGTGGCATGGCAATCTTCGCTGTAAAATGTTCTTATTTTTCTTAGTTGTAAATGGACAGAATGCCCTTATTTTGCTTTTTTATGTGATGCTTAGGCTTGAATCCAGCGCCCCACGCAAGTGCGCTGCCACTGTTACAGCCCCAGCCCCAAATGTTGACATTTTAAATAATGTTGACATTTTAAATAAGTAAAATGCAAATAAGGGACTGTCAAGTATTGCCATTGACAGGATCCAATTTAATGTGACCAAATGACAACCTTGGGAGGCAAATACATTACACCAATTATATAAATGAAAAATTGGTTCCTAGTGTTTATCCTACCAAGGTCAGGGCAGAGCAGATTCCCCCCTCCATAGGTCTGAAACCAAAGCCAATGACAAACCACCCCAGGTGTCAAGACCCAGTCTTCTGACTTCTGTTGACAATCCCAAGCTCATCTCACTCCCTGCTCTCCAACCCCCTTTGCCTTATTTTGATATTTATTTTCTAGTTATAGGTGGACACAATATCTTTTTATTTTCCATGTGGTGCTGAGGATGGAACCCAGCGCCCCACACATGCCACATGAGCGCTCTACCTGAGCCACAACTCCAGTCCCGCTTTTGCCTTAGTTCTGACCTCAACTTATTCCTATCCCCCAGAAAGTACAAATAGTACTTTCTGGCCCAAGATGGCCTCCTGCACTAATCCCCAGGCCTACTTGAGCTCACAGCCATAGCGGCACCTTCTCCCAGAAGCCCTTCCGCATTGCACCTCAGGACTTAACCTATCAGTACAGGAGATGTAGAGCCAGGGCTGCCACTGTGAACAGATGCAGGCGATTCTTACCATTGCACAAGTTGCACCAGACAGCTCTCTAAGAGCCCAAGCAGGTACCTAAGCCGCACTGGAGACTATACAAGCTGTACTGGAACTAACCCACCCTAACCCTTCCCCTGTGCAGATGCCCCAGGAAGGATGCAGAGCCAAGTCACAGGGATGGCACACTTCACCACCATTATCAAATTTATTATTCCAATGGCACTAATACAGCTGAAGGTGCTCATGGTGACACGGCACAGGACTTCCTGCCTTCTAGGAATTATCTACCCACTGTTCCTTCCCCCTTTCTGAGGGAAATCCACTTCGGGCCATATACCCAAATAAACTTCTTAATGCATTTATTTTAAACTTTTGGACATCTGAATTCAATTTCCCTCTGATGATCTGAAATAAAAGTATTGGGTGTCCCACCCTACCTCCCCACCCCACCAGCCAAGTAGTCCCTTCAGAAAGGGCATTTCCCCTGCCTCTGGACTCCTGAAATAAATAGAGAGAAACGGCATCAAGTGTTATTGTTGAGTGATGGCACGGAGTGGGCCCCCGAAACCCCTCAGGCAGGGCATCACTGTGTGGGGACAGTCTCAAGGTGTCATTTGAGAATGCGAGGGCGTGTTGCTGTGGTCAAACTGGGTGTGGGTGTTGTGCCAAGTCCCGCCAGGGGTGGCAAACCACTGCTGGAAAGAGCCGCCTACAATTTGTCCAGGAAGTTGTCCAGGGCCGGGATGCCCTCCTTCAGGCCTTTGCGCTTGCGGGTCTCCGCCACCACTTGGCTGGGACGGCTGGTGTTGTCAAAGGGGTCTCCAGGCAGGATCTGCCAGTGGTCGAACACGCACTGGGGGAAGGCCTGACCACCTGTGTTGGACCTCAGGTCAGCAGTGAAGCCTGTGGGGAGAGGGACGGAGAGAGCTCAAGAGGTAGCAGGTCCCTTGCATGTACTAGGCCCTGGGTTCTATCTCTAGCACCACAGCAGGGAGACACTGGGAACCCAGGCTTTCCCTAGGGTGATGACAACTGGGACTGTAGAGAAGTACTGTAGAAGACTGTAGAAGAATCCTGGGCAAGTCAGATACTAAGCCCCGCCCATGATGAAAATGATTGAAAGGCCACTAGTATATAGAAGGGACAGCTCTTCCTGGGTGCAGAGAACCAGCCTGAGCCACAGTGCTTGCAGCCCGCCTGGCCCATCTCCAAGATCCTACTGACCTACATGCCATAGCCTTTCTGCCCTCATCAAACAAACTCCGAACTAGTGACTGGGGGCCACACAGGGTGCAGGCAGACCACCTACTTGCAGAAAGCAGATCAAAAAAGCTCCCACCAGGGCCCCTCCCCACACTCACACAGAAAGCCAGGCTTTCATCTGCCTAGATAGGCCCGAGGGGCACTTACCGAAGGATTCGTTGACAGGCAGGTAGGCCTTGACGACGAACATGGGGGTACCAGCCACCTGGGATTCCTCAAAGACATGGCCCCGCTTCCTGTTCAGGACACCGTAGATGCCACCAACCACCTGCTCTGGACACTGCGAGGAAAAGACAGGCATTCAGCTCCGTGTAGGAAGACAGCAGGAGGCCAGTGCAGGCCAGTGCACTCACCTGGATCTCCACAAGGTAGATGGGCTCCATGAGGCGGGGCTGGGCAGTCAGCACACTGGCATAGAGGCAGCGGCGGGCGGTGGGGATGATCTGGCCGCCCCCACGATGGATGGCATCCGCATGCAGTGTCACATCGTGCACATCAAAGCGCACACCCCGCATGTTCTCCTCGCACAGTGCACCCTGGGGAATGGGGAGGGAGGCCTCAGAGACCAGGCACACACCAGCTCCCAGCAGGTGCACACCCCTCACCCACACAGCTGCAGGCCCTGCCTGTGCTGACCTAGCATGCAAAGGCCCCCTCACCCCCAAGATCCGCATCCCAGAGGTCCCCAGCCCAACTCCAGACCCAGGAGACACAGCGAGACCCCTCCCAGGCCATCTGGATCCAGCTCACCTCTTTGGTGGCCCACTGGAAGCCAGCCACCACACTGTCCTTGATCTCATTAAGGTACTGCACACCCTTGGTGATGTCCGTGAGGATGTTGGGGCCAGTCCCATCAGGCCCAAAGCACCAGATCTTGCGGGCCTCAGCCACGTCCCACTCGTACTTCTCAGCCAGGTAGCGGGCTCGCTGCTTGAGCTCCTGGCGAGCTGACACCTCACCCTTGTCAATGTCCTCAGCCAGACCATCAGGGAAGGGCCGCGCCTTCATGTACAGCCGATTGTGCTTGTTGGGGGACTTGGAGAGGCAGAGCACGTTCGACTCCTCGCTGACTGTCTCCCGGTACGAAACCACTGGATCAGATTTCTGCAAGAAGAGTCTGGAAGTTGAACTGCTGCCTGGAGGTGGCCTTCCAAGGAGAAGTGTCCCTAATAGCTCTTCCCAGGGAGGCTGAGGGAGCCAGCAACAGGCAAGCAGAGCAAACTGCCCCTGCTCAAGGCAGCCAAGGAAGAAAGGCGCAGAGGTCTAAGGAGCCCAACCAGAAACAGCAGAAGACAAGCAGAGCCATCGCCGCCACAGTTCCAGTGCAGAGCGAGTGCTCAGCACCAAGGGCAGAGGCCTGCTGTGGCAGAAGCCTGCTCCACAGGCTGCCCCTTCCCCACAGCACACCGGGACACGGGCTGCCTCAGCTCACCTTGATGGGTATGCAGGCGTGGTCCTCCTCCAGGTCCTTAAGGCAGATCTCCAAGTGCAGCTCCCCGGCCCCCGCAATGATGTGCTCCCCAGACTCCTCAATGATGCACTGTGGGAAGCACAGGGTCAACCCCCTACTGACCACCACCCATGGGCAAGCAAGACCACCGAGGCCGTGAGCAGTCTGAGTTGCCAGATGGAGGCAACAGCCCGCAAAATTGAAGAACCTCTGTGCACGGCTATGAGACCTTTTTGGCAACCTGGAGGGCAGCCACCAACCAAGAAGACATGGGGTGGCGTCAGTCTCTCCTTTTAAGAAGTCACCCAACAACCCCTACCCCAGTGGGGGTACCTGCTCCCAGGTGACTGGAAAGGGACTTTGCCCACCTGCACCATGGGGTCAGACTTGGCCAGCCGCTTCAGCCCCTCCACCAGCTTGGGCAAGTCAGCTGGGTTCTTGGCCTCCACAGCCACCCTCACGACAGGACTGACGCTGAACTTCATCACGCGCATGTTGTGGGCGTGCTCAAAAGTGGTAATGGTGCCAGTCTTCACCAGGAACTGGTCCACGCCCACCAGACCCACGATGTTCCCGCAAGGCACGTCCTCAATGGGCTCCACATAGCGGCCCATCATCAGGATCGTTCTGGGGAGAAGCAGAAAATGTCAGGCACGGCCACCAGATCTGGTTCTGCTAGATCCCAGTCCTCTACAGAGTGTAAGGCTCTCCTGCCTGGGCCTCCCTCAAACCCTGGCTGCATTTCCTACATAACTTGGAGGAATCACCAGCAATTCCAAATCTCCTGGGGGTGCCACACCCATGCCACATTGAACGTGAGCACAGAGAAGCAAGAACAAAGGCACTGGGAATATTGGCCAGGCCTTTGCACAGGACAGGCCTGAGCAGATAACGGAAATGAGGTTTGGTTCTCTCTCCCCTCTCAGTTGCTGGTAGGGCCCAGTGAGCAGTATCAGCTACTGGTGGTGCCATCTTAGACCTCTCTACCTGCTCTCTGGGGATGACAAAACTGGTCACCCACCTGATTCCTCAGGACATCTCGTCCTATTTTTGAGTTAGGGTTCAGGCGAACAGAGGAAGTACCTTGCTGGTGGCTTTCTGGAGACCTTGGATCCCTCTCTGTTCGCCTTTGTGGGGTCGTAATGACAAAAGGTGGCGATGAATTGACCTCACACAAACTTATCACTCCTTGCGCAGATGCAAGCAAGCCTAAGCCACCAGCTGCAGGCAGGGCAGGGACAAGCCACAGCTCCAGAGCTGCACCTGGGGCACTGAGGCCCACCCCCACCACTCACCTCTGGATGGGCTTCAAGTAGAGGTCCTCCTTCTTCCCAGGAGTATAGTTGGGCCCCATGATCCTGACTTTCAGGCCGGTGGACACCAGCCCTGAAAAGACGCGTCCAAAAGCGTAGAACCGACCTTTGTCGGAGGTTGGCACCATTTTGGAAATGTACATCATAAGAGGGCCTTTGGGGTCACAGCTTTTAATGCCTGAGTAGAGAAACCACCACAGGAAGTTATTCTCTTGCAGCTCGGCCCTCCAAAACCCTGGGCCTGAGGCAGGGCAGCCAACAATCAGGAGTCCCACCCCGGCCTGGCTTCGCCTGCTTACCCATGGCAGCCTCGTCATCAGGGGGACCCTCATAGAGCAGCTCGCAGCGGTATTTCTGGGCTGTCACCGGGGAGGGAAGGTGGATGGTGATCATCTGTAGCAGGGCATCCCCAGCCGGCAGCCAGCGGCGCATCACAGCCTGTAAGACAGCAGGGAAGGAGGCTCACAAGTGGCCTAGGAACCCCCAGGACCCTCATGTCACCTTTCTTTTCACTGGGGACCCAAGGAAACCAACAATCAAGGACCAGGTTCTCCAAAACATGGCCACTTCTAGGAAAGCATGCTAGCAGGGCACATTCCTGCCCACATCTCTTGGCCAGCAGGCTGCTGACCACCCACAGAAATGACAAGTTAAGGCTGGGGTGGTGGCTCAGCGGTAGAGCACTTGCTTAGCACGTTCGAGGCCTTGGGTTTGGTCCTCAGCACCAATAAACAAAATAACGCTACCATGTCTAACTAAAAATAAACATTAAAGAAAAAAAAAAAAGAAATAAGTTAAACTCCAACCAGGCTGGAGAAGACGGAACCGTCTCCAGCCAGCTCACCTTCAGCAGTGGCTTGCCCTCTTTGTCCTTATCTTCACTGTCCAACTTGATGTCCAGTTTCTCAATCAGCTTCGCAGTCTCCTCTTTCTTGAAATTCATGATCGCATCAAACACCTACAGCACCAAGCAAACAAGCAAGTCCATTTGGAAAACCTACAAAGCCCATGGCTGCTTGCTGGTAATGATGCAAAGAGCCTGACCCACCACACACACCAGCACACCTCAGAGCAGGGCATTTGGGAGCAAAGAGCCCGCTCCAACTTACAGATTTTGACCTATAAAGACTGCAGGCCTACTGGGCCGGGCAGGCCTGCCCGTGCTTTCTCCTTAAGTTGCAAGCCAAGCCTCACCAGACCTCTGCCTGCTGGACCTTACATTACCTCCACCTCTCAGGCAGCTGGAGGCAAGTCTAAGCTACCAGTCGAAACAGATCAGGTACCAGCTACCCTGACTGCTGCTCCTGCCCACTCAAGGAAGCAACAGGTCAGCGGACTGGCCTTTTCAGGGGTGATCTCGCACCATCTAACAGTACAGAGGACACACATCTATTCATCAGCCTGGATGGCTCCAGCGTCACTCTCACCTTGAAGATGGGGTCTAGGATGAGCTGGCAGAAAGTCCTGGGTAGCTTCTTCCCATCAGGGCTAGTGGCAGACTTACTGAATTTGCCATTGGCTGGGTCGAAGTACCTGGGGAAACAAAGGGTTCAGCCCCAGATTAGGGATTTTGCAATGACCAAGACGGGCAACACAGGGAATGCGCTTGGGGAAGATTCAGTCAAAAACAGCGATCCCCCATCTCCACCTGCCTGCCCACCAGAGAGACCCAGACCCCACCACCAGTGCTGCATGCAGGGCTTACCGGTCTCCCCAAAGCTTCTTCATCATGTCCTCCACTTTCTTGGCCCGCTCAGCAGGCCCCAGCTGGCCCTCACCCTTGGCAGCAAACTTGGCCACATACATCTCTGCAAACTGTTTCAGGGTGAAGGCCCAGCCATGGAGGCCAGACCCAAAGCCCACGGTGCCGAGCACTGGGTCAATCTGGGAGAGTGAGGAATAAAGAGGCATGAGCAGGGGGTGGGCTCTGGGTAGAATCCACAGCTAAGTCCCTGGGCACCCAGGCTCAGAGGCTAGGTTTCTTCAACAGACATCAGGTCAAAGTGAAGAAATTTCAGTCATCATATATAGGGTGCCCAGCCCATCCTGCCAGGACCCCTATCTCTAGAACAAAATGGAAACAAGGCACTGAGAATGGGGTCACTAGGCAGAGTCCCTGAAAGCCCAGGAGCTGGGTCCAGTTAGTTCTAAAACATCCCACCCCTGTCAACCCACCACACCTAGCAAAAAGCATGCCTCCAATCACAACGCCTCTAGCCAAATCCCACAAGAGGACTCCCTGAAAGCAAGGGGCGCACCATGATGTTGCCCATGGGGCCGCTCTCGCCCTCGCCGTAGGTGGAGATGATGACATTGACGTTCTCCACAATGCGCTGGAAGGTCTGGTAGAGTTCCTCGGGCTCCAGCTGCAGCTCAAGCAGGGCCCGATCCATCTTGTTCATCATCAGCACAGGCTTGATGCGCTCGGCAATGGCCTGCCGCAGCACCGTCTCCGTCTGTACACATACACCTGGGGACACGTGGGGATCTGTCACACATAGGCAGCAATGACTGCAGGTTGGGGGAGCCTTCACATGGGAGCCCACAGCTTACCAGACACACAGTCCACTACTACTAAAGCACCGTCGGTGACACGGAGAGCAGCTGTGACCTCTGAGGAGAAGTCTACGTGCCCAGGGGAGTCGATAAGGTTGATAAGGAAGCCAGAGCCATCCTTGCTCTGCTTGATGAAGTTCAAATCGTTCTCTGAAAGCTCATAGAAGAGGGAGATGGCACTGCAAATCAAGGGAGAGGTCAGTGGCATAAAAGCCACACAGGTCTCCTGCTCATGACTAAAGCCCTGGCTGGCTGGAGCAACCATAAGCCAAAGGTGAAGCAGTGAAGAGCGGGCGCCATGATTAAGAGCACTCCACCTTGTCCCCTCCCCTCTTTGTATTACTCATTCCTTGAGACAGGCTGCAGACTGCCTGTCTAGGGAACCAGCCCATCCTTCGTCTCTGCTGTGCCTCTGCCAGGATGAGTGTCCCTAAGGATGGGGACCTCCTCGTACTGGCTCCCCAGAACCTGACCGGTCCCTCCACACTATGAGGCTGTACTAACAAGGAGCAACTGCAGGACCTGGCCAGAGTCAAGCCAAGACTGCTGTCACCACCCTCTGTTCACATCCTGCTCCCTACCCCAAGCCTAAAGAAATTTGAACACCTCTACTTACAGAGCTCACAAGTCACCCACTTAAGAAACAATAGCCATATCACTCTGCTTTGTGTTTATGCAGTTGGCATTGGGGGCCAAGTTCCCATCCCACACCAGACACAGCTCTAAGAGCACCCCTAGATGCCAATGACATCCTCTCCTCCCAAGTGTGACAACCAAATCGTCTCCAGACAACCCCAACTGTACCTTGGAGAAAACCCAATCAGAGAGGGGGAAAGGCTGGGTAGAGACCCTGATGCTCACTGTGTCTTGCCTGGGGCCTGCAGCTAGGTTCCCACCCCTGCCCAAGCCCAGAGAGCACGCCCAGAGAGCACCAGCAGCGCTCACGTTGATTTGATGGTAATGCAACGCTCCTGCTCATCCTTCCGGGTGTCGGTGAAGCGGGTCTCCCCGGCCCGGGCAGAGGCAATGATGCCAGCCTTGCACACCAGGGAGTCGGTCAAGGTGGACTTTCCATGGTCCACGTGGGCGATGACAGACATGTTGCGAATGTTGGCCTTTTTGTCCATGATGGCCCGGATCTGGTCTACCGTGAAGTTCACCTGGGAGAAGGGGGATGGGGTTCAGACTGGACAGGGATTCCAGGAACCGGGTTTGGCAGGGAACACCAGGTCACACTAGGTCGATAGACTGCCAGGCCTGTGGCCAGGAGGGGGCTAGTCCTGGGGAGGGTGCTTCAATACCCCCACACTGCCAGTGTCTGCATACACCCTTTAAAAACCACTGCCACTCTCTGAAGAGTCTCCTTGTAGCTGTCATTCAGAATTGACAAGCAAGAAGGAAGCTAGAGAAGAGAACTCGGAGATTGAAAACAGGTTTCCCTAGAGGCAGTAGGACTCTGCTAGTGGAAGGATGGAGCCTCCCAGCACCTTGCCTTACCACGGTGCTGACTGCCCCACTAAAAGCGTTTTAAAACCCAAGGTCACTCCTGCCTGGAAGAGGAGACAAGCACCCACCCAAGGATTCTAAGTAGGCCATTTTGGACAAACGCGGAGCCGGGGAGCCGGACACAAGCCAGCACCTCCAGCCTCAAAGCACATTTTCACAATTCAGGCAACAACAGGAACAAGGACTTAGGCCGAGGTGGCACAGCAGAAGGAGCCGTTTGGGGAGAACCTCTTCAGACCTTGCTTTCCCCCCCCAGCCATTTTCCTACCGCCCCCAGCCCCCAGCAAAAATCGATTTCAAACTCACGGCCCACGAGTTACATAAGGCGCCTCCCTGTCTACACCCTGCTCCCACCGCCGTGCTCGCCATTACAGCGGCTGCCACATCATCATACCGCCCTCCCCCGCTCCTCCCCCCAGCTCTAGCGGGACCCCGGGTCCCGTGAGGCGGCCGCGGTTCCGGAAGCGAGGAAGGGGCCGAGTGAACAGAGGGGCCCACAGACATGGCGGCGGCCGCTTCCCCAGCTCTGAGCCCGCCAGCCCCGCCGCCGCCATGTCTATTCCCCGTCCAGGCGGCACCGGGACCTCAGGGTGGGCAGTCTCGAACCAGCAGAGAGCCCACCGCACTCCTGAGGCACCAGTCTGACGAAATTGCTCACCATGGTGGCGGATGGCGGTGGATTCTCCCAAGCAGATCCGAGCGAGGCGAGTCGCGCCGAGGATGGCGGCGACGACGGCGGAAGAGAACGCTGACGTCAACACCCAACCTTTTATAGGTCGACGCCGGTTGGGCGGGTCATATGACCTCGCTGTGGGGGCGGAGCTAAGCGACGCAGCGCGCAAGCGCGCAAGAACGCACTTTGTCGTTAACCCATTAGGCGCCGGCGCCTCTGCTCAGTGGCAGGTGCTCAGTGGCAGGCGAGAGTGGCGGGGGAGGGGGGCGTGTCGGGGGGCGGTGGTCTGGCTGCAGCGTTCGGTGGTCAGGTGCGCAAAGCGAAGAGCGTCGTTTTAGCCGAGATTAGTAATCATATTGTTGCAGCTCGTGTCAGTTTGCAAAATTCCAAGCACTTCTATTAATGGCACCTTACAAGGTGAATAGGGTGTGTGCATTGTACCAATATGAACTTATTCATCTGTGTTGTTACATAAGATGATTCCACTGGGAGAAGCTGGGGGAACATTTATCACACAAATGCGTATCCAGCATCTACTATTTACGGGGCCTTGTGAAAGAA
Organism: Marmota marmota marmota; assembly: GCF_001458135.2. Taxonomy (NCBI): domain Eukaryota; kingdom Metazoa; phylum Chordata; class Mammalia; order Rodentia; family Sciuridae; genus Marmota; species Marmota marmota. The sequence continues at coordinate 2,441,237 of NW_025999863.1, forward strand.
TTTTGTTCTCTGATACAGGAGAGAACAAAACGCCTTACGGCTTCACCATAGTACCTGTAAAACTCGTAGTTCCTTGGATTTCTCCGTGTCTCCGCCTCCTTGCGTCTTAATGTGTGTGTGTGTGTGTGGGGGCGGTAATCAGTACTACCCGAATTTTGGGGGAGAGAAAATGAATTAAATACACGTCCAGCGCTCCATTTTAATTAGCTGTCATTGCTACTAATAAAAATGGTTACTTATTTCAGAGAATGGTTTGCTGCGTCTCAAGCTGGGGCTAAACGCTTTCCATGAGCAATTTTCTATTTCATTTCCTGTCCAGGGGGAGGCGCAGGAAGATTATTCAGCATTAGTGTCCTAATCTGACCCTAGGAAACGGTTGTATTTCGGGTCTTTGGCTCCAGGGAATGAACTGACAATCGATTGTGTATCTTTGTTTTTTATAAGGTACTTAGTTCGATGCACATAGTAGGCTCTCGGTTTTTCTTGCAACAATGAATGATGTTCTCATTCCTACAAATAACGTCCCCTTGGGTAAATTCTTTACTGAACACACTAGATAAAAGGAGAGGGACTGCGGTGTTTTGCCGGGCCGGGAGACCCGGAGCTGTTGCGTCGGCAGAAAGCAATGCTGTTTCCATACTGGACTCTAAAATTGATCTGCGCACCCCTCCCCCGCCTTTGCTCTGTCCTCTTTGTAAGGCGTTGTCACAGCCCAGCATTCGTGTGGTCAGTGATTCCTCTTGCTATTACCATTAAAGCCAGGGGAATATTGAGGCAGATAGAGATGCTCAAGAAGTATCTATCCTCAAAACTGCAGGATTGGGGGGGGGGGGGGGCAGGAGCATATGTCAGCTCCCGGGGTGGCCACAAATACCTACACCTGAGTACGTGACAAGATCTGTTAATTTTACAAGGCAAGCGCATGTGCCATTTGTGTTTTCTGCAAACGGATATTTTGTTTTGCGTTTAGTATAATTCTTCTTTTTTTTTAATCTTTAAATGCACTAAGCTCCTACTGTGTGCTTGGTTGTGAATTAGGCACTTCTCAGTACTTCCTTACAAGATGAGCTCATTTCAGAGAGGTAATGCGGAAGTTTTCGTTAGAAGAGGGAGTTTAATTTTACTCTCGAGTGAATGGACTGCTTGTTGGGAAAAAAAATGGGGGTGGGGGGGAACCAAGGATTTAACCCAGAGGCGTTCTACCACTCAACTACATTCCCAGCCCTTTTTTATTTTGAAACAGGTTTCTCTAAATTGCCCAGGCTGGTCTTGAACTTGCCATCCCCCTGCCTTAGCTTCATGACAGGCGTGCACCACCATGCCGTTGCTTACTGAGAAACCCTAATGGAAGCTGAGGACTGGGGAGAGCTTAAGGGGAATGGGGAAATTTTAAGTTCCAATGTTAACTTTTTCCTGAGAAGGTGTTCAACCCCACTGCTGGAAGGCCAGATGTTGCCAGGAAAGGCTCTCTCCCAAACTTCATTCCCATACAAGGAATTAGCAGAAGCCAGGAGCAAAACGTGTCACTCCAAGGATCAGGGTCTGCAGTGATAAATTCAAGTTGGGATAAAGGGCGGGGACTCACCTCTGCAGGGAGGTGCCACTGCGCATGCGCTCACTGCGGCGCCCACTGGGCTCGAAAGCCTCGGCAGCGGCCCCTGCCGACCAGCGGTCCCCACTGCACGCCGCCCGAATTTGCCTGTGCACATCCCTTTTAAATGAGTTAATTCACTTAGTCCTCTCCCTCCTGGGTAGGCTAGTCTAACGCGTGAGGCAGTTGAGGTTCAAAGAAGTTAAGTCATTTGCTCAAGGTTGCCCAGCTAAAAAGAGGGGACTCACCTTCTACTTAAAAAAGGCAGTTTACTGTAGTTCCAGTACCATTCGCTAGATGTTTTTCATTTGCTTACTCAAAGCCAAGTTTAAATTATGGTTGTGTTCTCACTGCCTGTGTGGCCACGGGCAAGTTACTTAACCTCTCTGAGCCTTAACATGCTGCCATTAAAACTGTGAATAACAACAGAACCTATTTCTGGGCTCCTCTGAAACTTAAGATTGGGCTGGGGGCTGGGCTCCGTGGCTCATGCCTAAAATATCAGCAGTTCCGGAGGCTGAGGCAGGAGGATGACAAATTGAAAGCCAGCCTCAGCAACATAGTGAGGCACTAAAGAACTCAGTGAGATCCTGTCTCTCAATAAAATACAAAATAGGGCTGGGGAGGTGACTCAGTGGTTGAGTGCCTCTGATTTCAATCCCCGGTACTCTTCCCCCCCCCCAAAAAAAAAAAAAAAGATTTGGCCTGGGGGTGTGGCTCAGAGTGGAGCCCTGGCCTGGCATGCCCAAGGTCCTGTGGTCCACCTGCAATCAAACCAATCAAAGCCCCTTGCACTGCCCAGGTATACAGTGATCACTAAAGTTTGCTCGCTGCGGAACCTAATCAGGTCCCCTTAAAATTCGCATGCTGAAATCCTCACCTTCTGAAACTCAAGGTTTTTTTCTCTTTTTGGCGCCCAGTAGTGAACCCAAGCCCCTAAGCAGCGCCCTACCACTGAGCCAAGGAGATCTCCCACCAAAAGGCAGACTTTTTTTTTTTTTTTAGTTGAGATTGGACAATGCCTTTATTTATTTTTATGCCGTGGTGAGGATCAAACCCAGTGCCTCACACGTGTGAGGTAAGTGCTCTACCTCTGAGCCACCAGCCCTGCCCCAAAAGGCAGAATTTTTGCACAGGTAATTCAGTTAAAGTGGAGGCTGGGAAGGGGCTCACTGCAGCATTTGCCTGATAATGTGAGACTCTGGGTGCGCTTGATGCTTTGACTATACCCCTTGGGGCTTTGAAACTTGTGTTTTTTTCTTTTTCCCAGTCTTCTTTTCCCTAAACTTCTCCTCCCTGATCCTCTTTTCCCTAAACTTCTCCTCCCTGATCCTCTTTTCCCTAAACTTCTCCTCNAATATGTCCATTTCCTCCCAAAGCAAATCGACTCCTTGATTAAGCATTACTTGTTGATTTACATTATTCATTGATGCATCAGTTTACACAGTTTACTGTGATAGCTATCGCAGAAGCTGTAGTTTGGTTTTGTCTTCAGTGACACTGGGATGAAGATAGGAATTCTGGCAATAATGGCTAAAAAAAATTATGTAACATTCCAGCAGGCACTAAAAAAAAAGCAATTTTCTAAACAATTTAGTATCCTGAATAGAATTAGATATAATGAACAGGAAAGGTGAAAGTAAACAAACAGATCTGTTAACCTCCTTTTTTGTTCACATTTTAAAACAATCCTCAACAGCTGTTTACCCAATTTAAATTAAACCATTTAAATCACGTGAATAATGAAAAAAAATTTGGATCCATTTTTTTATGAGCACTCCTCATATATATGGACATATGCACATAAAGACATACAACATAAAACACAAGTGTGCACACATAATATAATACATACAACACCTAACATAATAGTAAAGGCCTTGTAGCTTTTCACAGGTGAAATCCCCATTGCAATATTTAAAAACTCCACAGTCAAAAAATAGAACTGATCAGAAAAACATTAACCTAGGTCTGTATGAGCTCAAAAAAACAAAATAGAACTTCATGATATGGGAGAGGGCAATAATAAAATAGATATTGAAAAAAGCATCCTGGTTACCACCTGGGTTTGACTCTTCTTTTGATATCCCATCCTTCTTCCTGTAACTTGCATATGGGTCTGAAGGTATTCCCGCAAGCAAGCCCCAAAGTTTTTTACATTTGAAATAGGCCTTAATGGTGTTCATTATTCATTAGCCTCCAGGTGTGGGAGAAACACTGTCGCAGATGTAAAGATAGCCAAACTAGAGTTCTGGATATCAGCTGTTATGGATTTGAGCCAAATCATCTTCTTTTTGTTCTGTAGAAATCGCTTTAGTTAGTCTCTCTGGAATCCAAATCGGCTGCTGTTCTCCCTGTGGAAACACACAAACAGACCCCGACTCCAGACAATCACTGGGTCAGGACCTTTCCATTATCCTGTTAGAATATCCTTCCAAAGTACCTTGGGCTTATGTACATTTTTTGGACACATGTGCCTTTCCGCAGCACTAAGTCCTGACGAATCCAAATTTAAAAAGTTTAGAGTAAAAAGGGTTATTTTAAGTTTATCTTTGGGGGATGTATACCCCTTCCCAATTCCCTCTTTTTGCTTTAATAAGTACATTTTAATAGTTATGATGAGCTCTTTCAACTATGCCTTGTCCCTGTGGATTGTATGGGATTCCTGTTATATGAGTAAAGCCAAATGATGAGCAAAATTGCTTAAAAGAGGTAGAAATATAGCCAGGGCCATTATCTGTTTTTAACTGTTTTGGAACGCCCACAGTGGCAAAATTTTGTAAGCAATGAGCTATAATATCTTTATTTTTTTCTCTGGCATGAAGGGAGCCCATCAAAAATCCGGAAGGATTATCAACTGTAACATGCAAATATTTTAATTTTCCAAATTCTGGCAAGTGTGCGACATCCATCTGCCAAATATGGTTAGGTATCAGTCCTCTAGGATTGACTCCAACATTAACTTGTGGTAAAAAGGTCACACAATTTTGACATTGTTTTATTATATGTCTGGCTTGTTCCTTAGTTATTTTAAAGCGCTTTTGTAAAGTATTAGCATTGACTTGGAACCTTTTATGAAAATTTGTAGCTGCTTCTGGTGTAGGAAAAATATGTCATGTGTAGTTTTATCTGCTAAATCATTGCCCAAACTAAGGGCTCCAGACAATCCTGTATGTGCCCTGATATGTCCTATAAAGAATGGATCTTTTCTGTCCCAGATTAGACTTCGTATAGTGGAAAACAAAGAGAAAACAGTAGAGGAAGGGGAAATCCTACCAGCATCTTCAAGGGATACTATAGCATTAACTATATACTGACTATCAGAAAATAAATTAAATACAGAATCTTGAAACATCACAAAAGCTTGTAAAACTGCATTAAGCTCTACCTTTTGAGTTGATTGTTTTGGATACTAAAAATGTAAAAGTTTGATCAGGGGTAACTACTGCTGCTGTACCATTATTTGACCCATCAGTGAATATATTTGGAGCATTCATGATAGGTGTTTTTCTTGTCATTTTTTGGAAAAATACAGGATGCAAAGACCAAAAAGACAACAAAGGATTAGATGGTAAGTGGTTATCAAATGAAACATTAGATTTGCACGTGATTATTGCCCAAGTATTTAACTCATTAGCTAACTCATCAATTTGATCCATAGTATATGGAGTAATAATTTTATTGGGAGAAATTCCAAACACTCCCTTTGCTGCTTTTATTCCTTTGAGTATTAATTGTCCTACAGCCTCAGGATACCTAGTAAGAATAGTGTTAGAATAAGAGAAATGTATCCACAATAATGGGCCTTCTTGCAAAATACTCCTGTAGGAATAGTTTTTGTTGGTAGTACAATAAATAATAAAGGCAAACTTACATCAATTCTATCCAAATGCACATCTTCCATATATGTTTCAATGAGTTTTAATGTATTCATTGCTTCAGGCGTTAACATGCGGGCAAAAGGCCAGGCGCCATCCCAACTCGGCTGTGGCTCTCAACAGACAGGTGTGAGCCACTGCGCCCAGATGACTTGGCAAGATTCTTGTATAAACGGGACTCCACAAGGAAGGAAGGGAATCCTGAGGCTGGCGAGTCAGACACAGGACCCATAGGAGTCTGGGCCACGCTCTGACCAAAGAAGTCTTCCCCTGGGTGTCAGGGGATGAGCACATGTAGGGCAAATGGCAGTAGACATTTATACATCTAAAGAGGGGCTGGGGATGTGGCTCAAGCAGTAGCGCGCTCGCCTGGCATGCGTGTGGCCCGGGTTCGAATCCTCAGCACCACATACAAACAAAGATGTTGTGTCCGCCGAAAACTAAGAAATAAATGTTAAAAATCAAAAAAAAAAAAATTAAATATACATCTAAAGATATCTGAGCAGAGACCTAGAGAGGTGACACAGGGAGGCACATGGTTGTCTGTGGGAACAGCACTCCAGGCAGAGGGTGCAGCCCAGGCAAAGGCCCTGGGGCAGAACAAAGCAGGGAGCAGGGAGCCTGTATAGTATAGTTGGAGCAGAGGGAGGAGGGGAGGCAGCAAGGAGAGGGGGCAGTTCTCCCACGGCCAGTGAGCTGCAGAGGGGACCCTGAGGGAGGTGGAACCACCCAGGGCTGCAGGCAGAGGAGGAAGGGACCGGATTCCGGTGCTCACAGGTGCCCTCTGGTGGCTGCTGCAAGAGGACAAGGGGAGTGCAGGCAGTAACCAGGCGGCCCATCCCCCAGCTCAGGAGCCCCTCAGAGCAACAGGGACTGGAGTGTGGGCGCCACCCACCTGGTCTCTGCATTGCCTTGGGGACCCGGGGGGGACTCTGGGGGCCTGGGAAACAGACGCCAACGCTTGTCCCTTGTGCTGGCCGTGGCTAGCGTTGGAACGCCCATGGCACCTCAGGCTCACTCCTCAGCACACCAAGGTGAAATCCCAGACCCTGGCACGTCACCGTCCCCATTTTCCAGATGAGCAGACTCAGATAAAGAGAGGCCAAGTGCGCTGGGGAGGCGCCGCAGCTGCCAGGGCAAAGTCCCCGACTGTGAGGCTGGGGACACTTATGACCCCAGGCCTGGAAGGCTGACTGTCCCACTGGGCTGGAGGTGCCTGCAGGGCTGCCTCCCTCTGGGGACTTTGGGCTGTCCTCAGGTCCCAGAGCCCCCAGGTCCCTTGTCCTGTGGTCCCTGCCAGCGACCCCAGCTTCCACGGCCACGTCCCTCTCTGGTCCTTCTGCCTCCCTCTTCCATCTTTTTGTTTTCTTTTTTTTTG
>NW_025999863.1:2452128-2468412 GCF_001458135.2 Marmota marmota marmota
CGGGAAGGCCGCGCCTCCCCGCTGCAGGCTCAGTCCCCGCGGACAGCGGGGCGGGTGGGCACCCCGCGCCCCGAGCAGGGCTCCGGGCTCTTCGGCTGTGGGTAGTTTAGAGCTTGTGGACGGGTCTCATCTCCCCGGCGTGCAGACCAGCCTGGGGTCGGTGACTCCCTGCTCATAGTGTCCCCGGACCTCCGAAGTGGTGTTCTGTCACCCCTGTCAGCACCTGGGTGGCTGAGCCAGGGTCCTAAACCAGCCCACACCGTATACGTCCTCGCGGCGTCTGCGCCGCGAGTTCGGTTTGGAACCTCAGCCTCGGTGTGAGCCCCAGAGCCCCGCCCCCTCCTGACACCTGGGGGACACTGGGCCCACCCTTTGCCCTCCCCATCGAGTGGAGCGCTGACCTCGTTCTTGCTCAGAGGTCTTCCGAAGTCCTCTTCAGCCTTGGATCCTGAGCTCTGCCTTCTGACTGACTCTTGGGAGCGCACCTCTCCTTCCGGGAGCGCACATTTCCGCACTCCAGAACCAGGTCCTGTCCTAGAGGTGATCTTGAGACTCCCCTCTCCAGTAAGTCCGCTTGTTAGATCAGACTCCCTCTTCCTTGCACAGGGCCAGAGCCCTTATGTCCTTGCTCTGACTTCCCTTTTTTGCTTGTTCTCTTATATTGATCTTTGGAGGGTCTCCAACTGGTTCCAGGATAGATCTCTTTAGGCTCTCACTCTGTGCCCCATTCTCTGGTCTAGGTTCAGCGTTCTGTAACTGCTTTTTCTTTCTCCTAGCTGGGGACCTCATTTAACTCTCTTGAGACTGAGCTTAGAGCATCTCCATCCCTGGGACCCAGGTGGGGGGCCGGCATCCTTGTGTCTGATCCTTCTTGCTTCAGAATTGTGTCCAAGACCACTGCTCCTTGGGAGCTGGGGATACCAGCCTTTGGTCTTCCCTCCCTCTGGTCAGTGCACCTGTCAGTGCATTTTCCTCCTCACTCCTCCCTTTCCTTGCTTCCATCCTTCTCTGCCCACTGGGAGCCAAAAGGCAACCTTCAGGCTCTGTGATAATAGGGTACACACCCCCCCCCCCAGAGTACTCCTCCAGACCCACACCATACACACTTCCTCTCTGGGGTTTTGGGAAGTAGAGATCTGCCCTGAAGATGAGGAGATCTGAACACTGGACCCCACCGCACTTTGGCGGAGGGGCTGGGGCTGCATTCTTACATCCTCCAGGGCCTTGAAATACAATATGATGAACTCTGCTTGATCCTCTGGTGGCTGGGCCCCCCCATTCCAGTTAAGCCAAGGTGACCCTTCTTTTAAGTTCTTTAAGCCCTGAGCCTCTGTTCAGGGGAGCTTGGGGCTGCTGCATAACTTCCCAGGCCCTAGGCACCTCTGTCTCTTGGGGTCTCTTGCTACTATCTCAAGTACCTTAAATGTCATTGAAAAGCATCTTTTTTTCAGGAGCTTTCTCTAGCTCATCGTGTGAATGGCTGGAGATGTTGTTGTTTGGTGTGCATAAAGGCTGCTCCAAGGGGAGGATGTGGGGACTTATTGGTAAATAAGTCTGAGCCTTCACTTGAGGCCCAAAAGAAGGCTTGAGGGTGAGGTCTGCAGTGTTGGTACACGTGTGCGTTTTTATGGAGGGGGCCTTACCCCCACACACACACCCAAGGCTCAGAGGAGCCCATGCTGCAGAGGCCAGGTGCTGCTGCTTTGTCTTGGCTGATGTGTCCCCATGTGGTTCCTATGAGTTGAAACTGTGCTGGCTCTCAGGGCCTGGCACTGTTTATAAACACAGTTCTGACAGGCAGGCGGATCCGGATGAAGCTGGGCAGGAAGTGATCTTGGAGTGTTCCAGGCTTCTTCCTGAATATTTGTCTTCCCTGGCTCCCTCTACAGCCCCCCTCCTCAGTGTCAAGGGCAGGTTTCTTGGTGGCAGCAGCTGCGGAGAAATTCGAGTCGAGAGCATATGGCAGGAGAGGGGTGTGCTGGATGCTCACTGGGCTTGGGATGTCCAGCTTGGTTGGAGAGGCTGGACCTTGGTGGACAGGGGCTCCAGTGGATAATGTCAGCAGGGCTGTGGGCTTTTGGCTGATCACCAGGGTCAGCACTCACCTGTCAGCACCACCCCTCCTTTCTAAGGGCTTGGGTCTCTTCCAGGAGAAACATTTTGTCTGTGAGTCTTTTTCTTACTGCACAAGGTAGAAAGTCAGTCCCAAGGTAGGGGGCCAGCAGGCTCCTGCTTACAGGGCTGTGTCAACCTCCTGCCTCACTCTTAAGTGGCCAAAGACTGGCCACCGAGGCCTGTGACACCCAGGCCACTCTGTGAACACCTGGTGGGGCTCTAGAAGCTCCGACTTCTGCTGTCCCAGGCAGGTGTCTGTGGCTGCGGGCTCCTGTGGGCACGAGGCCCTGGGACTCGACCAGTCTTGTTGCTCATGCTGTTTGCCTTCCCCTGGAGGTTTTCCTTCCACCACATTTTATCTATCCCAGGCTGGTTTAAGGGCCCAGCAGGTGATCCCTGGCCCATCCCTTGAGGACACTTGGCTTGCATCCCTCTCAGGGAGTCCTCACCGCCTTTGGTGGCTGGCTCTTGAGAAAGAGTACCCCAAGAGCCAGCAGGTCAAACACTGGGACCTGTAGAGTCTGCTTGATTTAGCCAGAGAGACCTGGACAGGAAGTCAGTGCCAGATCCTGCCAATCCCCCTTCCTGACTGTGGCACCAGGCATGAGACTGTGTGGCTACTGTGTGGCTACTCAGCAGCCTTCAGCTAGGGCCCGTGACTGTGAACATGTGTGGCTGTCATGACTGGGAGCTCCTGACCTGGAGCAGGTGGAGACCAGGATGCTGCTTAGCACCCTGCTGGGCCCAGAGTGCCCCCCCATGGGACAACTTGGCCTAGTGCCCACAACACCCAAAGGAGTCCCTGCCTCATCAGTGCCCAGTGGGGAGGAGGCATCAGAAAGGAGCCATCCCCAGCCTCAGTGAGGCCTTGATCCCCATGCCACCCCTGAGGGCACTCCTGCTCATCTGGCAGGACTGTTCTAAGGCTCAGAGCAAAGCGTGAGGGGTGTGCGGCTGTCTTGGCAGGTGACAGCAGTAAGTAGCTGTGGCTGCGCTCTAGAGCAGCGTGTTTGTGGCTGAGGCTGGGTGAGCACTCGCCCCACCGGGTGCTTTATGTGGATTCCCTCACCTGGCACCTCCCAGGGTCCCCGCTAGGTGCAGATTGTTATCTTCGCCCATGAAGAAGAGAGTGGAGACTCAGAGGAGAGGTTGTCAGTGTTTGCTGGCCAGGAACTGGCAGGGGCTGTTTCCTACGGCAGGATGAGATCCCAGTTCCTGTCTGGGGTGCTTTCAGACTTGAAGAGGGAGCCTGAACTAGATTGTGGGGGTGGGGAGCCGGCGCTCTGCCACAGTGGTGCCGCCTAGGAGTTTGGGGGGGCGGTGGGGGCAGGGTGAGCTGGCAGCCCACAGAAGCTGCCAGTCCTGGGGGGGTGTAACTTTGCAGCAGTCCTGGTTTCCAGCCCCCGCCGCATGACGCCCCTGATGTCGCCAGCTCTGGCCTCTGAGAGCATGTGTGTGGTTGCTCTTCTTCAGAACATGGTGATGAGTTTCCGAGTCTCCGACCTCCAGATGCTGCTGGGATTCGTGGGCCGCAGCAAGAGCGGGCTGAAGCACGAGCTGGTCACCAGGGCCCTGCAGCTGGTGCAGTTCGACTGCAGCCCCGAGCTGTTCAAGAAGATCAAAGAGCTGTACGAGACACGCTACGCCAAGAAGAGCGCAGAGCCCGGCCCGCAGCCCCACCGGCCCCTGGACCCGCTGACCATGCACTCGGCCTACGACCGGGCCAGCACAGTGCCCAGGACTCCCCTGTCGGGCCCCAACATTGACTACCCTGTTCTCTATGGGAAGTACTTAAATGGACTCGGACGTTTGCCCACCAAGACCCTCAAACCAGAAGTCCGCCTGGTGAAGCTGCCCTTCTTTAACATGCTGGACGAGCTGCTGAAGCCCACCGAGCTAGGTGAGTGGCGCCTCCCGACTCAGCACCCTCCAGCCACACAGCCCGCCTCACACGTGACCGTGGCGTGGCAAGTGGGGAGGGAGCTGGGGCTTTCCTTCCCAGACAGCGAGGGGACTGCCTCTGACTGTTGTTGTCATGTAACAGATTGCCCTCAAGCCTAGCACTTAAATGACAGATGTCAATCAGCTGTCAGTCCCCGGAAGCACAGCCTGAGCCTGTTGTCAGGAGCTCCCGGTGCCAGGGCTGAGGGAGCCGCTTCCCCAAGTGGTCTCCCATAGGCCTGGGTCCCTTGCCATGGTGCCCTGTGGCCCCTGAGTGGGCTGCCTGGGTGTCCTCCGAGCACGGTGGCTGGCTTGTCCTAGAGCTGGTGTTCTCAGGGAGAAAGGAGAAATGGAGGGAGATCCAGGACACTCACGTGTAAAGGCAAGGCTGAGCTAGAAACCACGGCTGTGCGTCTCTGTGTGTGTGTGTGTGTCAGACAGACAGACAGATACTGGGTCTTGTGGTGTTGCCCAGGCTGGCCTTGAACTTGTGAGCTCAAGTGATCCTGCTGCCTTAGCTTCCCAGGTAGCTGGGCCTGCAGGTGCGTGTCTGCACGCCCGACTGCCACACTCTGCTTGATAACTGATCTCGGATGGGCCACACCTTCACTCTGGCCGTGTTCTGTTGCTCACATGGATGCTTCTGGTACAGCGTGGCAGGGCGCCACGCCAGGCCGTGGCTGGCTTCATGTGCCGAGTCCTTGTGGAAAAGGGGCTGAAGAGCTGTGTCTGACCTGCTCCCTTCCTCCAAAGGCTCTTGTCTCAGGCACCAGCCTCAGGACTAGCCTTTGACAGCCCCTTGGGCCAAGGTGAGGCTAGGCTTCCATGTACTTCTCTGAGGCTGGACAGTCAGGTGGAGGAGACCAGCAGGGCTCCAAGGTCCTCTTGTTTATTCACGGTCCCCATCATTGACATCAGGATCTCACTGTACCTAGCTATAGACAGGCCCATGACCTTGCTGCCTCATCTGAAGGCTTGGCCAGGGCTGGTCACGATGGTGTAGGCACGCCCTGGGCCCTCCCGGAAGCCTCATACACACAGGCCAAACATGGGTGTTGACCCTGGGCTCAGCCAGTCGCTGGCCTGGGCTCAGGGCTGAGGAGGCCTGGACAGCCCCAGGCTCATGGGTGGGCAGAGCATCCAGCCTCCCAGGTCCCCCAATGGGAAGGGGAGTATAAGGGGCCTTTGCTGGACCCCTGTCCAGGCTCTCAGACTTTACCAGGCTCCTGAGCATGCCGGGAGACCCCCACCCTTTGTCTCTCCCACCTGCCTCCATCTTCCATCCAGTTTGTTAGTTCCTATAAGTAATGGAGAACCTGATGGGTGGGGTCCCAGTGCAGTGCCAGGCGCAGGGCATGCAGCTATCAAGAATGCAGGCATTGTCTCTAGCACCCCACTTAGGGTTGCAGGGTCCCTATCCTGTGGTCTGCTCTAAGGGCCCTACTGCCGCCTCCGCCCTTTCCAGTCAGCCCCTTATGTCCTCACAGAGTCTGTACCTGCCTTTGCAGGTAGGCAGCAGAGGCCACGCCTCCTGGCTTCCTGGCTGCAGCTCAGAACCCCTCTTCATCCACCCTGCTGACCCAGCATCCTGCCTGGCCACCAGTGAGGACCAGGGGCCCTTGTAGGGCCTGCACATTTCAGCTCTAGCCAGACCCCTCTCCTGCTCTGGAGCTTGGAGCCAGGAGGGGGTGCAGGCCGCATCTCCCTCCCACTGACCACCCTTGGACCTCCTGTCCTCGTGGGACTGGGTGGGAGGGACTCTGGTCCCTGATGAGGTTTCAGGAAGTGAAGGGAGGAAGGGCAGCCTTGACCTCAGCAGTCCACTGAGGCCGCATGCTCCGGCAGAGTCTCTCGGGAAGTAGGTTGGCCCAGGAGCACCTGTCCAGAGTCAAGGGTGCATTGGGGACCAGTGTCCTCCAAGTTTGTGCTGCTGGCCCCTGGCCAAGCCCACTCTGGGTGCTGGCAGCCATCTCCCTGGGGTTCTGGGAGAGCTGGACGGTTCTGAAGGTCAAAGTGGCGTCCTGAACTCCAGGGGTCTCCAGAATGACTTGAGCAGCAGGGAGGCTGGGTCCCCAGCCTGGGTGCTGAGGGGACGGGCTGGAGGTGACTTTGAACCTGAGGTATCCAGCCTCATCTCCTGCCTGCATGTGGGCTTGCTTCCTGCAGGCTGCCGCCCCACACTGCATTGCTGTGCCCCTGTCCCCCCAGGTCTGGTCACCTGATCTCCGGGAGAGCCCACTCCGCTGTCTCCACCAGGAGCATTCTGCTCTTGCTCAGAACAAAGAGGCTGACCCCGCCCTGCCTTCCTCCCCAGAGTCCCCTGTGTGCTCCAGTCTGGGGGAGCCTCTCCCAGCAGAGCGCGCTGCCTCCCCGGGACCCCGTGCCCTGTGCTCGTAGGTGCCGTGGCAGAACCCACGGTTCTGGGTCCCAGCCCCCAGCCTTCCATGATTTGCCCGCTTCTAGAGGCCCAGCTCTGCCAGCTTCTCTTTCCTCCTTGCCCCGGCCACGACCCACTAACCAAAACAAGACCCACACGCCCAAGTGGACTCCCCCAGTAGAGCTGCGGCTGGCTCTGGGCTGCAGGCTGCACCGGGCGGATGGGAGCCATAAATCACCTCGAGTGGAATGCTGGGTGGGGGAGGGGTGGGCGCTGGCGCAGACCAGGAGCTGGAAGGGCCGGGAGGCAGATGGGCGGCTCTGTGGGGTGTGGGACTGGTGCCTCCAAAGGTCAGGAGACTTGCCCAAGGTCACACAGAGCCCCGCTCCATCCTCCCTGTCCTGACCTCATTCCCAGCAGATTGGACTTTGCACTGCCTCCTGGGAGGTCAGGTTTGGAACCCTGCCCTCAGCAAGGGGAGCCTGGGCAGGTGAGCCTAGGCAGAAGGCCATTGATGACCTCAGCAGAGAAGGGCCAGGCAGTACCAGGGGCCCAGACCCTCCTCCCAGAGCGTGCCCAAGAGGCGCCCTCATGAGACCAGGGCAGAGGAGGGAAATTCACTGCCACCAGAGCTGCTGGCTCCTGGCGTCCTGAGGCAGCACTGCAGCCTACCGCAGGCGGGTGAGTGGCCCCTGGGTTGTCCCCAGGGGGCAGCGTCAGTGATGGCTAGGGGCTCTGGTCTGGTGCTGCTGTGTTGTGTGTAGGGCACACGTGTGCCCCTTTTCTGGGCTCTTAAGCCCTTTGGCCAGCACTGCCCTGATGCCAGACACAGTGTTGGTATCTCCTTGTCCCGGTGCCGCCCAGCAGGCACTAGAGGGGACTGGGGTATGGCTGTCCTCGTGGGGGGTGGGCTGGGGGCTGTTGTGGAGGAGCTGGCAGGAAGGCTTCCCGGAAGAGGCGGTATTCCAGCCTAGACCTCAGGCCGAGGAATTGGCCAGGCATAGAGGGGGGCAGGGCGCGGACTCCAGGCAGAGGAACAAGGAGAGCAGGGGCCTGGCGTCTAGAGGGCTCCCTCACAGGACTGAGTGGAGGCCATTGTGGCCCGAGGGTGAGGTGCCCCAGGAGGAAGGACAGTTTCCTGAACCCCCAGGGATGGTGGGCTCGGGAGGAGTGGAGGCTGGCGGGTCTGGGGGCTGCAAACCTTGTGGGGCCCGGTGCACTCTTCTGCGTCTCCTGTCTGTCTGGGCTTTGTTTATTTTTGTTTTTAGTTTTTGCTGTTGTTCTGGAGGTTGAATACAAGGGCACTTTCCCCTGAGCTACTTCCCCATTCTTCACGTTTTTATTTTTGGTTTTGAGACAGGACAGGGTCTTGGCGAGTTGCTAAAGCCTTCCTAACCTGCCGGGCTGTCCTCAAGCCCGCATCGTCCTGCCCCCCCTCCTGAGTCACTGGCCTTGTAGTGTGTGCCACCATGTCCGGCTGGTCTCTCTGTTTTTTGAGGATGGGTAACGAAGGCTTGAACTTAGGGGCACTCAACCACTGAGCCACATCCCCTGTTTTGTATCTTATTTAGAGACAGGGTGTCACCACGTTGCTTGTTAGTGCCTTGCCATTGCTGAGGCTGCCTTTGAACTCTGGATCCTCCTGCCTTAGCCTCCCAAACTGCGGGGATTAGAGGCAAGGGTCACCACACCCGGCTGGTCTCATGTAATTTTTTTAGTTGTAGGTGGATGCAATACCTTTATTGTATTTATTTACTTTTATATGGTGCTGAGAATTCTACCCAGTGCCTCACACATGCTAGGCAAGTGCTCTACTACTGAGCCACAGTCCCAGCCCATGTTCTCGTTTTTTTTTTTTTTTTTGAGAGAGAATTTTAATATTTATTTTTTAGTTTTCGGCAGACACAACATCTTTGTTTGTATGTGGTGCTGAGGATCGAACCCGGGCCGCATGCATGCCAGGCGAGCACTACCTCTTGAGCCACATCCCCAGCCCATGGTCTCATTTTTCAACATTTTTTCTTCTTTTTTAATGGTACTGAACTTAATCCCGGGCACTTAACCACTGAGCCACATTCCGAGCCCTTTTTATTTTTTGTTTTGAGTCAGGGTCTTACTAAATTGCTGAGGCTGATCTTGAACTTGTGATCCTCTTGCCTCAGCCTCCTGAGTTGCCCGGATTATAGGCCAGTGCCACCATGCTCTGCTTAATGTCTTTTTTTTTTTTTTTTTTAAGTTCTAGATGAACACAACACGTTTACGAATTTAAATATTTATTTTTATGTGGTGCTAAGAACGGAACCCAGGGCTGGGGGGAGGGCTAGAGCAGGCTGGGGGCACAGGCTGGGGCCACAGGCAGGGCACTGCACAGGCAAAGATGCAGAGCTGAGCAGCATCCAGGGCCACGTGCTGGAGCCGGCTGCCCGTTACCTAGCAGCCCCAGCACCAGGCTGGGTGCGGAAGCCAGGGTTCAGGGCTGGCAGGTTCCTCACGCCTTCAGGGTTGGAATCCCCAGGCCCTAGTGGGGGTTAGATGCAGCCCCCGCCCTGGCGCTGTCCAGCCTGGTCACAGTGCTGGGCTGGAGCCTCTGGTGCTGCCCACCGACAGACCCTGTTCTGATTTTGCCTGGGGTGCTGTCCAGGACCTGCTTGGCACCCTGGGTCTCTGGCGAGGGGAGCGTCGTGCTGGGCAGGGCCGAGAGTAGCAGGCAGTGTGGAGGCCCACGGAGAGGTCTGGTGGGAGCCGAGGAGCCTGTGTGTGTGCAGCGGGTGGGCGCCTCAGCCTGGGGGCGGGGCCTCGGGGGAGGGGGAAGGTCTGTCTGATTGGGTATTTGATCGTAGGCTGCCTTCCCTCGACTTGTACTCGCTGCAGAAAGTCCAGGCCCCCGCAAGGGATCTGCTGGGCTGTGATCCAGCCGCCCGAGAGGGCCCCGGTGTGGGCTGCTGCTGCCCCGCTCTCCTTGAGCATCTGCCGGGCATTAAACATTCATCAGAGCAGGCGCCCGTCCGCCCCTGATGGCTGTGGGATCCTGGGTCCCTGGGTCCAGCTGGTCCAGGGTCCTTGCACCTTCCTCCACTCCTGGGCCACGAGGGGCGGGCTGTGTGTGACCCTCGGGCCGAGCACCTGCTGGTCGCTGCCCTGCTCGTGCCCTCTGGCTCCTTGGAGTCCAGGGAACCAGTGCTTGCTGGTTCCTCAGAGTCCTGCCTTGATTAGGTGCATGTGTGTGGCCCCCCCCACCCGCCACCCGCCATGTGCCCACACACACCAGCGTCGCCTGTGGACCTCATGCCAATGTGGGCCTACAAGGGAGAGCAGGAGGTCTGTGGGGAGGTCGGTCAGTTCCCAGGAGGTCAAGGTTGTGAAGAAAAGCCAGGCATGGCCGTGGCAGGTTTTCAGTGAGGGGCTCAGGGAAGCATTTTATTCCGAGGCGATTGTGCAAGGGAAGACAGAGGGCCATGGAGGTAGTTGTAGGAGGAATGTTCCAGAAGAGAGACCAGTAAGTGCAAAGGCCCTGAGGCAGGATGTCTTTAGCTGATGGGGTCCTGAGGAGGAGACTGGGTGGCTGGGCCCGTGGTCCGTGTGGACAGGGGCCTCCTGGAGTGGTTTGGGCCTGAGGAATGATGGGGAGTGGCCGTGCGAACAGGGTAAGGTGGGGGGGTTGAGTGGCTGGGAGCTCCCCATCTGCAGCTCTTTGTGAGAGTTCAGGGCTCTGATCGGAGCCAGGGAAGGCAGCCCGAGGGCCCGGCCTCTGGGTGCCTGCGGTGTTTGGGAACAGCCTCCGGGACTGGCCAAGGGAGTGGGTATGTAGCAGGATGGGGAGGAGGGGGCTTGGCCCTGGACACCAGGCAGTGTGTCCTTGCTTCTGACCAGTGTGGCAGAGGCACACAGTTTTAGAGGAGACGCCAGCCTTTCTGGACAGGGCTATGTCACAGCCCAGGTGACAACTCACCTCTGCCGGCTGCTCGGAGCAGCATCAGGACGTGGGCCAGCGGTACAGTGGAAGAGGTGTGCAGGGCCGACCCCAGGCCCTGAGCCAGCACGCTGCCTGCCTGGCCTCACCTAGAAGTGGATGCCCCTCAGGGAAGGGCGGATGCTGTGTCTTTGGTGACTGGGCTCAGGCCTTTCTCACTACTTTAAGCCACCTGCTGGGGACCTGCCCTCCACTCCTGCTTTCCGGGAGCAGCTGCAGGGTGGAACAGGTGGGGGTGGCATTTTGATCTCCTGCCTGGTCTTCAGGGCCTAGCTCAGGTGTCACCTTGTGAGGCCTCCCCTCCTGCCTCCAGAATAATTGCCCCCCAGGCCCCTGGGCAGATCCAGGCTTGTCTGCAGGTGGCCTGTGTGCACCCCCTTCACAGTTCGGTGGCATTCAGCCAGAGACCTGCTAGGCCCTCAGCAAGCAGCATCGTGGCTGTCACCACAGTCACCTTTGGGCCCTAAGCACAGACTCAGTAGTGGTGGGCACCCCAGGAAGCGGACCTGTGAGGAGGCGCAGGCCTCCTGGCTCTGGGCCCGAGTTGCTCTTAGGTGGAACGGGTGTCCTGTCCCGTGTCATCTAGCCTCATGATCTGGGTTCAGAAAGTTCTGGGCAGGGTTGGCAGGCCAGAGCCAGTCCCAGAGCAGCCTGAGCTCCCGGTGCCCGGCTCACTGTGGCTGGGATCCTCCCTGCAGAAAGGTTTCCGTGGAGCCTGTTCGGTTTCTGCCCCAGGCCAGGAGCCTCCCCACCCTGTGTCTGAGGTCTGCTGGTCTGCTGCTGATGGTGAGAGCCTTGGTCGACGCCATTGTTTCCATCGCTCAATCTGGCGAAAGTCGAGCTTTTGGCTTTGATCATCTTACCTGTTTGGTTTTCATTTTTTCTCGAGTGTTTCTTCCTTCCAGTGACTTTGGCTTTGACTTGCCCTTCTTCTTCCAGCTGCTCCTGGAGGAAGCCTGCATCTTTCATCTTACGTCTTCTCTGACCTGTGGCCTCTGCCTGCCATCCAGCTCCTTGGGAGGCTGGGGCTGGAGGATCGCAAGTTCAAGGCCAGCCTGGGAATCTTAGTGAGACTCTGTCTCAAAACATAAAGAGGACTGGGGGTGTGACTCAGTGGCGGAGCCCTAGTTCCGTCCCCAGCACCACAAAATAGAAACTGAAATCCTCTTCCTCTCCGGGAACTGCTTTGGCTGCGCCTGCAAGTGTTGCTCTGTTGTGTTTCGCACTTGGTTGAAAGGTTCTCTCTGCCCCGCGGCCTTAGCTACAGTGGAGCGTGAAGGACAGCTGTGACCCCGGCCTGGCGCCACCTCTCAGGACCTTCCTGACCTTGGCCCTAGGAGGTTCTAATGATCTCTAGCGAGGCCCCACATGTGGTCCCACCGTGGCCAGCCGCTGTGGTCCCTGAGTTGGGGCCAGCTTCTGAAAGCATGCAGGGAGCCAGGCCAGGGCCCAGCTGGGTTGTCCTCCCCTACTCCTGCAAGGGGACGAGATCAAGTTTCCTGCACCAGGGGCCCTGGGCAGTCTTGCCACGTTCACAGGACCCCACTGGCTCTGGCTTCCCATTTCCTGTTTCCTGGTCTGGAGAGGGGCTCAGAGACGTGGCTGCATGTGGGTGCCTGCATCAGGGTTTGGGGCAGACGTGGCCCTGACCCCACTCGTCTTCAGTCCCACAGAACAGCGAGAAGCTGCAGGAGAGCCCGTGCATCTTCGCCCTGACGCCCCGGCAGGTGGAGCTGATCCGGAACTCCAGGTGCCCGCCCATCTGCCTGCAGGGCCGCTGCGGTGCCCGAGAGTCACGTCCCTCACGTCCAGGGCCACGTGCTCAGTGTTGGCACATACCCTTCAGCTCCAACATGGACTCCACGTCCCCCTTCACAAGGGACCCAAGATGCTGTGGGCGGGGCTGGGTGGTTCTGTGGGTGTTGTCCTGGGCTGCAAGGTGCTGAACAGCACCCCTGGCTTCCATCACTCGGCCAGGAGCTCCCCAGTTGTGACACCACGTTTCCCCGGACATCACCTCCTATCCCCTGGAGGCAGGGTCAGCCCAGATGAGGCACCTGAGCTATAACAGGTGGAATGCGGGGCCACCGGGAGCTCTCTGAGGCCTTCGCGTGTCCAGCTAAGACACAAGCCCCGCTGGGGAGCCCTTGTCAGATGCCGTGTGTGCCGGGCACGTGCTGGGTGCTCCTCGCCCTCCACCCAGAGGGGTTCCCATGAGCACCCCATCTGTCTTCCAGAGACCAGCAGACACTCAGGACGGGAGGTCACACTGAGGGTGCAGCTCAGGCAGAGCATGTGTGTGTCCCATATGAGGCACTGGGTTCCATTCCCAGCACCACAAGCAAAGACAGGAGAGGTCACTTGGCCAGCTCCTCTGGGGGCCTGTGCAGGGCTAGGGTCACAACCCACGTCTGAGTCCGTGGAACCCACGTCTGAGTCCCTGCCTCCTTATGGGTCCAAAGTCCCCCAGCCCCTCATCCTTGCTCTTGAAACTGGTCATGGCTTTTGTCTAGTGCAGTGGCCACAAAGGCTGGGTGGCCTGGCAGAGGTTGGGGACCCACTGAGCCTCGTCTTCCTGGGGTGTGAGCCTCACGGCCACAGCCCCTCCCGCTCAGGCCCTGCTGCACGCAGCGCCACACAGAGCCTGCCCCGGGCGTGCGCCCCTCGCCTGAGATGCGTCGTCTTCCCAGCGTGGGCCAGGGTGGCTGGTGTCCTCCGGTGAGCCCCTCAGCGAGGGTGCCGCTGGCTCCCCGGCAAGACCGCGGTCCAGCTGGCGAGCGGCGTGCGTGCTGGCCCCTCCCTCACTGACCTCCTCTCTCCTTGGTCCGCTCGGTGCAGGGAGCTGCAGCCCGGAGTCAAGGCCGTGCAGGTGGTCCTGAGGTACGTCTGCAGCCAGGCCGCGGCCACCCGCCCTGACCACGGCCCTCCCACCCTCACCCCGCTGCCATGTCCTCGTCACGCACTGCATCCCAGGCCCTGCACCGCAGGCCCCTTGTCCCGCTCTCTGACCCCCATCATTGTGTGGGGACCAGCAGTTGCTCCCAGCCCCCAGAACAGCTGTCCCTGTTGTTGCTGCAGGATCTGCTACTCGGACGCCAGCTGCCCGCAGGAGGACCAGTACCCGCCCAACATCGCTGTGAAGGTCAACCACAGCTACTGCTCGGTCCCGGTGAGCCGCGGCCCTGCTTGGCGGGGGGGGGGCCGGGCGGGGGGAACACCGCTGGCCCAAGTGCCCTGAGTAGCCGTCCTCTTGCAGGGCTACTACCCTTCCAACAAGCCTGGAGTGGAGCCCAAGAGGCCCTGCCGCCCCATCAACCTCACCCACCTCATGTACCTGTCCTCAGCCACCAACCGCATCACCGTCACCTGGGGAAACTACGGCAAGGTGAGCGGGCCTCCCCTACCCAACCTGGCTTCCCCCTGGCCTGGCCCTGCTGGGCTGACCCCTGCCCTCTCCCCAGAGCTACTCGGTGGCCCTGTACCTGGTGCGGCAGCTGACCTCGGCGGAGCTGCTGCAGAGGTTGAGGACCATCGGGGTCAAGCACCCGGAGCTGTGCAAGGCGCTGGGTGAGTGGTGGCGGGGGCCCAAGGCCGCCCTGGTACCAGGGACCGGACCCTCCTTCCTGGGCGTGAGGGGTGGGCTTGACAGTCTGTGAGCCCAGGCCTAGCAAGTCAGCTTGGGGGCTGTGGCACCAGGGAGGCTAGGAGGCCTCTGCACGATGCTGCGGGGTGGGGAGCAGGCTGCGGCCCATAGGGGCCGAGGACTTGGGGCCCTGTTCCCAGGGCCTGTGCCCTCAGGGAGCCCTCAGGCTGCCATGGGTGGCTCTGGCCTGGCATTCAGGCAAGGTGGGGTCATAGCTGGCTGAGGGTGACGCGCAGGGGACGAGGCTGCTATTTCCTCCTTCCTGTGATCATGACGCGTGCTGTTGTTAAGTAACGAAACCTAGAGCACCTGAGAGGCGCTGGGTGCCCCGGCAGGCGGGCAGGAGCAGTGTGTTCTTCCTGGGTGCCTGCCAGGGGTGCCAAGCACAGGCACTCAGGCTGTGTGGCCTGGAGAAGCTGCTGGTCGTCTTTGGTGTCCATTCTTCACAAGAACAGGCCCAAGCCATCCTGGGGAGGCCTCTCCGTGGGCCTGCCTTGCGGGGCGGGGCTGGGCTGTGAGGTCCTGTCCTTGGAGGGGCAGTTGGGTGGGGCCCAACCACCTGGTCTCTGGATTCTGGTGCCCGCTGGAGACGCACCACAGGTCCCTGGGCTTGTTCAGCCCCTTCCACTAACCCAGTCTCTTGCAGGTGGGAGGGGAGGGCCTTGCCCAGCCCAGATGGACCCTGGGCTCCACCCCAGCTCTCCACATCCCGTGGCCTCCAGCCTCGGAAGGGCCTCTGAGCCTCACTATGTGGAAGCCTCCTGCCCTCGCCCCCAGGTGGGAGTTAGCCCACTGCCCCTGCGTGTCACAGAGGAAGCCCTGTGTGTGACCCAGCCCTGTCCCCGTGACCAGAAGGAGACAGGCAGAGTCATCGTTGTGGCCCCGTGGCCCCAAGGCCTGTGCACCTGCTCTGCCACCTCTGCTCCCCTTCAGGGCCCTGGGGGAACAGTGGCCCCTTGACCAGGAGGAGGTTGTGCTGCTGATGGTCGGGCATGGGCCTGACTGTGGCCCCCCTTGAGCAGGTCCCACCCTAGGGGTCTCTCCCAGGAGCTTGGCAGGGGGCTGAGGTGGCAGGTATCTGCCCAGGCAGCCACAGGTGTGCGTCTCCATGTTGGCCTCTTTGTCTCCAGGAAGTCCTGTGGGTCTGCGTTACCCTCTGGCTACACACACAGCCTTCCCCGCGCCCTCTAGCTGTCTGGAGTCGCCCCAGCACTCAGCAGGAGGGAGTGCACACTGAGGAGGCCGTGTGAGCAGGGAGGGTGCAGGAGGCCAGGCAGTGAGGACCTGGCCAGGGTGGGAGGATGGTGCCGGCACCATTGGCCCAAGGCCTGCCCACCTGGCCCTTGAGTGCCCAGGGCTCTACGGAGGTCTTGGGCTCAGGCCGCTCCTGCCCCCAGAGGAGGGAGAGCACTCAGGTACCCACAGACTGGGGGTCAGGAGGGGCACAGAGAGGCACTTCCCAGGCAGGCCTGAGACAGGAGGAGGGGAGTCCCAGGCAGAGAAGACGGCTTCCTGGAGGAGGCCACGGGCCACCAGGGCCATGAGAAGGCCATCTTCTCCTAGGGCCTGCATGTCCTGAGACCTTCCCACAGACTGTGTGGCACCCTGAGACCTCTTTCCCTGCCACAGAAGTTGGGCTTCACCCTGAGGCTGCTGTGTGTTGGGCACAGATGCCACTTGGCCTTAGGGTGGTAGGGAATCCCTGTCCAGTCCCCACCATGTCCTTGGGGAGGTGTTTTGGTGACGGAATAGCCGTCACTGTGGGTGCTCTGTGGGTGCTGGGTGCTGCCAGAATTTCTCCGGAAGAGCTCAGCAGGAGCTCCACAGGTGAGGGGACCTTTCTGGACCCTTGGCTAGGCACAGACTGGGCCTTGGGGTCCTGCAGACACTCTTCCCAGCCCAGCCTGGGTCCCCACCAGGGAAGCGTCTTCTAGGAGTGAGCGCGTCCTGAGGGCTGTGACCCAGGCTGCCCGTCCCTCCCCTCTGACACTGTCCTCTGTCCCCTCCACGTAGTCAAGGAGAAGCTGCGCCTGGATCCCGACAGCGAGATCGCCACCACCGGTGTGCGGGTCTCCCTCATCTGCCCGGTGAGTGGCTGGCAGGTCCCCGCACTGCTCCCTCCCAGAGCCGCGTGGCCCGGGCATCCTCCTTCCCCCCAAGTGGCGCTGGTGCAGCTGGTGTGGGAGCGAAGGCGGGCAGGGCCTGGCTGGGGTCCCCTTGGTGTCCCGCGGGCCTGCT
>NW_025999863.1:2473948-2478012 GCF_001458135.2 Marmota marmota marmota
TTTTTTTTTAAATCTCCCACACTTATAAAGACTCTCAAATACAGTCTATGGAATGTCTGCTGTGCTCTGTACCCAGCGGGCACCGCCCTGCCCCACTCACAGGCCTGGCCCCTGTGTCCAAGGCACCTCATGTCTGGGCCGGGGGCCTGGGCAGCCCTGCCCGCCTGCCCACCCACCGCCCCACGTAGATCTAGGGTTAGTGTGAGCTCGTCTCAACTGAGATCCGGCCCCGGGGCTGGGCCCCACCTGACCCGTCCTGTGCCAGCCACCCCCACCTCTGGGGAGCTGCTTCCTCAGCTTAAATAACTTTTTAAAATAAAACTGCAAATATAAATATCTTTCTTTCTCAAAAAATAGGATTTTTGCTTTCATTTTTTTTTTTTTGGTTTTTACATTTTTCGTTTTTTTTTTTTTTCCTGTTTTTCCTTTTGGTCTGTCCCACCTCCTACAGTCCCGGTGGCCCACACTGCCCCCATCCTGGGCCTGACTTGGACCTGGGCCGCAGCACGGCCACAGGCTGCTGCGCCCACCACCACTCAGGGGTCCCAGCAGTGCCCCGTGTCCCTGGCCACCCAAGGGGAAGAGGCCGGGGACCCTCCTGTCCCATGGTGAGGGGAAGCAGAGGGACAGCTCTGGACACACAGGGTGACACGCAGGCTGGCCCTCCCGCGTCTTACATTCAATGGGTATGGGGTTTTTCATTTTATTTTTTTGCCTTTTTTCTCCTAATCTTGGAAGGCGGGGTGGGAGGGGGAGTGAGGAGCAGCGACTGGACAGGGCCTCTCCAGGGCCCCAGCCTGGGCTGGCCCCCACTCTCACACACGGGCGCCCGCACGGCCTCGCCAGGATGATGGAAAGAACATTTCACTTTTTCTTTCTTTCTTTTCTTTTTTTTTGTACCAGGCAGTTCAAAAAAAAAAAAAAAACCCAAAAAACAAACAAAAAAAGAAAACAAAAACAAAACCCCAACCACCGAAGGAAAGCCTCTGGAGTCCCAGACAGCGCCCTCCTCAGCCTCGACGTTTCCTGAAACGCGAAAATTCAGCAGTATCTTTGGCAACACTTTATCACAACCTTAATTTAAAGAATAAAAATAAAATCGATCCACGTCTATATACAGTATGTGATTGCGCAGTCGGGGGCGGGGGTCCGGCTCTGGGCCCATGCAGACGCCGCGGCCGGGCCGGGTGGCGTTAAGGCAGAGGGCGCGGGGCAGCGAAGCGGGGGGGCCTGGGCGGGGCTCAGTGCAATGCCCGAGGGGCTCCGGGTGAGTGGCTGGCGGGCAGTCTGGTCCTGCCAGAGTCCCGAGGGCTCTGTCCCCCCAAATCTGGTGGCCTCTTCTGGCCCAGGATGACATCAGTGATTTGCAGTGGGTCTTATTGCGAGGGGCCTGGGGGCTGGAAGGGCACTCGCCCCTGGGCCTCTCTGGAACGACGGCCGGTACGAGTGCCCTGCCTGACCTGGCAGTCCTCTCTGGAGCAGCTCGCCCTGTGACATCGGGGTGCAAACAGGCCAGCACCACCCGCCCCGGGCCTGCCCCTTCTGCTGGCCCAGAGGGGGGATCCTGAGACATTTGGGGGGCTGATGGGCTGGAGGGTGGGGGGGGACAAAAAGTATCTGGTAGAAACAATATGAAACATTCCGCCTTCTTACAAGCTTCCCTTTAAAGACAAAAGGATGAGACAGTTGTCACAGACAGGGTGCCAGGCCACCAAGAGGGGTGGGGATGCAGGGACGCCCCTCCGCCCCAACCAGGCATTGACAGGAGGAGCCTCGGGTCTGCGGAGCGTCTATGTACAGGCCCCACTAGACTGCGTGGGCCGGAGGGAGTTGGAGGGCACCTGGCATCGTCCCCTCCCCAACCCCGGCCCTGTCCGTGGCCTGCGGCTGGGTCTGCACAGGGCCTTTGGGAGCCCGAGGTTGGGGAGAGGCAAATGCCATCCCTCGGGTTACAGTCAGTGCCTTTGAGTAAAAAGGGGGTGTGGGGGGAGGCTAAGGCCCTGGAGCAGGGACCCCCGCAGCAGGGCAGCCCTGTTGGAGGGCAGGTCCTGGGGGACGGGAGGGACATGGGGCTGGGGGACTGGTTAGTCTGGCTGGTTGGAAGGCCAGCCCTCTCTCGGGCCGTCCCTGAGCTAGGGAATAAGGGAGGTGGGTGCCCAGGACAGAGATGGCCACCATATGGCTGCAGAGACATCTCCCAACCAAGACGGGAAGTGGGCAGAGCAGGAGGCAGGCAGAGCCGCAGGACCCAGGCCCCGCAGCCTGCCCTCAGCGTGGACCCCCATAGCGGGCAGACACCTGGGGGGTCTCTGGTCCCTTCCGATGGCTTCCTGACCACCCCCCTCAGCCTTGGGGAACAGACGTGGATTCTACGTTTGCGGTGGGTTTTTTATTTTATTATTTTGTACAAAAATAAATTGAGTTTTAGGAATTTCTCTCTCTCTCTCTCTCTCTTTTTCTTTTCAACTTTTCATAGAAGTTGGTTGCAACTTGTAAACATGTTTTTAAATTAAGAGTTAAGATAAAGTACCCGTTCCATTACAAAGTGCCAAGACTTCTAAATGTGGTTGGTGGCCTTTTTCTTTCTTTCTTCCTCTCCGTTTTGTAAAATCTTGGGTTTTTATTGCTTTTGTGACACTGGAACCCCTGCCCTGCCCTTGCTCCCGGTGCCCGCCTCAGGAGGCCCTGGCTCCCTGGGCTCTCAGCGCCGTGCCGCTGCCCGCTCCTCCGAGGAAAGGATATTATATATATATATATATGTCTCTATAGATCTATATATAAATTTTGTTTTTTAAGGAGGAAAAGAAAATCTAAAAAGTGCTTTAAAAACTTGGGAGAAGGGCGGGGGCGGGGGGGGGGCAGGGTCGAGACAAGTTTTGAATCTCCAAACATGGGGTTCTGGGGGCCTGGGGCGTCCCCGAGGTGTGGACCCCGGGCCACCGGCTCTGAGCCTAAAGGAAGGTGGCAGAGGCCGGGAGCTCCAGGCACCCCCGCCCCAGGCCTGGAAATAAATAGATCCGAGTCTCCAGGCCAGGACGTGCGGAGCTGCGAGGCCACAGGCGGGGTGGGAGGCGGGGCGCTGGGGACAGCGAGGGGGAGTCCCCCCCCTTGGTAAGTGCCCTGAGGAAGGAGGGTGGGGAGGGGACGGGCCATTTAACGTCCGCTCAGAGCAGACAGAAATCATTTAAGGTCTCGTCTGAAAGACGCTAGAACCCCGCGCCGGGGGGCAGAGGACAGCTGGCCCGGCCCCAGCTCGCCGCCCGCCTGGCCAGAGCCGGCCGCCCCCCGCCGTGGGCAGGTGGGCGCCCCGCGGCCGGCGGGTGGAGGCAGAGGGAGGTGAAGCTGGCCGGCGGGCGGCCCGCGTGTCTGGAGGGGGTCTGCGTGGGGGTCGGGGTCGGTGGTTCGTTCTCATTTTTTGGTTTTAGGCGAGTCCAGCTGTGAAGTTACCGTCGGTGGTGGCCCCGGGGCCGCCTCCGCTGTCGTCTCCACCGCCAGCGCCCGCTACATTCAACCGGCCCGAGCTGTCGGGGCTGGCCTCGTCCTCGTCCTCGTCCTGGTCCTTAAAGTGCTTCTCCTGGCCGTTGCGCCGGGCGTCGGGGGAGCCGGGCGCAGCGGGGGCGCCGGGGGGCGCGGCGGGCCCAGGGGCCGGGGGCTCGGGGCCGCCCCGCACGCGGGGTTTGCGGCCTCGGCGCGAGGGGACGCCGTTGCAGCCGTCCTTCTTGAGGTGCCTGTGCAGGTGGTCGGAGCGCACGAAGGTCTTGCAGCAGCTGTCGCACTGGTAGGGCCGCAGCCCCGTGTGCACGCGCATGTGGTTCTTGAGGTCGTAGTTGTGCGCGAAGGCGGCGCCGCACTGTTGGCACAGGTAGGGCTTCTCCCCCGTGTGCTTCCGCATGTGCACCTTGAGCTTGTCCTGCCTGCGGGCGGGCGGGCGGCGGGGCAGGTCAGCAGCCGTTCCCACCCACCCCCAGCACGGCCCCCGGCTGGGAAAGCCGGCCACACCCGCGGAATGCCCAGCTCCCAAGTGGGGACCAGGCCCCCGAGCTAAGCCGGGAGGAGCGGGTGTG
>NW_025999863.1:2481285-2485748 GCF_001458135.2 Marmota marmota marmota
CCCGCCACTCCTCCCTGGGGGTCTAGGGTTCCCCTCCATGTAGGTGACCCAGCTGTCACCCGACAGAGTAGGTGCCATGCCTTCTCCCCAGGAAGCCCACCCCACACTGGCCCAGACCCACCCTCGGGGCCACCAGTCATAGCAGCTCCTCCCCCAGGTCCCTGTGGGGTTTCCGGGGCTGCTGGGTGCTGACTCGGCGGGCGGGCGGGCAGCAGGCCCCAGCAGGCCCCTCCAGAACTGGAGCCGCACCTGGCTCCCCAGCCTGGCCTCCTCAAGGGGCACACAGTAGGGCCACAGCACCCGGCCCCGCCCACCCCTCCAACCTGGGTCACCCCTGGCTTCTGGTGTTGAGGCAGGGATCCAAGCTGCCTGGGAGCCCTCCCTGCGCCCTCAGCCTTCGGGAACTAAGCAGCGCCTCCGCTCCGTCCCCAACCCTGAGAAGCTGGGGTGATGGACCCTGCTGA
This sequence comes from Marmota marmota marmota, assembly GCF_001458135.2. NCBI lineage: Eukaryota > Metazoa > Chordata > Mammalia > Rodentia > Sciuridae > Marmota > Marmota marmota. Next base: position 2,481,750 of record NW_025999863.1, read on the forward strand.
GGACAGGGGCAGTGGGGTCACCTAGGAAGGACCCCAGATCACCAGGGAACAGGCTGAGCAAAACGGGGCAGGGGCGGCAGGAAGGGGCTTGCCCCCCCAAGGTCACACGGCAGGCTGGGGTGGGGGCACCCTCCCCCCACGCTGCCAGGAAGGGGCCAGGGGGCCGGCGGGGTGGGGGGGCTGAGCAGGCGATTGCCATCAGCTGCCTTCCTGGAGGGCACTTCCGGGGCAGTGAAGCTCAGAGAGGGGACGGCCCCCTCCCCACCCAGGGGGGGAAGAGGAGGACAGTCAAGGGGAGGGCCAGCAGGTTCAGGTCGACCCCCTGCAACCACTTGACCTGGTACAAGAGGCACCACTCTCAGAGCCTCAGTCTCCTGGGGAGGGGGCAGTATTAAGGGCCCCTTTACAGCCAGGGAGCACAAGGACAGAGCCCCACACACGTGCATGGGCAAGGCCTGCCTGAGGACCCAGTGCATACCACACGGGGCCCAGAAGGCCGGCCAGCCAGGCCGTCAAACCCCACAACGTCACCCTGCTGCTGGCCGAGGAAGAGGGTGGGAGAGCCTGAGTGGGAAACCAGAGGGCACAACCAGACCCAGAGAGGGTGGGCAGCAGCCCAAGGTCACACAGCAAGTCGGCAGGCAGGTGTGGCTGCCAGGCCAGCCCAGCAGCCCCTGCCCTCCCAGTCAGGAAGCCTGTGCGGCAAGGTTGGTCCAGAGGGTTACCCCGCCCAGACCTGGTGCCAATTCCCGCCTGGCCCGGGCTTCATGGGACAGGAATGCAGGGTCCTGAACAAGGGGCACCAACAGCCGGACGGCCGCCAGCCGGCCCCCTGCCCACCTGTCCTCCTGCCCTCACAGGCAGGCAGGCCTCCCCCAGGCCAGGCAGGGAGCAGGCAGGCCATTTTACATGTCCATTTATTGCCCTAAATGGGGAGGGGCTTCCTGCCCAGGCCTTAAAGGGCCAGAGGAAGGAAAGCAGCTGCCTGGTGGGAAGTGTGTGGGTGTGGATAGGGATGGAGACAAGGAGGCCCTGGGGACCCCAGGTGACCCCTCAGTCCTGGATGGGGCTGCAGCCCACCCTGTTCCACACTCAGTGTAGTCACAGGCCAGAAGCCGAGTCCAGAGGCTGGTTCCGAGACAGCGTCAGGAAACTGGCCGTCCACAATGGAGGTGGGGAGGGAATGAGCTTCCTGTCACCAGGGGTAAGCAGGACCTGACTCCTAGCATCCCAGCTCTGTCCACCTTGTCCTGCCCGAGGCTGCCTGCACCTGCTACCCAAGATGCCCAAGAGTGGCCAGAGTGACCTGGAAGGACCTGCTCTTCTCCACCGCTCCACCTCTCCTGGAGGCACACCCCCCTGACACCTGGGCCATCTGCAGCACCCCACCCAGCCTGGAAGCCCGGGGTGAAGGGACCCTGGCGCCCAGTGGTCTGCCTGCAGGATCTGGACAGAGCCCTCCTGACAGACATCCTGATAGGAGGTGGTACTGGACCTTGTTTTCCAGTCAAACCAGAAAGGCGTGGGTGGGACGCTTCCAACGAGTGGCCATAGCTGTCCACAGCCCGCTGGGGGGACAGATGGAGGGGCTGGGCCTTTGTCCACAGGCCTCATGAGTGCCAGATTCTCTGCAGGGCATCTCCTATGCCACGGGGCTCTGAATTTGGGTCTTGTGGGCCTCTCAACAGAGTCCTGTCCAGGTCGACCCTCACCACCCCAGGAGGGAGGGTCTGCAATTACTGCCCCATTTTGCAAGTAGAAAACAGGCACAGAGAGGGAAAGGGACTTGCCCAGGGTCAACAGCAAAGCTGGAATTTGAACACAGGCCATCTAACTGACTAGTCCTGCCTAACTAGTCCTCCCAGGTCTCCTCATTTCCCTTCCTCCAACACAGCCCCAGGTACCACCATGGCATGAACCCCCCACACACCCTGAGGCCAAAGATTCAGGTTGGCCTCTTCTCAGGCCCCTCAGAGATCCTGCAATGGCACAGAGACAGGTCACCCGGGGCCTGGGGACAGCTGACACCCGCCAACTCAGGGTGCCAGGTCTAACCCCTCCAGTCCAGCACGGGGGGGGGGGCTCCCCAAGGCCCTGACACAGGGCAGCAGTTGCTCAACACTTGCGCCTGCATAGGACGATACCCAGGGTGAAGATGCTCTCCCTGTCCCACTGATGGGTCGCTAAGGCAGGCAGAGAGCAAGGGACCAGCCTGGGTGGGGTCAGGACCAACCCGCACGGCCTGCTCTCCAGGGCCACAGGAAGGCAGTTCTGGTCTATCAGGTGTGCGTGGCCCAAGCTAACTGTCAGGGGTACTGAGGGTGTCTCTGGTGGCCAAAGCCCACTCCCAATACCCAGCAGATCCCTAGGTGCCCTAAGCAGACCCAGCTGCTTTCTCCACAAGGGGTAAGGGGAGGTCAGAGGGACCTGCAGACGCCACTTGGAACCCTAAGACAATGCTGCTGTCACAGGACAACCACGGGCCTGGGGGCCTGTCCAAGGTCACAGAACAAGTGGGCCAGCATTCCATTCCCAGACCACCCCCTGCACAGCCAGTCTGCCTCACAGGGCCTGGCCAGGAGTTCTGGCTCTAGAGCAGCCACTTGGGTTGCCTCTGGTACAAACCTCAAAATCCAGAGCCCTGTCCGCCTCACAGGCCAAAGTGTGCGATTGGAGTGCTACAGCTAAGCAGGGGTAGGGGTCCCCTGTGCACATGTCACACTTAAAAGTGTCTACCATAGGAGACTGGCAGGCAGGAGGACTGGAGCCTGTACTGTGTGACCTCAAAAACCTCAATGGCCCTCTCTGAGCCTCAATGTCATCCTTGGGCGAAGCTGTGGTGACAGTAGTGAGGGCTCTACCTCCAACCTCTCTCACACTCTGGGAGACACAGGTGAGCAGGTGCCCGGTTGTGACACAGGGAATAGAGACACTTGGGAAAGGCCCCATGCTGAGAAACAGAACCAAAAGGGTCAGACCCAGCACTGGCTGGGTGACCTTGGGCTGCTCTCGGTCTCTCTGCCCCAGTTCAGGTGCTGCCTCCCCTCTGGACCTCAGTTTCCTCCTATAGCAGCAGGGACCGCGACCAGGTCAATCCAGCTACACATCAGATGGCCTCAAAGAACAGAACAGACCAAAACCAACCAGGACGGGCCAAAGCCTAAGGACCCCTCCCTGCTGGACCTGGGCCACCTGCCTCCACAGGCCTCAAGTCTCCCCAAGGAGCAAGGGCCATAAGCACCCCAACATCGGCTCTTCCTCCCTCTGCCAAGAGTTGCGCGGCTCCCAGCCCCGGCCAGGGTGCTGACTGGCCACCACACAGCCAATCAGAACTGAATAATAAATACCCCCCAAGTGACCCACGAATTAAAATTTCAGTGTCCCCGTTGGCTCCTCTTTCCTTGGTGAGGCTTGGCTTTCCCGGCTGCGGCTCTACCCCCTCCCCCAGGCTCGTCTCCACAGCGATGGCTGGCGGTAAACAGAGCCCCGAGCCCAGCCTTAGGTGCCAGGCCCAGCCAGGCCCAGCGCTGCAGGGCCCCTCGGGGGTGGCCCTCAGGGGAAATGGTCCCTGCCTGGAGCCCTACACCGGCAGGCAGCAGTGGCCGGACCTGGGCCCCTGCCCCAGCCTGGGCTCCAGGGACCTCTCCCAGGCCAGGCCTGCCAATAGGAAGTGACCGGTTGGTGGCGGGGAGGCCCCCCCAGTGTGGGAGCGGCACACTCAGGGTTACGCCCTGGCCCTGTCGGGAGTGGGGGGGCTGACATGGAATCCCGGACGCCCTCTCCAGCCGGCTCCGGGAGGCAGCTGGCAGGGAGGAGGAGGGGGTGGCGGGCAAGCCACCAGCCACCCATGGGTGACCCTGGTGGGCCCCTCTGCGGGAAGGGGCATCCACACCTCTGACTTCCGCCGACTGGCTAGGGGGAGAGGGGAGCTGCTTGCCTCCCCGCCAACTCGTGGCTGCATTCCACCAGCAATTAATAGGAGCCGACTGGGTGCCTGGG
>NW_025999863.1:2487359-2526471 GCF_001458135.2 Marmota marmota marmota
CGTGGCTTGCGGGGGATGGAGGTGGGGAGTGGGGAGGCGTTGGCTCAGCCCAACTTTTTTTCCCTGTCCATTTCTCCCACTTCCTCCCGGTCGTGGGAGAGGTCCGGCGGAGGAGGGGGAGGGCGAGGAGGGGACAAGCGGTGAGAACAGCGTGACCCGGCCCAGCCGGCCTCCGGCTGCATACAGTAGGCGCCCGGGAAGGGCTGGCTGGGTGCGATCAGCTACCGGTGGCGGGACGGCGGCGGGACGGAGGTGACTCCAAACCTCAGTTTCCCCATCCGCATCCCCTGGGAGGGAAAATGTGGACACCCGCTTTCTCCGCCTTCAGTGAACGCTTGTCCAGTGACTGGATCGCGCGAGGGTCCGTTGGCCTCCATGCTAACATGTAATCCCGTTGTCATTAGCCTTATTTCTTCTTATTATTGTTATTATAACCACCACTACCTTACAGGCAGGAAACTACCGCTGGCCTGCCTGAAATTTACCCAGTCTGTTCTGACTTCAAAGCCTCGCCTCCCCCCAACACACACTTTATTGCTTTTTCGCACAACATATTAAAAGCGCCTTTCAACACCCAAACGGGTTGAATTGGCTTTTGTAATAATAATTTGGCTTCAAGGGGAAACCCAGGAGGCCCCCAGAGGGGAAGTAACAGCCCCAGGACTTGCAGCCTGAAACCAGCCAAGGAGGTGGGAAGGGACCTAGGGAGGGGCCACGTGGGTCCAGGGTGAGGGTGGAACCCAGGAACTTTGCTCGGCGGACCTGGGAAATAAACCCTCTTCCTTAAACCGCCAGGTCGTATCTCCGCCCCCGAGCAGGAGGCCAGTGGAAGCCCCACTCGCAGGACCCGCGCTGCGGTGGGCTGCCCTCCAGGGCCTAAGCCCCGCCCCTGCTCCAGAGCCGCGGTGACTCGGTTTCCCCCGATGTACCGCCATCCACAGATGTCCTTCGGGAAAGGGGATAGAAAAGCCTGGAGCAATTCACGGCCAACAACCTCACTCAGAAGGGCCAGGGAGTTCGCAGGGAAGATTGGCATTTAATCTAATCCTTATTACCGCCCTGAGAAAGAGCAAGGAGGAGGATTTCCATCTTACATTTGAGGAAACAGAGACCCAGAGAGGGACAATGAGCACGAATGTCAACTGCAGCCTCCTTTAGCTCTGGTCCCAGAGCAGAGAAGTCGCTCCCCGACACCGTGCCTACCCTACCCTGTGGTGAGGCAGGAGGGAGGGAGGCACCGATTTGTCCTCACCCTATTGTCAAGTGGCTTCTTCCTCTCCCCCCACCTGCCATCCCGCAGAAAAAAGGCACAGTGGCCTGCTGGTGTCCTCTTAGCTACGCTGAGTCTAAGGCAGGAGAATTACTTGAACCCAGGAGTTCAAGGCCAGCCTGGGCAACACAGGGACCCCTTCTCAGGGGAGAAAAAAAAAATCTAGTTTGATACTATTTTTTAAAAAGTATAAGAGATTGAGTTTCGCGCAGGGCCCAGCGGTGCCTGTCTGTCATCTCAGCTCTTTGGGAGTTACAGGCAGGAGATGGCAAGTTCAAGGCCAGCCTGGAAAATTTAGTGAGACCCTGTCTCAAAAGAATTAAAGAGGGAAAAAGTAAAGGTTGGTGTGTAGCTCAGTGATACAGACACACCCCGTCACCCCTGCCAGTCCAATCCCCAGTACCAGAAAAATAAATAAATAAGTAAATGATTTAATTACTGTGCGGCCTTGGACAGGTTACTTAGCCTTTCTGATCCTTTGAATCCTTTGGAGAGAGTAAATTGAAGAGACTTCCTAGTGCTGTAACAAGAGTAGAAACGATGGTGACGGTAACAGCAGTATCTGCACAAGGAACAGCCTTGTAGGTGACAGATGTCATTCTGTCATTATTATTTGGGTCCTGCCCTAGGATGGCCATGCAGGCTACGGTAGCTCATCAGTGGAGGTCTGCCCTTTTGGGTGTGCAGCAAACACTGCACACAGACTCAGGGAAGGGAAGGAACTTGCAGACACACCGGGAGTCCTTGAGGAAAGGAACCGGTCTTCCATCAGCTAGACTGTGCGGAAAACTTACAGGATGTCGTTGTTCTGTTTTGTTTTGTTTGCGGTGCTGGGGATTGAACCCAGGGCCTTGTGCCTGGGAGGCAGGCCCTCTACCCGCTGAGCTGTGTCCCCACCTCCTACAGAATGTTTTAAACAATTCTTGCAGCCACCAGGGTGCTTCCAGGGGGCCGCTGGAGCCTGGCGGGGGGCAGGGTGAGGTCCAGCTCCCGCTGTCCTCTTTGGATTTTTTGGATTTTGTGACCTGTACATATGCATCATAATAAAATCGAAAAACCTTTAGAGCACCCTGACTTAACTCTTCAGCCTCCAGGGACCCCGTCACGAGAGCGAAGAGGAGGCCTGGAAGGGAGAGGATATTTGCGAATCCTATATCTGATGGGGTCCGCGCCCTGCTACCCAGGAGCGTTTAAAGCTCTACAACAAAAAGATGGTGATTACAAGTGGGTCAAGGACTCGAGTAGACATTTCTCTGCACCGACCACCAGGGACCACACGGCTGGCAACCATGGTCCCACTCACCCAGCTCCTCCAGGGCCCAGGGCACAGATGACGGGGAGCCTGCGCCTGGGAAGCGGCCTGGGGCCCCTGGGAAGGTGGAGGGAGCAGGTGCCATGGGACCCAGAGTGCCACACCTAAGTAAGCACTGGCAGGAGTAGGCCAGCTGTCCACACACACAGGGCGAGGGCCACAGCAGGGCCATTCGCCATCATCACAAAGGGAATCGACTCAAATGTGGACAACTAACGCACGGGTGCACACGGTGGCCCTTGCCACCCGGAGAGTCCTTGGCCACGAGCAGGAGCAAGGGGACACCACAGCAGTGTGGAGGGACCTGAGGACCTAGTGCTCAGTGAGAGCCAGACACGCAAGGCCACAGAGGGTGACCCAGTTGCAGGGGACATCCAGGACAGGAGAGTCTACAGACAGGAAGTGGATTTGTAGATTCGTGGGTTCAGGGGCTGGGAGGGGTCAGGGCTTCTTTTTGGGTCCTGAGAATGTCCTGGAATATAGTAGAAACACTAAGCTGTACCCTTTAAAGGGTGAGCCAGGGGCTGGGGCTGGGGCTCAGGGGTGGAGCACTTGCCTAGCATGTGCGAGGCACTGGGTTCAATCCTTGGCACCACATTAAAAAAAAAAAATGAATAAATAAAAAAAGTTGTATTTATTTATTTGTTTTTTTAATGAGCCAAGCCTGTCATCCCAGCCCACAGAGACTGAGACAGGAGGACCACAAGTTCAAGTCCAGCCTCAGCAACTTAGCAAGACCCTGTATCTCAGGTAAAGTACCCCTGGGTTCAATCCCCAGTTCCAAAAAAAAAAAAAAACAACACATAACTAAATAAGAAATAGACGAGTGAATTCCATGGCACACCAATTATATCTCAGAGGAGATATATATATATATATATATAATATATATATGCACACATACATACATACACACACACACACATAAAACCATTAGTTGATGGAGAGGAAGCATTTTTTAGTGTACAAAGTTCATGTCTTCATGGTCTTTTTATTTATTTTCTTTGGGGAGGATACCAGGGATGGAACTCAGAGGCATTTGGCCATGGAGCCCCATCCCAGCCCTATTCTTCATTTTATTTAGAGACAGGGCCTCACTGAGTTGCTTAGCACCTTGCTGTTGCTGAGGCTGCCTTTGAACTTGCCATTCTCCTGTGTCAACCTCCTGAGCCACTGGGATTACAGGCACCAATGCTTTTGGCTTCATGGTCTTTTTAATCTTCAAAATGCCCAGGGTATTTTTAAAATATTTTTTAGTTGTCAATGGGCCTTTATTTGTTTATATGTGGTGCTGAGAATCGAACCCAGGGCCTCCCACATGCCAGGGAAGTGCCCCTACCACTGAGCCCGAATCCAGCCCCATGCCCAGGGTAGGTTAAAAGAATGTCTGCCACCTGGCAGGGTGGCACACACCTGTAACCCCAGCTCCTCAGGAAGCTGGGCAGGGAGATGGCAAGTCCCAGGCCAGCCTGGGCAACTTAGGGAGGCCCTGTGCCAGCCACAGACAGGGCTGGGGTGTGGAGCACTGGCACGGTCCCGGCTTCAATCCCTAACACCCCTCCCCCAAACACAGAGAATGGCTCTCAGGTACAACAGAAGCCACCCAGGTGCTGAGGCTGAAGGTGGGAAGGGCGTGAGCCCGGGCCCAGCTCTGAGCCTCTGGCTCTTCCTGCTGAGCACACACATGTGCACACACACCCAAGCTGCTTTTCTTTTCTCGGCCCCCGTTTACCAACGGTGAGTGTCATATCTCCCTCACGTCCTCGGGAGATGGCAGGTGAACAAGGGGTCAACTGTCCTTAGACACTGGGTCAAATGTCTTCACCTTTTTGCTCTGGTTTTCAGTGTTCTTTCTTCTCTGACCCAAGAGAAGAGGAGACAAAGGAATTTCCCTGGCTGCTGTGTGTGGATCTGACGCTGCAGAGCTGGGGGACTTAGGCCTCAAGATTTTAGAAGAATTCGCACCTGGTTTGGGGAATCAGAGGTGACACCCCCAGAGGAAAGTCTGAGAGACAGAGATGAGGGGCAGGGGTTGAGAGAGAGAGAGATCCAGGAAAATTCTAGTACCCAGGATTTCTGAGCCTGATGGGTCCCTATGACAATTCTAGAACATTCTGTTTAGCAGTTAATCTGCCTGGAAGCCCACACAGTCTACTGTGTCCTGTCGGTCATCTTGGCTCTCTTCAGAGGGAAGATCTGGAGGAAAATCTCCAGAGCATTTTCTTTCTTATTTACTTACTGGGGCACGTCCCATGGTTCAAGTTCCCCCACTCCAACCTACATCTCAAGGAAGGTAGGCAGGCGCGTCTGGATGTGGCTCAGTGGGACAGCATTGCCTAGCGTGCTAGAGGGCCAGGGTGTCCTCCCCAGCACCACAAAAAATAAACCAACAAATAACACGGAAGATTAGCAAATTGTTTGGATATTTATTTAAAGACATAAACCAAAATCGGTAAAAATAATCAAATAGAATTTCAGAAAATGATTGCAAGAAAGGAAGTAAAGCAGAAGATAGGAAAGATGGTAATTAGGGCTTAGGAACATTCAACTTTTAAAATAATTGAATATGTTTGAAAAAATTTCGTGTAACTAATCATAATATGATGAGGAAACCAGTAAGATGTTAAACCAAATTAAGGAGGATTTGAAGAACTATATCCATAGACAAACAAGAAATGCAAGAAGGTATTTACAGATAGAAGTAAAATGTGCTGTCCTGAACGAACGTGGCTTTTCATGAACAAGAACTGATGGCCATTACTATCAGTTTTCTACAACTTGGGGAGCCCAGAAGTAGTTCAAAGATAGCAAAAGGCAGCCAAGCGCAGTAGCCCACACCTATGATCCTCAGGAGGCTGAGGCAGGATGATTTCAAGTTCAAAGCCAGCCTCAGCACAACACAGTGAGACTCTGTCTCTAAATAAATATAAAAGTGGGCTGGGGATGTGGCTCAGTGGTTAAGAGCCCCTGGGTTCAATCCCTGGTACAAAAAAAAAAAAAAAAAAAGGAACAGGATAGAGGTCCCTCGGGATAGGCCAACAGGCAGTTTCTTGCCTTGGAGCACTTTTTTAAATGGTCCTGGGAGAGACTGCTTCCAAGGAGATGACATCTGAGCAGAGATCTAAAGGAGAAGACAGCCAGGTGACGACCTAGAAATGAGACACGGCGCAGACGGCGCAAAGGCCCTGAGGTGGTCCTGAGCTTCCGATTCCAGGAGCGGCCCAGAAGCCAGGGGGCTGCAGCCAGCCTCAGGGGTCTCCATGGTGAGTGTTTTGGACTTGACTTACGTACTCACTTTGCAGTGCCTCGGGCACAGTAGGTGAGTGCTCTTCCACCGAGCCACACCCCCAGCCCTGGACTTCTTCACATCTAAAGTTTCGTGGTTTCCCTGTGGCAAGGAGCACGTCTCTGACACCACGTGGATGGACCTTGAGGACCTTTTAGACACAAAAGGACACCTGGTGTGTGACTCCGTTGACAGGAAACACCCAGGGTAGGAGAGTCCACAGCCTGGAAGTGAACCCTCGGATGCAGGGGGCTGGGGAGTGGATGGGGTGACTATTCATGGGGAAGAGTTTCTTTTAGGGTGATAGAGTGTTCTAGATAGAGGTGATGCTGGCTCAATTCTGAATATAAGAAATACTACTGAATTGTACTTTTTTTTTTTTTTTGGCAGTACTAGGGACAGAATCCAGAGGGTTTGTTTATGTATTTACTTATGTATTCGCTTTAAAATTCTGAGATAGACCTTGCTACAAACCTGTGGCCCTCCTGCCTCTGCCTCCTGAGTCACTGATCCTAGGTGTGTGTCACTAGGCCCAGCCTGGGAAATTCTTAGATGTAGCTCAGTGGTAAAGTGGCCTGGGTACAATTTTCAGTACCACAATTTTTTTTTTTTTTTTAAGAAACAGATAAACAAAAGAAAGAAACCAAAGATTGAGGTGGTGTGGCTGTATGCATTTGTCAAACAACTGCTGTGCGCTAGCAGTGCGTTTTATCATTGACTTTATGCCCCTATTAAACACACACCCACACCTGCCCCCTAAAAAAAAGAGCCACTTCACCAAATAGCTGACAAATGCCTAAATATATGCATCACCTTTGACTCAGAGATAGAAATGTATCCAGAGAAGATAATTAAGGATGCACTTCAAGATTCAAATGCATGCCCTGTGTGGTGGCCATGTCTGTGATCCCGGTGACTTGGGAGGCTGAGGCAGGAGGATCGCAAGTTCGAGTCTAACCTCAACAACTTAACAAGACCCTGCCTCAAAATAAAAAATAAAAGAGCTGTGGATGTAGCTCGGAGCTCAAGAGTCCCTGGGTTTAATCCCTGGTGCCAAAAAGAAAACAAAATTTAGATGCAAAGATGTTCGAGGTAGCATTATTTATTAAAGCAAAACAGAGGCGATGATCCAAATGTCATGTAATAGGAGTTTGGGTGAATAAATATCCAAGATTGATATTCAAAATATCTAACCACCTGATAAACAAGGGCACCGAAGGGTTGGAGTGGACGCTGTCCCACAGCCACGAGAGTCTGCTTCTTGTGTGAGCTGGTGGAAGGAGGGAGGCTGTTCAGCTGCAGAAACCATCTTGGAAATGAATGCATGTGAGATGACAGGTCTGTCGAGTTCAGGAAGGCTTGGGCTGGCTGGGGTGCAGCTCAGTGGCAGAGCACCCCTGGAATCCACCCCCAGTATCATCAAAAAGAAAAAGAAAAAGAAAGAAAGAAACTTGGGCCCAGGGTGTGGCTCAGTGGCAGAGCACCTGTTTAGGGAGCTTGAGGCTGGGTTTCTGTCCCAGCACTGGAGAGAGAAAAGAGTATGCCCCGCACTAAACTCCCAGAGAGGCAGGTCAGCACAACATCAGGAGAACCTTCTGGAAGACTTCGGGTGGAGTCTGATGGAGTCTGGTTCCAAAGTGCCAACAGCAGCTGATGTGGGCGCAGTGGAGCCCGGCTCGGTGGCGCACGCCTGTAATCCCAGAGCCTAGGGAGGCTGCAGAGCGAAAGTTCAAAGCCAGCTGCAGCAACTGTGTGAGGCCCTGAGCAACTTAGTGAGACCCTGCCTCAAATAATAATAGAGAGCTGTGGATTTGGCTCAGTGCTTAAGCACCTCTGGCTTCAATCAGTACCAAAAATAAACAAGTAAATACGGAATAAACAGGTGGAAACAAGTCAAACGTCTGTGCACAGACAAGCGGACACACCCGATGCAGTCTGTCCACACACTGGAATATTATGCAGCCTTAAAAAGGAAGGGATCCTGACACCTACAGGAGTGTGGATGGACCTAGTGAAATGAGCCAGAGTACACACCACACGCTGCAGGATCCTCCTGCATGAAGCTCCTGGAGCCCCCGGAGCCACAGAGGCAGGAAATAGGAGGTGGGGGCTAGTGTTGAATGGGGCAGTGGTTCAGTGCGGGGTGATGGAAAGTTCTGGAGACGTACAGTGGGGACGGGTGCATAACATCAGGAATGCACTTAATACCACTGAGCTGTGCACTTGGAATGGACTACAATGGCTGGGCTGGGTGGCACATGCCTTTTCCAGCACTTGGGAGTCGGAGGCAGGAGGATCACTTGAGCCCGGGAGTTCCAGAGCAGCCTGGGAGACATGGCAGAACGCATCTCTGCAAAAGAGAAAAAAACCAAGAGGAGTGGACCTGGTGCCGACCACGTCACACCGTGGTGTTTGCGAGCGCACCCTTCCTTTGTGTCAGGAACATTGCAACCCGGATTCACAATGGGTAGAGAGTAGCCAGGTGAGCTGGCCTTCAGGGCCGCCTGGGTGCAACCCCCTCCAGAGGGTCCCTAAGGCTCACCGCAAAGTCCCCTGGGCTCCATCTCAAAGGAGCTGTTAGTTACAGCTGACTTTTTTTGTTTTTGTTTTTGTTTTTTGTACTGGGGATTGAACCCAGGGGCACCTAACCACCGAGCCACATCCCCAGACCTTTTTATTTTTTATTTTGAGACAAAGTCTCACTAGGTTGCTGAGGCTGGCCTTGAACTTGCCATCCTCCTGCCTCAGCCTCTTGAGTCACTGGTTCACAGGCGTGTGCCGCCACACCTGGCTCTGCGGACCGCTAACACTGGAGCAGCCGCCAGGGTGGCTAAACTGGGTGTGGAAATATTTCAGCACTGGCTGGCAAAGTGCTGCTCATGGGGGTACCCCAAGTGCCTCCAGTCCTGCTGACCCTGAGACAGCCCTGCGCATCATAGAAGGAATATGTTCTGAGCAGCAAAGTGGCAGCCCCTGAGTTGACACCTGGGCAGACACCTGGAGGGGCATTTGCACCTGAGGGCTGGGAGCTTACTGTGTATTCACCCAGAAGGTAGCAGGGAGAGCTGCTCTGGGCTGGTGCTAGGTCCACCCACAGCTCAGTCTTCCCATCTGTGCAATGGGCCCTTCAGGCAGAAGGGCCCTGCCGTCACCTAGCTCCAGCCCCTCTGCACAGGGGCGCTGGCCTCCTGGGCTACTTCCTAGGTCCTGTCAGAACCTTAGCATGTGCTCCAACTGAGGGTGAAGGCCTGGCTCAGAGCCCCACTTGCCTACAGCTGTCCATAGTCTGGTCCATTTAGGGCAATGGATCTCACCTGGGGATCAATCCTGACTTCCAGGGGACAGGAGCATTGTCTGGGGACATTTATGGTTATCACATGCTCCTGGCACAGAGTGGATGGAGGCCAGGGGTGCTGCTGAGAACCCTGCAATGCCCAGGGTGCCCACCCAGAGAATGACATGGCCTTATGTCTGTGGGGCCCAGGAGAGAAGTCCTAACTAAAGTCTAACTTCAGTCCTGCATTTCTGCTTGCTTCTTCCCCCTCTGTGCTAGGTGGACAAGACAGGGACCGAGGGAAACTGTTCTGCTGCCAGGGCGCTCGCTCTGGGGGGTGGGCGGGCTTGAGCTTTACCTGTCTGGGATCAGTGGAGCCTGGAGAGGGACTCCAGATGAAGGAGGTCAGCCCTCTCCCGCAGCTGCGCAGGGTCACAAGTGGCCCCTGGGCTTCAGGCATGGGCGGGTGCGGAAGGGGAGAACATGGCAGCCTCCTGGTGTGGCCAGTCCCGGGTTCTGTCTTTTTTTAAAAATCACCGCAATTTAGAGAGTGACTCCTCCCTCCCTCCCGCCCTCCCCTCCCGCCGCCTGCCACGTGGGCGCCCGACCGCCCGCTCCCCCTGGGGCGCGGGCTTCAGTTTCCCCTTGGGGTGGGGGTCGGGCTGGGGACGCGCGCACCGCACTCGCGGCGGCAGGTGCAGGGCGGGGTGGTCGCGGGGCCCAGCGCCCAGTCCCGGTCCCCTGCAGGTGCCGCTGCTGCCGGCTCCCTTTCCTGACTTCCCTGTTGCCAAGGGGTCAAGGTCAAGCCTGCCTTGTGTGACCTTGAGCAGGGGAAGCCAACCCCTCCTCATGGTGGCATCCTTTCCTGTTCCTCCCCAAAGCGGGGCTCAGAATCACGCTGCGCGGGGTGGTGGGGCGACCTGGGCCCTGTGCGCGGCGGGGACAGCCCGGCCGTGTCCCCGCGGGCGGGGGCGGGGGCGGGGCAAGGGCAGGGGCCGGCCCTCGCGGCCAGCGGGGGACCCTTGGCCCAGAAACCCCGGGAAGGAGGCTGCTGCTCCTGCTGCGGAGCGGGCGGGTGAGCACTGCCCGGCCGGAGGCCGCCGCCCGGGGAGCCCAGCGCACCTGCCCGTTCCCAGGCCCGCGCTTCCGCCGCGACCCGGAGGCTCCCCGCCCCATCCGGGGCTCCCGGCAGGTGGCGGCGGCCTGCCCTGCCCTGCCCCTCTGCAGGGCGTCCCTGGGCAGGGCCCGACCCCTCACCTCCTGTGCCCAGCACCCGCCCCTGGCGAGGCTGGCCAGGTGTTGGGGACTGTGGCCGAGTCACCGTTGGGAGGTTAGATGGCCAGGCCCGCTGGTGTGTGTCAGACCGTGGGAGGGCGCGGCCTTTAAAAATGGCATGAGATAAGTCACCTGTGGTGCTGCCACCCAGGAGTTCCCTGGTTACACCACGTGTTCACCAAGTTGTGCCCCTCTTACCACTAATTCTAGAACACTCTGTCTCCCTAAGGAAGCCCCATGCGCATGAGCAGCCCCCACAGCCCTGCACCCCTGGATCCCCACGTCTCTGGACATCTCCTATCACTGGGTCACACACTATGGCCTTGTGTGTCTGGCTCTCACTGAACATGAGGTCCCCAGGTCCATCTATACTGCAGCTGTCACCTCGCTCCTCCTTGTTGCCTGGGACACTCCAGGTGTGAATGGGCCAGGCTGTGCATCCCCTCACTCATCAGGACATGGGGTGACCCCTGTGTGGTGTCCTGAGTCCAGCTGCTGTGAACCAGCGTAGAAGGCAGACGGCACTGCCCAGCACGACTGTCATCCCCCCCCAGCCAGGTACACCAGGGCCTGGCCTCTTCTGAGGGTGAAAAGCCCACTATGAAAATAGGCACATAAAAATAAAAATGGCGGGCTGCGGCCGGACGGCAGGGCACTGCCTAGCACGAGGTGGCTCTGGGCTCCACCCCAGCACTGCAAAAATAAATAAATAAAGTTAATTTTTTTCCAATTAAAAAACCGGGGTGCAGCTGGGCGCAGTGGTGCATGCCTATAATCTCAGAGACTCCGGAGGCTGAGGCAAGAGGATGGTGACTTCAAAGCCAGCCTCACCAAAGGCAAGGCGCTGAGCAGCTCAGTGCGACCCTGTCTCTAAGTAAAATACAAAATAGGGCTGGGGTGTGGCTCGGTGGTCAAGAACCCCAAGTTCAATCCCTGGTACCAAAACAACAACAACACCAAAACTGGGGTGCAATGGCACAGGCCTGTAATCCCAGGGATTGAGAGCTGAGGCAAGAAGGTCGCAAGTTCAAGGCTCTGAGTAACTTAGAGGGACCCTGTCCCCCAATAAAAAATAGAAAGCCATGTTATTTGTTATATGTAACAAATAACGTGCCCTAAGATGCGGAGACAGGAGACAGGGCTCCTGGAGGTGATGCGGTGGGCTCGGCCCGGGGTGGCTCCACCTGCCCCCAACCACCCCTAGGCCCTGTGCAGTCCCCAGCCAGGCTCCTGGGACCTGGAGGCTGACCTCAGAGCTTGTGGGGGGCAGGGCTGCTGAGAGCCACAGAGGAGCAGGGACAGGGGAAGAAGGGGGCCAGGAGGAGGAGCAGCGAGGGGAGGTGGGTGCACTGCCCTGCTCCGGGGCTCCTCCCCAATATCGTGCTCTCCGTGGGGTGAGCGGCAGCAGCGCCTTCACTGGGGGTTACCGTTTCCTCCAAGCCCATGAGAGGGAGGACTCCCTCCTCACCCAGCCTGGTTCTGCACCCACAGGACGCTGACCCTGAGTCAAGGGCATTTCCCCCTCGCTGCTCTCTGGGGGTGTTGGGCATCAGAGGCAGAGACCCCCTGAAGTCGGGCACCTAGGGAGGTTATGGGGCAGTGCAGGGAGGAGGCGGTGGCTAGGTCCTGAGGGACCAGGTGAAGAGGCTCAGAGGCCAGCACCGGGAATGGACGTTGGCTTCCTGCGTCCTGGGGTAGGGGCACAGATGGGGGGGACAGGGTGGCTGAAGCCAGTCAGCAGGGGTCCAGTGAGGCCTGAGGAAGGCTGAGGGCTCAGTGTGAGAGGAAGGGGGGTCTCAGGGGCTCTTTATCTCCACTAGCAGGGGCAGGGACAGGCCAGTGTGGGGAGAATACCCATGGGGTGACAGTTATAGTCCCAGACACCTCCAGCCTTCCTGGCCACTGTCCAGCGACCCCACAGCCAGGAGGGGTGTCCACACTTGCCCCCCTCTTCCCACCTAGAGGGAGGCTGGGGAAACCCTCTGTCCCTCTGAGGCTCTCCACAGGAAGGACAGTTCAACGCTGTCCACACTGTCCTCTTTACTTTTTGTGGAGCTGGATGGAACCCAGGGCCTCAGACACACTCTGCCACTGAGCCACGTCCTCAGCCCCTTGTTCAGATTTTATTTTGAGCCAGTCTCACGAAGTTGCTGAGGCTGGCCTTGAACTTGCGATTCTCCTGCCTCAGACTCCTGAGTCACTGGGATGACAGGCAAGGCCACCAAGCAGGGCCAACATTCAAAGTTCTTCATGAGATATCTGAGTGGTCAGGCTTCCCCCTGGGCCACTACCTATTGCTCCCCCAAAGGCCACAGAGGGTTGACCGGCTGACGGGTTCCCCTGGCAACTGCCAAGGAGTGCCCCTGCCCACCCTTCCCTACCCCACCCCTGGAAACTAAAGGGTGGACGCTGGGCTGGGCGGGGGGCTTCCCACCCCGCTGGCAGAGGCCTCTGCCCCAGGCCTAGGGACTGGCCACGCCAGGCTCCCGGGGACCCACTGCCAGCCTTGCTCAGCAGCTGCTTGGCCTGGGACACTGCCCCCACCCCTGGGGCCTGGCTGTCTGGGCTCCGCCTCGTCCCCGAGGGCTGCGGTGGGCTCTCTCCTTACTTCTGGACCTTGGCACCTCAGCCCAACTGGGCTTTAGCAGAGGGCTAGTCTCTGGTCTTCTGGGGCCCCCACAGGCGCTGTGGGGGAGCCCCATGTTTGTGTACTGAAGTTGGGTGGACAGCAGGATCATGGAACCACAAGTCACCTCACCTTGCTGGGGCTCAGGGACACAGAGATGACATAGGGACAGGAGAACGTTTGGCCCACTTCATGAGGGCACACGGGAAAGGGCGGCTTTGATATCACAGGCCTCAGGGCCAAGGATGGGCTCCTTCCTAGGAACTGTCTCCTTTAGCCTCTGCACACAGGGTAACCAAGGCTGGCAGAGGGACAGGACCTTCCCTTAGGTCACAGGTTGGGGACTACAAGGAGGCCCCCTGCCCGGAAGGCTGAGTGCCTGGAGCCTGAGGCCCAGGTGGTGGCTGTGGGTGGGTCCTCCCCTGGCCAGCCAGCCCTCAGCTGCAAGGCCTGTCCCCAGGTGCGGCTCTGTGGGCTTCAGCCTCTGTCCCCTGGGAAGCTGGGCAGAACCCTGAGCTTGGCCCTCAGGCCCCCGCGGCTGCATGCCCAGCCTCTCCACTGCCTCCCCACAGCCCAAGCCAGGCCACGTTGCCATAGGGACCACAGAACAGGTAGCACCGGCACAGGGACCCACTGGGCCTGTTGCTCCAGGTGTGTGAGCAGGCACACCTGGTGGCGCGCGGGGGCAGGGAGGCCGGCCAGTTTCGTTTTGAGCTAGGCCTCCTCCTTCCTCGCCCTGCGCTGCGGCTGGCTTTCTGGGAAACCCTGTAGCGGCTTCCTCTGAACCCTCTTAACCCGGCCGGAGTCCTCAGTGAGTTCCGGCACCAGGCTTCCTGCCGGAGACACACCTCCGCCCCAGGAGACTCAGCCCCGGGCCCACCCGTCCACCTTCCAGAAGGTTCTGGGGTGCCCCTGCCAGCATCCCCTTCACACTGAGGCCCAGGCTCTGGACTCAGAAGCTTGCTGGCCCTGGTAAGGGCTGTCTCTGATCATGGCCTAGCCCCTTTGCAACTGTGGACTCAGGGCCAGGCTGTCCTCTGGGGAGGTGTCCTGGGCACTGCCGGGTGCTGGACTGTGGCCTCCACCCACACCAGGTTAGGAGCTCTCCCAGTCCCGAGAGCCACCAATGTTCCCGGATGTGGCCAAATGTTGGGGCAGGGGTGGTGGTGGTCAGAATTAGCCCAAGACCTACCCCTGGGCAAATAACAGCTGGAGTGTCTCGGAGCAGTGGCCCCATGGAGCACCCATGGGCACTGAGAGCAAAACACGTTCCACCTCCGCAGCAAAATAAAATGTGAAAAGCACACTAGCAACTTCCCTTCAACCACAGGTTAAGTGCTGACACTCTGCTCCACCCGGTCACAGAAACACTCCAGGTGAATGCCACCCGTCTCCCTCTGGTTCCCGGGCAGGGTGCAGCCTGGAGCCTGAGGCGCGGCCAGCTCTACAAACCTGTTTTGTCGTTACCTGCCCCGCCCGGAGCCCCCAGCACTCAGCGCTGTTAGGGTCAGAGAAGGAAATGCAGCCGGCCCAGGGCCAGGGCAGGTCCCATGGGGAGAATTCCACAGGATGAGCTGGCAGGCGGTTGCCCAGGACCCTGAATTAATAACCAAAACCCTCAGGGCTGGGGTGCAGCGGGGTGGCAGAGCGCCTGCCTAGCATGTGCCAGGTTCCACGTCCCATCCCCAGTACCGCATTAGAAAACAGCATTGCGCCTCACTGAGTGGGGACTCAGGCGGGTCCTCTGTGGCCAACAGCCTGGTGGGGGGAAGCCAGTAGTGACCTGGCTGGTGCCACGTGCGGCTGGGGAGCGTCACAGTGAAGGAGCGTGCAGGCATGGGAACGGGGTCTGGCCTGCTGTCAGGCAGGCACACTGCCCTCTGGGGTGCTGCTGCCAGGCAGAGCTAGGGAGAACTTGGCAAACGCTCCAAGCCATCTTCCCCCAACCACAGGTCTCCCTGCTCTCCTTGATCTGGGCGTTTCTGCCACCCGCACATGGGGCAGTGGTGCCAGCACACCGTCTTTTCTATCTACTCATTTTGTGATGCTGGACATGGAACCTGGGCCTCAAAGGAACTATCCTCTGGGCCACACCCCAAGTGGCCTTTTTCCTTGGTCAAAACGAGGAACCCAACACTTTATGAAAAGTCTCCCAACCACAGGGAGCTCGGGGAACAAGCTGGGAGCGCCCGCGGCCTGCTGCAGTGCCACCTTGCAACTCACGCCCCAAACCAACCACAGGGCACGATTCACAGAGCCCGCCTGCTGCCCAGAGAAACGGTGGCCAGCAATGGGAGCAAGGGCCAGGCGTCTGGGCCTCCAGCTGTAGAGAAGGGCCGGCCTGGATTAGAGGGTGGCCAAGGGTGGGGATGTCTGCAGGCAGAGTGGGGGAGGTAGTGGAGGGAAACGGGGAGGCCAGGGTTTGTGTTCTTGGCAATACCCGGAGCAAACCCAGGGCTGCTCTCCACTGAGCCAGCCCCTTTTATTTTTTGAGACAGGGTCTCCTTAATTTGTCAAAGACGGCCTTGGACTTGCAGTCCTTCTGCTTCTGCCTCCCAAGAACCTAAATTGTAAGAGGGTTTGGGCAGAAACCAGCAACGCTGTTTGAATGAGGCACCAGCTCATGTCCTCTTTGGTGTCTGCAGAAAAAAAAAAAACCAATACAGACTAAAAAGTCTCAAGAAAAGGATGGTGCTCTGGTTGGTTCCCCGAGGACCACGAGCTCCTGCCCTCTGCAGCAGCCCAGGGCCTGCAGCCCATCTCCTCGAGAGCCCACAGAGAAGTGCGGCCTGTGCTCCGCGCTCAGGAGCATGGAGGGGCTGCTCTGGGCCGCAGCTACTTCAGAGGTCAGAGGGAGGCCTTGCAAGCAGCCCAGATGCGGCTTCCCTGTGAGTGGGCTGAGGTTACGCAGCCTTGAAGGCAGGACGGCTGGGCCTTGGGCCGTGCGGGGACCACAGAGGAGGGCCCAACAGGAATGAAGGATGACACGGGAACTGGGACAGGACCTCATCCGCTTTGCTTGTAACCAACTGGGGCTGAGCAGCTGGTGGCCCTCGGGAGAGTGACGTGCCTGGGCACTGGCTTGTGATTCGCGGGGCAGGCACCGGTGACAGCCACCACATCTGTGGGGCCTGTTGCAAGTGCAGGGACACAGGCCTTATCTGCTGCATCTGCTGGGGTTTCAACCACACAGAGCGTGGAGACCAGCACTTCCTCTCTGCAGAGCTGTTTCAGCTCAGCCCCGGGGAGGGAGTGTGCTCCCTGGAGCCTGGAGAGGCCTCCATGGTGCGCTGGGCAGGAGGCAGGGCTGCCTCCTGTCCAGGCTGCATGACGAGGGGCAGAGCAGCCAGAGGGGGAGGCAAGGAAGTGGTCCGCTGCAGGCCCCTGGCCCCCGGCTTTCCAGGTGAGACGCTGAGGCGGGGCCTGGGCACTGGGGCTTCAGCCCTGGAGGGCAGCAGTGGCCCTGATCCTCGCCAGCCTCCAGGGGAGAGACCAACATGGAGAAGACCCGCGCAGCAAGGAGGCGCAGTGGGCACCGTTTGCTTTTCCTCTCCCTGTTTTGTTTTTAAACTAAGTAAGCAGGTTCCTAGACGGTGACAGGAGCAGTGTCCCTCCCAGGCCAGGCAGCAACCCAGGGGACATGAGGACACAAATGTTCCCGGGGCAGGAGGGGCCAGAGGGCGGGCACAGATGGGGCAGGCAGGCAGGCAGCCAGACACGGGAGCCGGGTGGCCGTCACACAGCGGTGCGCGTGGGCGTGCTGGGCTGGTTCAGCCGCAGGGTCCTGCACAGCCAGCCGGCGAAGTCCACCTCTTCAGCCTCTGAGCGCTTGATGAAGGCGTGGCCCTGCAAGGGAGAGGAGCTGAGGGCTGGGCACGGTGGCTGCCGACCCAGGGAGTGCCAAAGGCCACCCAGGACCACATACTTGGCTTCAGAGGGGACCCAAGTGCAGAGAGCGGAAGTAATGTGGAAATGACACAGAAGTGACGCCTGCAGCTGGGGCAGGGCGGGAACACCAGCCCCACAGCCTGCACTCCCTTCAGCATGCTGGACACAGGGGGAGGGGCTCTTCTCTGGGGTGGGTGTCTCTGGCCTCTACTGGGCAACCCCCGAGACAGGACCACCCCAGCCAAGGACATCTGATCAGGAATAGCCCCATCTGCCAAGGGAGCTCTCTGCAGGGTTCCCAACTCAAAGATGTCCAATAAGACAATCACTGGCCACAAAGCTCTGGAGCCCCAAAATGTGGCTCAGGGACGAGGGTGCACTGCTGAGGAGCTGTGGCAGGAGGGGCTTCAGGGTCACCAGAGGGTGTCATTTGGGATACATGCCCCTGATTGAGTCAAGAGCACAACTGGACTGGCACGTCCAGTTGGCTGGCACAGGAGCGGTGAGCAGGCTCCTACCCGTGCCTGGGCTGAGCCAGGGCCTCCCGTGTGCAGCAAGTGCTAACCACCAAGCCTTGCCCCAGAGCCCTGGGTGACTTTCAAGAAGGTGTTCAGACACCTGGTGCCCTGCTCCACCGCCCTGCACAGGTGTTGCTTCTGTCCTGCACTTAAGATCTGGGTGGGTGCAGGGCCCTCTAGAGAAGCAGCCGGAGACGACCCCTTCCCACTCAGGCCTTGTGTTCCTACCACAGCCAAGGGTCTCAAAATTCAGCTGTCCCCACAACCAACTGATGGGGGCCATCCTGGAGGAGGCACTGAAGTGGGCCTCCTGGGCAGCGGGCAGCCAGTTGGCACAAGGGCATCCAAGAGTCCTGAGGTGAAGCACTGCAGGCCCAGGAGGCCCGGCGTGGAAGCGGCAGGCTGTGCAGCCTGACCCATGGGGCCTACTGGCGCCACAGGCAAAGGGCACGGCTTGCATTTCCAAAATGCCCTGTATGGACATCTCCACCGTGGACTTGGGAGGCTGAGAATCAACGTCTGTGTCTCTAACACAAAGCTCTTTCTTGGGGCACATGAAGCAGCGGCTACCTAGGATGGACAGCAGCGCAGACCCGATGAGGCCTGCTGACTTGTGCTGGGGACATGCTGACCATAGGCGGCGGATGCGGCTGGGAGGGCTCGTGTCAGGCCGGCCTGCCCGCCCAGGAGAACATGCTGGCTGGGCCCGAGGTAGCTGTCTCCCTCTTCCCACCTGCTGGGGAGGCGAGCTCTAGCCAATAGCCGGGTGTAGCAAGAAGTGTGAGCTTCAAGGACACCTGCAGTCACCTCCAGGGTGCAGAAACCCTGGCCTGCTTGGGGGAGTCTGGCCAGGGCAGAGCATCTGAGCACATCAAGAGCACATCCCGAGCCTCAGGGGGACACCGCCCAGAGCGACAGAGCACCCAGGCGCTGAGTGGGACTCACTCAGGGTGTATGACAAAGGCAGTCACCTCGCCAGGCCACAGGAGCTGGGAGCTGCTCAGGACTAAGGGGTCGGCCCATAGCCACCCAGGGCCTGAAGCGGGCACTGCCCTGGAACCCTGGCGCCATCCTTCTGCTCTCCCAGCCCTGCAGCCCAGCCAGCTTGGACTCCTCCTGCTCGCTCACAGCAGGGCCCCACGTGCACCCTCTCCACACCCAGCCCAGGGTCTGAGGGCACCACTCACCATGAGCATCTTCAGATCTGCTCGTTCTGCTGGGTTCTTAATGAGGCTGGGGACAGGCACAAGACAGGGCAGTCAGTTGGTGGCTCGGGGGCCCAGTGTTTTGGACTGTGGTGAGGCTGCCTGTGTCACCCCAGCCCATGAGGAGACCTGTGTAGGAGCCTGGGACTCTGGTTCAGTGCTGCCCAGCCACCTGGCTCCTGCCCAGACAGACACGGGGCTCCATCACTGCCTCCGGTCTCCAGAGCAAGACACCCCCAGGAGAGAGTAGGACAAGGGCCTGAGGGGGAGGCAAGGGGAAAGGGGCGGGAGCCCCTCCTGCCTGGGCACAGCCTGGTAGCAGCCATAGATGTGTATCTTTCTACCACATCCCCAGCTCTGGTTATTATTGGAGACGGGGTTTGCTAAGTTACCGAGCTTGGCCTTGACTGGTCACCCTCTTCCCTCAACCTCCTCAGCCCCTACAGGTAGATCTCTAATAAAAACGCCAAGCTCGGAGGCCCAGGGTCAAAATGGAAGTTTTTCCTTTAAAAAAACAGAACAGCCTGAGGACAGCAGCTCAAAGCAGCTCGGGGCTGCAGGGTGGTTCTCAGACACAAAGGGCCACCAGGGCACATCTGATGGGTGACATCCACAGGAGGCTGCCTCCAGGGCACCAGGGTGCTGCATGAGGCCCCAGCACGGACACTGCTGGTTCCTTGATGGGCAGGAGAATCCAAGTAGGAGACCCCAGGAGAGACCTGCTGGGCAGGCACTCCTCCCTCCTGCCAGTGGACAGCAGGTGGCCGCTGTGGATAGACCAAGGGCCTAATCCAGGTTCATACACAATTTTGGGGGCAAGCGGGGAGGGCAGGTGGGAGCCACATCCCGGAAAGGGCCTCTGGCTCTCCTGGGGGTTTTAAGTTCCTGCCAAATCCTGCCACCGACTACTCAGGATTCTCGAGGGACAGGCTGGGCATCAGTGGGACCGAGAGCAGGCAGAGCTCGAGTGAGCTAACGTGGGTCAGGGCCCTCCTGCCCCGCTGTGCGCGGCCATGCCAGTCCTCACCATTTATGCACGAACTCCTGGAAGTGTGGGCTGAACACGCCACTGGGTAGCTTGGGAGGTGGCTGTGGGGAGATAGAGGGCAGGTCAGCACATGTGGCCTTGGGCCCCCCACCTGACCTCTCCTGGCCCTTGCTGCAAGCAGAGAACACCCTCCCCTCTTCCCACTGCACAACGCACTGACTGGGCACGACGGGGCAGAGCAGGGTAGGCTTATCATCCCGTGGACCATGCCATCCCTCCAGGATCCAAGCCTGGGCTGCTGCCTCCCTGGTCAGCACTGCACAGGCCAGCTGCTGCCCAGGTTTGTGCACAAGCACTGTGGGGAGTCTGAGGGTCTAGCCCTGAGAATGACCCCAGATAGGGGGGCACCTTGATGCTCAGGGTGTTTGACGTGCTCACAGCACCTGGGGATCCCTGCCAATGGCAGGGAAAGCCACGTCACCAGGAACACCCCATCGTGTCATTTCACCACCTAACCAAGGGACAAGCCTAATCCTGCAGCAGACTGGCCACTCTGTCATTTCCCTGGCTCTAGTGGACCCGAGGACCTGGTGAACAGGGTAGTTCCAGGGTCCAGGCTGTGTCCCTCCTGATTACCAGCCCTGAGGTCACCGGCTCGTCTGCACAGGACACAGCCACACTATCTGCTTTTGGGGCATCTGGGAGGAGCCATCAAGACCCAGAAAGAGCAGGAAGGGAAAAAAATGGCCCATTCCCCAGAGCCCTGCTGCAGAGTCAGCCCATCCCTCTGGAGCGGAGCGCCTCCCCAGACCAGGGTGGCAGGGAAGGGGATTAAAGCACTTGACTCCACGATGCTCAAACTAGGACTAGGACATGCTGGGGGACGGGGCCTGAGGCGGCCTGGCTCTGGGCCCAGCACGGGCAGACTGGGGCATCTCTGGATACAGGGAGGGGGTTGCAATGGGGATTCTGGGTTCGTCTTCATTAAGGAAACAAGACCCCCTGGGGAAGCGGATAACCTGTGCGGTCCGAGGGGAGAGGTGGCAGTGGCTTGCACACCAGACAACCGTCCACAAAAAGGAGCGCCCCAGGGCGGCCCCCTTTCTTGGGCAGCACATGGGCAGAGTCCCTAGGAGGAACCAGCACCGGAGGCCTCCTCACGCACCTCATTCACAATGTAGTCCAGCAGCTCGAAGATGGCCATGGCTGGCCGGCTGTCCATCCCGTGACCTACACAGTGGGGGACAGAAGTGGGTGAGACTGGCAGATGACTCTGCCCCTGTGCAGGTGAAGGTCTGGGGGCGCTGGGCACACTGGGCGCCATCATAGCCACTAGCTTATGGCAGCAGCAAAACTCTGGGGAGGTGGCAGTGGCCAGGGCCTGGCCTCTGGCTCCTGAGCTTGCTCCTTGGGAAGAGACTGCTCTCCTGAGCCCCCCATGAACTCAAACAAAAAAGCCACAACAAACACGAGTGCTTTGGAAGAGCCATGCTTGGCAGTGCCTTGGGAGGTGCCACAGCCACGGCCCTGCTCCTGAGCTGCAGGCTGGGTGGGGGAGGGGGCCCACAGTAAGGACAGCAGCATGACCTTGCACAGAGCCACTGGTGGTGACAGAGGCAGGCCCTAGATGCCACTTGGAACAGGAAGCTGGCAGGGGGTGGCTGACCCCTGTCCGAGACCCAGCTGGCCAGGTCTGGGCTCAGCAGCTGGACTTTCGCCTCCTGCCTGTTCTGAAATGGGCACAGAGGCCAGGGCATGGGCTGGGGGAGGTGCTGGCAGGCAGGTGGCTGCCATCTAGTGGGGCTGGGAGGGGCAGGGCCAGGCCTGAGGACAAAGACCTGGGAACTCTCCTCTAGAATGAGACCAAGACACCCATGTGGTCTGTCTGCAGCAGCACACGGAGTAGGAACGGGGCTTGTGGGTGATGCTGTCACCTCCCCACATGCCCAGCCACGGGGTGGCTAAACCCAGAGCAGCCCACCCTCAGAATGGAATATTATTGAGCCCTCAAAATGAGTATGGAGGTACCTGAGGACCTCGTGCTCATTGAGAACCAGACACAGAAGACACAGTGTGTGACCCAGTGACAGGACATGGATCTATGGGTGCAGGGGCTGGGGACGGGATGGGGGTTGCTCCTGGGGACAGGGCTTCCTGTTCAGGTGATGGAATGCCCTGGAACTAAAGGCGGCAGGACACTGAGGTGCTGAAGCCCTGAGCTGGGCACCTGCCCGAGGTGTGGCAGGGTGTGGAGGTCCTGCTTCAGCAGAGCGGCTGTGCTACCGCAGGCCCTCAGGGCTCACCCTGGACTTGGGAAAGACAGAACCCCAGGGGTCCAGAAACTGCTCTGGGGCTCTGCTACCTGTCCGGGACCCTCCCCTACACTCTCCCCCAGAGTGAGCGAAGCGTCCTCATGAAGGGTTTCCTGCATCCTCCAGGGCCCTGGTGGTCAAATCCAATAGTCCTAAGGATGTTCCGAGTCAAGGTCTTGGGTTTAGAGCTCCGGGATGGCCCGGCCCTAAGTAGTAGGTGCCCAGGGGCAATTCCTGCCACTCAAGTGCACAGTTGACGTTTCCCTGATAAAATGCTGGAGAACCCATCCAGCGACCTGGCCAGCTGCTAGCAACAGCTGCGACACCGCGGGCACACCAGGTCTGGGGCGCTTGCTGTTTCCAGCTCGTCCCCAGAAACCCAGCACCGTGAGAGGACTGCTGACTAGCTGGACGATCCAGGGGGACAGGTGGTGCTGAGGGAGCCAGAGAGCGGCAGCTGCCATCCCGGGCACAGCAGTGCCTGCATGGGTCACACTCCCCGCCAGGAGTCTCAGACTCAGGCCATACCGCTGATGGGGCGCCCAGGGGGTCTCGGCCGGGGTGAGGTGCTGTGGGGCTCTCCTTCTGCACCGTTGCCCACGGGCCTGCCGAAGATGGCCTCCAGCTCCTTGGCATCGGGTGGGGGAATGGGGTACCTCCCGATGGACAGCTCCACCAAGGACAGGCCCATGCTCCAGATGTCCGACTGCACCGAATAGTGTGTGCCTTGCAATCGCTCTGGCTGCCAGAGAGACGGGAGGGAGGAGTGTGCGGAGGGCCAGCACCTGCAGTCCAGGGACCGCTGCGGACCCAGCCCGCTTCCCCAGCTAGGGACCAGAGCAGTGGGAGGATGCAGAGCCACATCCCTCCAGGCCCACCATGTGTGCACGAGGCCTGGGGACTGAGGCCCCAGAAGCCCACAGCACTGGGAGCTTCTGGCAGAGGCTGATCACCCCCTCTGTGCAGGGCGAGACTGGCTTCTCAGATCCCAGGCCCCCTGCAGGTTCCGGGGCACCCAGGTATCTCTGAAGGCACCAAGAAAGTCTGATCTCAGTTCAGAAAGTAGCAAGTGCCCTGGGCTGGATGGTGCCGACACAGGCAGGACACAGGCAGGTCTCCAGGAGGAAGAGCTGCTTGGGAAAGGGAGGGCGACAGGACTCGGCCGCAGAGGAAAGCCAGACGTGGAAAACAGACTAGGGGGACCCGTGGGCTCCCTGTGGGTCTGGGTGGGACAGGGGAGGCCTGGAGGGACTTACAGACATGTAGGACCGCGTTCCCACGAAGGAGTTGGCCATGGAATCGATGAGCTGCCCGCTCACCCCGAAGTCGCACAGCTTGATCTCCCCTCTGGAGTTGACCAGGATGTTGGAGGGCTTCACATCTGAGGACAGGGCCAGCCAGGAGTGAGGGGCCATTGGGCACTGCGGTGGCCCGCCAGGCTCTGGGGACGGCACGAGCCTCCTTACCTCGGTGCATGATCTGATGCTTTTCTCGAAGGTATGCCAGGCCCCGGAGAACCTGCAAGGGCCATGGACTGGGTGAGCAGGACAGGGGCAGCAGGGGCTGCCCTGGCCCCAGCCACATCTAAGTAGCCAGTGTCTGGAATAGGCCAGGGGGACCCTGTCTAGGTGGTGTTGACCTTCTCAGGTTTAGAGCCAATAGAGGCCAACAGGGAGGCGGGCCTCCAGTGGTAGGTGGCGTGTGCCAACTGTCTGGTTCCCACACAGCCTGTGAGGGGCGCGTTGGTCCCCCCTCCACTTGAAAGAGGAGGGGCTGGCGCACAGAGGCAGAGGCAGCCTGGGTCCTAGCACCAGGCTCAGCCCCACCAGCCCCACGGCATCTCCCGGGTGCTCAGGCTCGGGGCGTGCTAAGGAACAGGTTAAGGTTCCAGCAGAACTGAACGGGTTAGGGGCGCACTGGGCTGTTTTGCCAAGGGGCGCCTGGATGGCAGATTCCTCAGGGGGAAGTGGTCGACGATGGTGCCGACAACGGCTGTTTCTGGAACACTGAGCGCCAGGCCCCAGCATCCCATCAGTCCTCCACCCGAGTGGGCAGGTGCACCTCCGGTCATTTCGAGGGCTCAGACGCAGGCTCCGGGAGCCACGTTCTGTGGAGTCACAGAGCGGCAGGATCTAAATCCCCAGGTTCTGCCAACTGTGGGGCTGGGGCTGGGGCCGGGACGCCTGCCCCATCCCTCAGCTGCCCAGAGCATTTTTGGACAGTGAGGGGAGAATAGGGTCAGAGGTTTATGTCTGCCCCAGGCTCCCCCTTCAACCACCCTGACCAACGCGACCTGAGACCCCAGCCAGTGGTGTCTGCCTGCCATAAGATGGAGGGAGGATGGTGGCCATTCTGCTCATAGTTGTTCAACTGAGACCTCGGCTAGGCCTGAGATGTAGGGGTAGGGACAAGGACAATGACAGAAAATCTTAAAAGCTAGAAAGGACCTGCCACCTTCACCCAGCGGATGGGGATCCAAGGACCCTCAGAAACTTGCTCAGAAGTCCCACAGCCAGTGGAGACAGAATTGGCAACTCTCTGCAGGGCCCCACAAGCACCCCCACGGCTTTGAGCAGCTCCTGGACCCTGGCCATGAGGAAGGGGCTGGCACAGGAAAGAGCGCCTCAGCTGGGAGGGATGCGCCGGGGTCCGTGGTGAGACTCACCGCAATGCTGACCTTCCCCAAGATCTCCTCGGGGATCCTCTTGGCCTCCTTCAACACCTGGTCCAGGGAGCCCCCGTCCTGCGTGAGAAACAGCTCTCAAGAGCCAGCCGGGCAGTGAGGGCTCCTTCTACTGCAGGAAGGCACCAGGCCAAGGCCAAGCACAGCCGTCCAGCGAAGGGCAGGGACTCCTTCAGCTGTGGCTTAGAGGCTGCAGGGCCACATCTACAGTAGGAAGTGAGGAGGAATATCCCAGGGCACTGGTGTGTGCCCCACGCCGCTTTCCAGTGTCCCACAGGGCCTGTTGCTGAGATGCCGCTTTCCTGAGGTCACCATGGTAGGCGCTCTACTCTAGTTTCCACCAAAACCCTGACTGGGGACAGAGACAGACCCTAGGAGCTCACAAGGCTGTCTGTGCAGTCTGGGCGGTCGTTGGGAGTGGCACTTGAGCAGCCACCACATTGGCACATGCAAGCCACAAACCATCTTCTCGGGCCCCTGTCCTAGCCAGCACGCCAGGTGTGGTGTCACAGGCAGGAAAAAGGAGGAAGGGCAGGCTGGCTGGGGGTCCACAGCCCCACCCTGGCATTCCTATAGAAACCCAAGTGCTTCCGTTGCCAGCACCTGTTCAGGCTGGCCTCCCTCTAGGGCAAGGTGAGGAAGGGCAGCTAATGCCTGTGGACCCTGGCCAGCAGGAGAGGTACTCGGAAGGCCAGCTAGGGGATAGGGACATCTGAACTCTTCCTCTATTCTCCCATCACCCATTCGTCATTGTGCCAGGCACCCTGCAAAAGACCTGCAGATACCAACATTTTGGTTAGTCTCCCACTGTGTCTGGGTCTGGCCCCAAGTCCAACGGACAGACGAGGAAACAGAGATTATGTGTCCTTCACAAGGTGCCCAGGAACAAAACCGGAGATCCAGGAGCTGCCCCAGGTGCCTGGGGAGGGAGAGGAGTCTGGGCCACGCTACCAGGCCAGCCCTGGGCACCAGGTGGTGACACTGCCAATGCTTACTGCGGGCCAGAACCCTGCCAGGAGTCTACTCTGGGTTGGACACAGAGGAAACTGAAACAGGAAGTCTGGGGGCAGAGTTCTTGCCAACCTGTTTTGCAGGACCCCAAAGATGGCTTGGTCGCTAGGACATGCTTCCCTTCATTTGAGGGCAAGAGGAGAAGCAGCAGCCTCAGGGGTGCTCGGGCCCCCGCTCTGCCTCACTGTGCTGTAGAACACTACAAAACCCTATGTGCTCTGAAGCTTCCAGGACCCATAGGTGACTATCGAGGAGCTCTGGGCAAAGGTGCCGGTCATGTGGGTAGAAGGACAGGTGTGGCCCCCGCCTTGAGCGCCAGTGAGCCAGGTGCGCCAGTGAGCAGGACGACCAGGTAAGTGGCGCAGGAGGGAGTATACATGTTCTTCTTGCCCCATTCCCGCCTCCCGCCTTTGGTCCTGAGGATTTAGAGCCACCACTGAGCTGCATCCCCAGCCCTTTTTTAAAATCTTATTTTGAGACAAGGTCTCATTTAACTTGCTAAAGCTGGCCTCAAACTTGTGACCCTCTTGCCTCAGCCTCTGGGAGCAGCTGGGGCCATGGACATGACCACTGTGCCTTGCTCTTGTTTGTATCAACTGACTTTAAGAAAACTAGAAAAGCAAAAACAGATAATAAAGCTGGGGCTGTGGCTCGGTGGCAGAGCGCTTCCCTAGCACGTATAATGCACTGGGCTGGATCCCAGCACCACATGAAAATGAAAAAATAAAATAAAGGTATTGCGTCCATCTACAACTTAAAAAAAAAAATCCCTAGTAACAGCTCTTTTCATTTTAAAAATTTTAAAACAGGGTCTCACAAGGTGCTGAGCCTGGCTGTGAACCTGCCATTCTCCTGCCTCAGCTCCTGAGCAGCTGGGATGACAGGTGTGGCCAGTGCCACCTCTTTTCATTCCAACTCCTCAGAGCTGCAATAAATATGTGCAGGACGAAGAAACGGAGAGCGTTTGCTGGGAGGAGCCGGGGGCCCAGTGGGGTCCAACACCAGGCCAGGAATCTCCCCAGTGCACACAAAACCCCTCCATCCGCAGGGCAGAGAGGGGTGGTGGCTGCCTGCACATTTCCCACTGAGGACTTTGGGGCCAATCAAATTGTAGTGGGTGTCCTGGGCACTGCAGGTGCTAAGCAGCACTCCATGCCAGGAGAATCCCGGTCACAACCAAAAGGTCCCTAGACATGGTCCACAGCCGGGGGCGGGGGCGGGGTGCAGGGGAAAAGGCAGGATCAGCGCCAGGGAGCCCCAGCCTGCAGCTGGGGAGTGCACAGCCTGCCAGCATAAGTGGCCTGCCTGAGACACGGAACAGGATGTGGTGGGGAAAACACGGCGCCCAGGTCTCTGTGACACTGATCTCACTCTGCATGACTAGACACTTTTTTTGCATGTGTGTTTTAAATGTTCCTGAAAATGTGTTGTTATTGAGCAAGTAATACATGAATACATTTTCTTATTAGAAAATTCAGATGTAATGCTAGGTGTGGTGCTGCATGTCTGTAATCTCGGATTTGAGAGGCCAAGGTAACAGGATCACAGGCTCAAGGCCAGCCTTGGCAACTTAGTGAGACTCTATCTCAAAATAAGACTTTTTAAAAAAGGGCTGGAATGAAACTTAGTGGTGGAGCACCCCGGGTTAGTCCCAAGTACAACAACAACAACAAAAAGGCAGGCAGTGATCACCCTCTGAGCCCCAGCAGTTCCACCTTCTGGCCCCAAAGTGTGACATACTCTTCTGGATCTTTCTTTTCTTTTTCTTTTTTAATTTATTTTTTAGTTGGACATAATAGTTTTGTTTTATTTATTTTTATGTGGTGCGGAGAATCGAACCCAGGACCTCGAACATGCTAGGCAAGCACTCTACGCTGAGCCCAGCCCCAGCCCTCTTCTGGATCTTTCCATGCATTCACGCACATACCAACACGTAATGGGAAATGGAGTTGAAACAAATAGGCTCCCTCTGGCGTGTCCTTACAG
The DNA here is from genome assembly GCF_001458135.2 of Marmota marmota marmota. Taxonomy (NCBI): domain Eukaryota; kingdom Metazoa; phylum Chordata; class Mammalia; order Rodentia; family Sciuridae; genus Marmota; species Marmota marmota. Next base: position 2,514,994 of record NW_025999863.1, read on the forward strand.
CCCCACACACGTGGACTGCACTCGTGCGGCTTCATTCCCCACCACGGAGCTGCTCGGTGCCTCGGGTTCCAGGGCTGTAGGCTCCTCACTGCTGCGCCTGGGACGCCTGGTCACAGAGTTGACCAGACCCCAAGAATGCTGAGGTACCTCTGTGTGGTCAGCACACTGCAGCCGCCCTCTCTGGCCCCTGGCCCCACTGCTCGCTGGGTTCTGTCCTGAGCTTTTCAATAGGTTCAGGCTGCAGAGAAGCAGCCAGCCCCGCTGATCCCGAGTCCCAGGACCAACAGGAGCGGCGGGTGAGCTGGGCCATGTGCACCAAAGCTGTGCGGCTCACAGCTCGCCACGGTGTGGAGCTGGGGTGTCTCCTGAAGGCCCAGGGTTAGGGCTCCATCCCCAGCTTGGCACTGTTGGGAGGTGCTGGAGCTTTACAAGGTGGATCTGCTGGGAGGTTAGGCCACTGGGACTCAGTCCCTCCTCTTTCCGTCTCTTGCTTCTCGGCCAGTGGTCTTCCCTGCCAGGCACTCCCACCATGGCCTGCTATCACCACAGGCCCAAAGCAATAGCAAGCCAGAGTAAGCCTCTTGTCTCCAGCCCGAGTTCCACAACAGAAAGCTCATATGGCGACAGTGGTCATCCTTACAGTTACTAATGTGTATATCAGCACATTAATCATTAGTTAGATAAAACACATCATGGTCACAATGACATGACCCACACAACTAGGAGTCTTTTCTTGAAAGCCAGACTCTACCAGACTGCAAACAAGCCATCTGCACATCAGTTTGTTGGGAGAGAGGCTGAGACCTCCCTTTAGATCAGGGACACTCCAACAACCCAGGGACGCTACTGTGGCCTGGGTGTGGTGTGGTCCTCCAAGCCCTGTGTGGAAACTCAGCCCCCCCGCCCCGTACCAGCACTATCTGAGCCCTTTCAGAGGTCACAGGCTCCACCTTCATGAGGAGAGATGGATGCTTCTCTGGGTATGTGGCAGGAGTAGACTCCCCTGGGGGTGGGTGGCTTCTAGGACAGCGGCTATTAGAAAGCAAGCAGCCCTTTGTGCCTCCTAGCACACCTGCTCGGCTTCACCTCCCCCAGTTATGACTGTGCATGTGCAGACGCTGGCTGTGCTCTCAGACTTCCCCACCTTTAGAACTATGACCCAATAAACCTCTTTCCTGTATAAACCACCCGCCATGGCATTTTGTTACAGCAACTGAAAACACACTAAGCCAGGTACTAACCAGGCAGACTGTCATGCAACTGTATAGACTAAGAAATGAAGACGTGCTGCCGTCTGCTCAGTGCTCACGCAGCACTGGGTGCTATCCAGGGCGAGCTTGTTAATGCTCACCCCTGACTGCCCACAGAGAGCTGCCAGTCTTGTCCAAAGTTTTGCGTGAGAGTAGAGTGCATGTCCCAGACCAGTGTGCTCAGCCACAGCAGCCCCAGGACCCCCCCAGAGGCTCACTCCCACTTCAAATCTACACTCTAGGCTGTGGTCGTGGCTCAGTGGTAGAGCGCTCGCCTAGTATGTACAAGGGTTCCATCCTCGGCACCATATAAAAATGAATAAAATAAAAGTATAAAAAAAGATCTATACTCTAGTGACTCGGGAAGCTGAGGCAAGAGGATCGTGAGTTCAAAGCCAGCCTCATCAACTAAGCAAGGCCCTAAGGAACTGAGACCCTGACTTTAAATAAAATACAAAAAAGGGCCAGGGATGTGTCTCAGTTGTTAAGGGTCCCTGGATTCAATCCCTGGTACCAAAATCCACATCCTTTGCCCTGCCTCTTTCTGGTGCCAGGGATTGAACCCAGGGGTGCTCTACCACTGAGATATAGTCCCAGCCCTTTAAATTTTCTTTTTAAGGTAGGGGTCTCCAGAAGTTGCTAAGGGTCTTGTAAAATTGCCGAGAGTGGCCTTGAACTTGAAATCCTCAGCCTCCAAGTCTCTGGATTACAGGCGTGTGCACTGTGCCCTGCCTTTTGTCTGAGGTGTGGGTGTGTCGGCCACCCCAGGCTGCCGCGCATGTGCTGAACACTCCATCTCCTACTCCAGCGAGTCTGCCTGCCGTGGAAGCAAAGGGCAGGTCCTCAAAGCAGAGGAGGGTTCGTGGCTCCCTCCTGAGCAAGGGCTGCCTGGTGCCTGGCTACAGTGCTGGCCGCACTGGGACCACCCATCAGAGTGGGGGATAGGAGATGAAGCACCTTCCTTCCCAGAGGGTAAGCAGGGAGCCTCTGGAACCACACCCCAGCTAGGGAAGAAGGGGAGGAGGCAGGTCCCGCCCAGGGGGCGCTTTCTCCTCCCTCTGCCCTCTGGCCTTCCTGCACCTGGGCTTTGCAAGACAGACTCGCTCCTCCCAGGTGGGGAAGGGGCTCCCACATGAGTGGATTTGCTTGGACCCCACAGCTGAGTGGGACTCTTGCTCAAATTCATTTCCTGCCTCAGTTACAAAACTGTTGCAGGGGATGGTGTGCTTGCAAGGCTCAGCCAAGGGACATCAGACAACCAGTGCACCCTAGTTCTGCACGGGGAGCCCTGCGGCAGGCAGTGTCTGGCACCTGCAGCCAGGATGGGGGCCACTCCCCAAGCTCTGCAGCTCTCACCACTTCTGCTTTTGTCACCCTTGATCCCACCCATTTCTGAGTTTCCAAACCACAGTATTCCAACAAGGGGCCACACTGAGCCCAACCGTGGTGGTTCAGGTGCCTGGGCCCCGCAGGACTGGGACCCCGGCTCTGGCTGGGTTGTGGGCAGGAGCACCCTTTCCAGCAGCAGCTCGGTTCTCCATGCTCCCGAGCCCAGCAACTGCACTGTGGATCTCGCCCCGTGGTGCTCACTGGCACGCCACACACAGCTGTACTCTAGATGGGGCAGCTCACAGGAGCAACTTGTGTGTCCCCCACAGGACCAGACAAGGACTACCCAGGTCCAGCACACTGGAAACACGGTGCCCCAGGCAGAGACAGGGGATTCTCTCTAGGCTGACCAGGGAGGACTTCCCCACCCTCCATGGAAACAGAGCTGAGAAGAGGCCCCGGTGACACCCAAGGAACCCTCTGAAGCTGCTGAGCTGCTGCCTCTGAGGACAGGGGCTCTGAGGCCCCGGCAGGGAGACACCTTCCTCCCTGTGGTTCCTGGCCGGGTGCTCACCATGTGCTCCATGCAGATACTGATCTCCCCGTCGCTGTAGAAGGCGCCGTAGAAGCCCACGATGTACGGGGAGTTGCACTCGTGCAGGACCTGAAGCTCGCGGATGATCTGGTTCCGGATGGCTGGCTTGATCTCCAGGTGGATCAGCTGCAAAGAGTTGACAGCGGGTTACCTAGGGGTGTCCAGAAATGCGGGGGGCGGGGGACTGGTCCCTTGGCCCTGGAATGCACCACAGCATTCAGAACCAACCGAGGACCCTGCAACCCCACTCTGAGGAGTCTTCCCAAGAGGAGAATCGATTGCCCACACACAGCTGTGACCAGAATGTGCACCGCAGTCTTCACGGCAGCCAGAGGGGGAACTGCCCCCGTGTCCACTGAAACAAAGCACGCTTCCTCCACGCTCTGGAGTGTCACTTGGCCATGAGCAGGAGTGAGATGACACAGCTGCAGTACAGATGGACCTCTAGGACTCATGCTCACTAAGAACCAGACACACAGGGCCAGAGTGGGTGACCCAGTGACAGGACAGGTCTAGGATAGGCAAGTCTAGAAACAGGATGTGAACTAATGGGGGCAAGGCCAGGGCGTGTTGGCTTAACCGTACAGGATTTCTTTGTGGGGTTGTGAGAATGTTCTTGAATTAAATGCAATGAGAGCTAAACAACTCTGTGAGTATGCTGTGTTCCAGCCAACTGTATGCTTTAAATGGGTGAGTTGTATGGTGCCTGAATTACTTCACAACCAAGCTGTTTTTACAATGAACATGCAGAAAAACAACTATGGATTTCCTGGAGAGACGGTTAATCCTGGGGAGGAGGGTTTATATGGGTACGGGGCTGGGAGGGGAGGCGTGATTGCTCATGGGAACAGGTACCTTTTTAAAGCAATAAAGACATTCTCAAATTGACTGTAGTCATAAATGTGCAATACTGAATGTATTAAAAAAGAAGTCATTAAATTATATATATATATTTTTTTAAAAAGGTGCCACTATACAGTCTGTGAATTACCCCTCCATCAAGCTGTTAAAAAAAAGGACTTGACAGACCAAACACTTTCCACTTGGGGAAAGTAGGAGCTGTTAAAAGAAGCCCCCCTCAACCATCCTGGGCCCCTGGGACTCCGACTCAGCAACAAGTCCAAGAGGGGTTGGTCACTGCACTTGTCCCCTCAGACAGGGGTGGGCACATTTTGAGTCCCTTCTTCTTTCAGGCTGGGACATGACACCGAGGCCTGGGGAGTCTACCATTCCCTCCGCTGAAGCGGAAACTATCGACAATATTTCCAAAGGCAGGAAGATTGCAAGAGATGCAGAAAACAACGTAAGATGCCAGGAGCACCCCAACTACCTACCCCCAGGGAGCTGTCACCCACAGCCCAGGCAGGAGCTGCAATCAGAGTCAGCATCCTGGCCACTCAGAACCTCAGACCTCAGAACTTCAGACGAGTCGGAGATGAGTCCTCTCATCTGCTAAGGCGAGACCAGGTGTGCACGTCTGAGAACAGCCGCTATCAGCTCAGCACACACTCGTGGAGTCGCTGTGGACGCCAGCAATCAGAAGAAAGACCAAGAGGCCCCTGCTCGGGGGAGCATGAGATGCCAGGCTGGAAATGCAGTCAGGAGGCCTGGCGCGCGGTCAATACGCTCAGGGAATGGCAGCAAGGTGACACTGGGCTGGGGCCCAAAGGAAATTGAGTTTAGGAGCCACCAAAAGGAAGAGCTGGGGAACAGCTGCCTGTGGGAGGGACCCAGGGAGGAAGAAGCACAAGGTGCTGGGTCCAGGGGCAGAGAGAGGCCGACAGTGTCCCCAACCCAGGGAGTGTATAGGGCATGCTCCCTGTGACCTTGAGGACCAGAGCTATGACCCAGGTCCTTCCCCAAAGCTAATGCCCACGCTGCCCCTCTGCTGCTTCTTTTCCGCGTGACCTGCCTGCAGAGAGCAGCTGTGGCTTTGGGTCTCGGGATGCAGCATTTTCACCCTGCCCTTCACAGGAGGCCACTGGATTACCCCAGAATTCAAGGACGCTCGTTACTCTGGAAGGATGCGGAGTGAGCAGATGACCAGTGTCTGCTCACACTTATGAGGGTGACAAACAAGCATGATTGTAAAAACCCAGAGGGTGGCTTTACTGGGCCTTCCAGATTGGGCCTGGCTGCTTGTCTGGCATATTGCACTGACTGAGAATCAAACAGACCAGGGGACACTGGCTGCAGAGTGGGCTCGCCAGCCCCAAGGCTGCCCTGCACCTTTGGGGGTCTGCACTGGGAGACCTGTTGGGGCGCTGGCTCCCGTTCAATCTGTGCCCTTCAGCTGCAGTGCCGCACGTAGATGGGAAGGTCCTGGGCTCCCATTTACTACCTGGCACGAGAGGGACACACAGAAGAGTCCTTGACTGGTCTGAGAGCCCTTGCTCCCTTGTACTTGTACTCGGACAAGCACACTGTCCTCACATTAGTGCTGTGGGGAAGGTAGGCCCCAGATTGCCAAGGCTGCTCTGATTTTTTTTTTAATATTTATTTCTTTGTTGTAGTTGGACACAACACCTTTATTCTTTCTATCTATCTATCTTTTTATTTATTTTTATGTGATGCTGAGGATCAAACCCAGGGCCTCACACATACTAGGTGAGCGCTCTACTGCTGAGCCATAACCCCAGGCCCTGCTCTGATATTGAAAAGTCTGCCAGCAGAAAGGAAACAGAAATAGCAAATCCTCAGCTGTGGATTTCAGGGGTGCAGGGAGGTGCTTTAGAAGCAAGAAGAAAGAGCCGGGTGTGGTGGCACACACCTATAATTCCAGCAACTTAGGAGGCTGAGGCAGAAGAATTGTAAGTTCAAGGTCAGCCCCAGCAACTTAGTGAGGCCCTGAGCAACTTAGTAAGACCTGTCTCAACATAAAAAGTAAAAGGGCTGTGAGATGTGGCTCAGTGGTAAAGTGTGCCCCTGGGTTCAATTCCCAATTCAATTAATAAATAACCAATTAAAAACTATATATGTGAAGAAAGAACGAGCCTCAGAGCTAAATTCCCACAGAGACCAGGAAAGGCACAGGGATGCGGAGGCCCACACTCAGGAAGGGGCAGTGACTGTAGGATGACAGGCTTCCAGAAGAGCAGGCTCTCCCCATGGGAACACACACGCTGGAGAAGCAGAAGTCTGTCCACACAGAGTCCCTAGTTAGGAGCTCCTATCTCCAAGTGGTCATGCCTTGGTCTGAACTCCTTTCACCTCCCGGGGACTCCAGAGAGGCTGTGTTGCAGCACCAGAGCCAGGATGAGCAGGTGGGCAGGTACTGTCACACCAGGGTGGACAGAATCCCACAAGAGGGGGCAATGCTCAACTTTATGTGTCCCCTGGCCTGGGAACCCAGATTTTGGTCAAACACCAGTCTTGACATGACTGGGAAGGTCTTTTTCAGATGTGGGGAGCAGATAAACTTGTAGGTTCTTAGGTAAACCAGGTGACCCTCTGAGATGGTGGGCCACATTCAATCAGCTGAAGGTCTCAGGAGGGAACACTGAGGTGCCCTCCCTGGTAAGAGGGAAGTCGGCCTCAGCCAGCCTTCACACTCCCGCTGGAACCTCTGCTCTCCCCTGGCCTCCAGGGTGCTGGTCTGCTTTGCACATCTCAGACTAAAATGCCCACAACCATGAAAAACAAGTCCTTAAAACAAAACCCCTCTCAGGCTAGGGTGTGGCCCAGCAGTGGAGTGGAGCGCTTATCTAGCATGTGCAAGGCCCTGGGTCCCCTCCCTTGCATCTCAAAAATAAAGTAAATTTCTACATATACACATGTGCATGCACACTCTGTTAATTCTGTTTCTTTGAAACCTCTGACCAATACACTAATATTCCCGAAAACTCTGCTTACCACACTTCTGGACCCAGCCGTGCACAAACCAGAAAGCTTCCAGGAAACTGATTTCTTTCTCTTATTTTTTGGCACTGGGGCTGGAACCCAGGCTCTGGCACATGCTAGACAAATGCTCTACCACTGAGCCACTCCCCTAACCCCAGGACCTGAACTTAAACCTCCCTGAAGGCAAAGGTCAGCCAACCTGGGAGGGTCCCAGGCAGCAGAAGCATTGCTGAATTCCAACTACAAGTGGGCTTCCTTGCACTCAGGGTCCCTGGAGGGGGCAGCTGGACAGCAAAGGTCCCACTGCCTCTCCAACCTCTCTCATTTCCTGGGGTTCTATTCCCACTCTGCTACCTGCTCACCTTTCTGGCCATGATGAGGCCCGATGGCCTGTGCTGGACCTTGGTGACCACCCCGCCATTGCCAGCTCCCAGCTCTGAGATCCTTTCAAAGTCGTCGTCCTTGAGCTCACCAACCTTGGCCTTCTGCGTCAGGAAGGCCTCTAACCGCTTCTTTTGCTGCTCGTCCAGCTCCAGCTCCTCCAGCTTCTTCTGCAGGTCCACCAGGTTTGCCCTGTGCAGTTCAAGGGCACAGATCAGCAGGGGGCATGTTGAAAGGTGGCAAGATGACTCCACCTAGCCATGATCACAAGCAGCCATGTGCCAGGCCAGAGGAAATCAAAGGGACAAGGGCCTAATGCCAGATCTCAGGGATCACCATCTAGCAGCAATGAGACATGTGTGCACCCCCACCACAAGTGCATGATTGGAACTGAAGGCCAGACCCCTACTTGCAAATTTCAGGAAAACTTGGGGACAAGCTGCAGCTCAAGGGACTCAGGAGGTCTCTAGACCACAACAGAAAATGAAGGAACTGGGGGTCAGGACACCGATCTTTGCCAGGAACAAAGGACTAGCACCAAGGGGTGGAAGGTAGAGGCTGCATCTTTATTTTGAGACAGCCTCACTAAGGTGCCCAGGCTGACCTTGAACTGATCACCTCCCAGTCTCCTGATGGGATGACAGGTATGAATCACTGTACCCAGCCCCTGTATTATTTTAATTTTCAAGAATTAAAGACCAGCACTTGAGGAGAAGGGGGACGGGTGCAGACAAGCCCAGGGCATGCTGTGCAACCAGCACCCCCTCTGTTACTGCAGACCTCATGTGTCACATGGACACTTGTGGCCCTAAACTCAGTGCTACTGCACCAACTGTCTACTGTACTTTACTGGGCACAAGCAATTTTCAAAGGAAATTTTGACGAGCTATTTTTAAGAACACCTTGACTTTCAACCTGATCCTGGAGTAAAACACAGCTTCCTGTAACAGGTAGATACTTTAGTTCAATGATAATAAGACCCCAACACTGTCCAACAGAGCAGGAGGAAGTCGCGTACGCAATTTAAAAATTTCCTAGGGCAGAGAATATGGCTCAGTGGTAGAGTGCTGGCCTAGTATGTGCACAGCTCTGGGTTCCATCCCCAGCACTGCAAAAAAAAGAAAATAAAAATGTTTAGGATATGTGTTTTAAATGGGAAACAGGTGAAACTGCTTTTAGTACGATATTTAACCCACCAAAAGCATCATTTTCAATGTGTAATCAACATATGAACATTACTGAGTATTTACTTCTTTTGCATTAAGTTTGAAATCTAGAAGGTGCACATCACACTTACAGCTCTCCTGGACAACTTGGATGTGTCACTGCCAGGGCTGGCTGCAGCCAGGGGGAACTGGATCAGACGGGGCAGCTCTAAGTGAAGGTCTCTACAGGAGACTGGCCATATCCAGCAGTGCACAGCCACCCACTCAAGAATGTGTTAAGTCAAGGTCCACAGCCATTGAGGGGGTTTAAGCAGCAGACAAGGGGAGACTGGATGCTCTACCAGGAACCTTCTATCCTGAAGTCCCAAATTATTTACCTATAACTTTTTATTTATTTTTTTAAATTTTTTTTGTAGTTATAGATGGAAAGTATGCCTTTATTTTATTTATTTTTATGTGGTGCTGAGGATCGAACCCAGTGCCTCACATATGCTAGGCAAGTGCTCTGCCACTGAGCTATAGCCCCAGCCCCTACCTATAACTTTTTAAAAAATACTTTTGTAGTAGTAGATATTGCACCAAGAGCGCTCTACTCAGCCATTTTTCGATTTTATTTCATATAAGATCTTGATAAAATGCTGTGGCTGGCCTCAAACTTACAATCCTCCTGCCTCAGCCTCCTAAGGCACTAGAATTATAGGCATGGGCCACCGTGCCCGGTTTCTGTCTCTAAGAAGCATGAGCCAAGGACACACAGATCAGAATACAGGTGACCTGCTGGCTTGGTGATGATGCCTGAGCTGGTACTGCAAAGGCCTACAGGAAGGCAGGGCAGGCACTCTTCCTAGGGCCATAGATACTTCACTTTATTCTCATCAAAACCAGGTAGGTGGGCTAGGTGCGGTGGCACACACCTATAATCCCAATGACTTGGGAGGCTGAGGCAGGAGGATGACAATCTTGAGGCCAGCCTAGGCAACTTAGCGAGACCCTGTCTCAAAATTAAAAAGTAAAAAGGCTGGGGATATAGATAAACCACCACTTGGTTGGTTCAATCCCCAGTACCACTAAAAACAAAAGAATCAGGAGCCAGATGCAGTGGAGCACGCCTGTAACCCCAGCAGCTTAAGAGGCTGAGGCAGGAGGACTGCTAGTTCAAAGTCAGCCTCAGCAATGGCAAGGTGCAAAGCAACTCAGTGTGATCCTGTCTCAAAATAAAATACAAAATAGGGCTAGGGATGTGGCTTAGTGGTTGAGTGCCCCTGAGTCCAATCCGCAGTAGCTGCCCCCCCACCCAGAAAAAGAAGAATCAGGAGGAAGGGCTCATGGAGTGCCAGGCCGGAGGAACAGACTCCAGTGGGTAAATACATAAGGTCACAACATCATGCAAGAAGCCCCAAAGCCTGAACCAGGAGCCTAAGCACAAACTTATTGGGCACCTGTTGAACAATGACCTGAAGACGAAACGGCAAGATACTGACTCATTGCAGAGAGAGAGCAAGGAGAGAACACCAACCAATGAGCATGCTTACTGGCTGTGGCTGAAGAGGCAGCTCTGGGCCAGACTTCTGAAGGCCTGGGACATCTATGATGCACCCTGAAGCCACTCAGTAGTCTACCTTAAATGTAATGGGAACTCAATTGGGGTATGTGTATATGTAAGTGCAAGACGTGTCTGGAACCCGAGGCCGGCGTCCTCCACTGGGGAATCAATCCTTCAAAGGATGAACTCCAGAAAACGTGAAAGAAAATACGCAGGAAGGGAAGGATAAGGGGTGGATTTTTAAATGTCCTCATGCCTGGCTGTGACGGTGTTAGCTAACACACATGTGCATGGAATCCCCACCCTTGTCCAGGCTGAGTGGCAAGACCAGGAAACACAACATACACTCATCCCCTCTGTCCTCATGGGGACACCCTGCCCATCGTAGAGAACAGGAATGAAGAGGTCACTGTGGCACGACCTTCCAAGTGTGTGTCCCCAACACACCAAGCCCGTCTCCTCCTCACAGGACACGATTTTGCTGTAGAGTAGATGAAGTACCCCCATCATCCCTGAAGGCATCCCTGCCATCCCCTTCTCTGGCTTCTCTGCAGCCCTGAAAACCTGTCACCCTCCAGGGCCTAAGGCCTTCTTACCTCCCCACCCGGCCTCCAGAGGCTGTCCTAATCTGTTTGCTTCAGAACCTGCTTTCTAGGGTCTCATCCCTGCCTCTGAATGCCCCCCATTCTTGGCTCCCCAGCCTCTTTCCTTCCTGGGGGCATCCTAAGCACTCTCCCCAGCTTCAGGGGCCTCCCCCACCCCAACTAGCAGGACCTTTTCATTATGTTCTTGGTCTCAGGAGCCCTTCCCCACTCCCTGAGACCCCCCACATCCAGACTTCTGAGGGACCATCTTTTACTATGACTTCACCCCTTGGGTCGTCCCACTACCTTTCCCCACAGGGACCTCAGGACCCCTTACCTGGTCCTGTCACTCGGGCAACCCCATCACCTTGATGGTCCTCGAGAAACCTCTCAGCCCAGTTCACTGCTACCCCCTTCTGTTCTCAGGGAATGCTTTCATCCTCATTTTATTATCCAGGGACCACCTAGATAATAGGTGGTCCTCTATTTTGGTACTCAGGGGTCTCTCACCCTGTCTCTTCCCCTAAGGGCCACCCCTTGCCATAGCTCAGGAATTCATCAGGGACCCCCACCCCATCCCCTCCTCCCAGGAACCCCAACTCCTGCTCTCTTCACAGGAATCCCACACAGCACTCTCCTCTGGGACCCCCTCCCTGGCCTCTCCAGCAGAGGACCCCCCCATCTCTCCTCCCTGAGACCCCCTCCCTGCCTCTCCTCCAGCAGACCCCCTCTCTGGCCTGTCCAGCAGGGGACCCCCTCCCTGCAAACCCCACCACCACACCTCTTCCCG
>NW_025999863.1:2526778-2536547 GCF_001458135.2 Marmota marmota marmota
AGCCCGAGCCCGCCTCGCAGGGGAAAGGGGCGGAGACCGACTCGAGGCGGTTTTCCGGAGCGTGCGCACTCCTACGGCGCTGGCGCGCGTGCTCCTGGGGCGGGGGGGACGGAAGGGACGCGGCGTCGGGTGTGCTGAGCGGACGCTGCTGAGCGCCGGCAGCTGGAGGGCGTCCGGGTCTGGGGCCGAGTGAGACAGCAATCGTGAGTCTAGTGGGCGACCTGTCCAGCTTCGGTGGACTTTTGTCACCAAGTGTGTACACACACCACAACATTCTTTCATGAGATGAAGGTGACTTTAGAATATCTAAAAAGTCATGTTTTTAACCGACAAAACCGTGGGGAATTACCGTGTGCATGTTGAGACATTTAAATTGCAAAATACGTGCAACATGGAGTTCTGTTTTAACCTTCTTAAAAGATGTTCACGCAGTTCAGGGGCGTTGGGTGCATTTTCAGTTTTGTGCAGTGGTCCCCCATCTGTCGCCAGAGCTTTTCTCATCTTGTCAAACTGAAGCTCTGTCCCCGTTAAACACCGACTCCCCTCCCCTCCCATCCTCTGGCACCCACCGAATGCGTCCTGTCTCTGGAGCTGAGGACTCTCAGGACACTTGTGAGTGGGTCCTGCAGCACGTGTCCTTTGGTGTCTGGCTTAGTAGCATGATGGCCTCAAGGGCCAGCCACGTCGTAGCAGGGCTGCCTTCCTTCTGGGGGATGCTACTCTTCCTTTGTGTGGATGGTACATTTATCTTGGGTGGACACTCGAGTTGTCTCCATGTCTTTGGCTGTTTAAGTCACAACTGCTGTGAACTTGCACAAATCTCTCTGAGCCCCTGCTTGCACTTCTTTGGGTACAGACTTAGAAATGGGACTGCGGGATTGGATTGGAGGGTGGCTCTGTATGATTTTTTTTTTTTTTTTTTTTGCAGGGCTGAGGATGGAACCCGGAGCCTTGCACATGCTGAGCCCATCCTCAGCCCTGTTGACTTTCTAAGGACCATCTTACTGTTTACATGAACTTGTAACTTTGTAAGACGAAGTGAGCACCAAAAGAGAAAAAGGAAAGAGCACATGGCACACAATAAAGGCCAGTCACTTAAAATACCTTTTGTCGCACCTCTGAGCATCCATGCGCAGGTCACAGAAGGTGCACTCTGGGAATCGCAGGAGAAGACATGAAGAAAGAAGGATTTGGTGAATGCCTTCCTCCATGGTCCAGCTCAGTTTCTTGTGGCTCCCCGACTCAGCCCTGCCCATTTTCAATCCAGCAGCCCTGTAGTTATTCTTTTATCAGTTTGTGGTGCCCTTTATGGGCCCAGTACTGTGCTGGACAGCAGAGACACAGTGTTAAAAAAAAAAAAAAAAAAAGTGCACAGCAGGAGACTCTGGAGGCTGAAGCAGGAGGATCTCAAGTTTGAGGCCAGCCTTAGCAACCTAGTGATGCCCTAAGCAACTTAGTGAGACACTGTCTCGAAATGAGAAACAAAAACGTAGAGAAAGTAGCCCTTTTTGTACAAACACCCCTGGCTCAATCTCTAGTATAAAAGAAAACAACAACAACAAAAAACTAATATGGGTTGAGGATTAGCTCAGTAGTGGGGCACTTGCCTGCTTTTCTAGCGTGTGCCAGGCCCTGGGTTCCATTCCTAGCATGGCCAGAAAAAGAAAAGGCAAAGAAGAAAAAAAGATACATCAGACACCCACAAATAAACACCCTTGGTCCTCCGCCCCCCCAGGTGAGAGCTCCTCCAGCCTCCACTGAAGCCGGGCCTTCCCAGCTCTCTTCCTGTCTGCCTCCCGTTCCACCCTCTTTGTTTATTCTACCTCTGGCTCTGTGTGATCTTTTTTTTTTTTTTTTTAAACTTTCTTTTTTCAATATCTTTATTTATTTATTTTTTTATTTATGTGGTGCTGAGGATCAAACCCAGTTCCTCATGGATGGTAGGCGAGCTCTCCACCTCTGAGCCAAAATCCCAGCCCCGTCTGTGTGATCTTTTTTATTGAGCTGTAACTTACATCCAGTAAGCGCACCATCCTGAATGTCCCCCCCACCGAGCCTTCACAGCTGTGTCCACCCAGGAAACCATTCATCTTGCTGCTAATTCTCCCCTCCGCCTCCATCTGGGGCTGGCGTGTGGCTCAGGGGTAGAGCACTTGCTCAGTGCACAGGAGACCCTGGGGTCTGTCCCCATCGAGGCAAAAATAAAATAAGGGAGACAGAGGGGAGGCGGCTGACTTTTCAGCATCTGCTCTTTTCTATGGTGTGGATCTTCCCAGTGTCCTTCAGCCTATGACAGCTTCACAAGTCATCAGTGTCTCGTGCCTATCAATAATGTGTCCCTTTTTACCACTAAGTAATATTCCATTTTTTATCCACTCGATTTCTTAAAAATCCATTCAATCCACAATTTATCCATTCACTGGTTGAGGTTCATTCAAGGCTGTTGAAGGTCCCTTCCACCTGGACAGTGAGTCCTTCCCTGTTGGAGGGCGTCTCGACAATTCATAGACTTTTTATTATTGTTGATCTGGTTTTGGGATCTAGCCACAGGCCCAGCACGTTTCATTGTGTTTTGTTTTGAGGCGGTTCTCACTGAGTTGCTCCACCTTTCAACCCTCCTGCCCAAGCCTCGGGAGTCACTGGGATCACAGGGGCGGCTGCTGCCTTGGCTTCCTTGGCTCAGCCTGGTGGTTCTGGGGTCCTCTGGGGGCGGTGGCAGCCGTCACCTGTTCTCCTCCTACGGGAGAGTGTGCGGCATGCATTTGGGGACTCGCCCTTGCTGCAGGTCAGCACGTGAGTTCTTCAGGAGAACAAAGACAGGGGTCTTCCCTAATGGCGAGGCTCCAGCCTGCCGGTGCCTCACCGAGGCCTTGCTACAGGCCACCTTTGCTCACAGTCACTCGGCCCCCAGGGGTCGCCAGTCCCTGCCCCCTGGAGCTCGGGACACACCCAGCTTCGGGTTCGCACATGGCTACTGTTGAATTCTGACTCGTGGCCCTGCACCTGTCTTGTCCACTGGTACTGACCCTTGGGGGACAAGGAAGACCTTGCATCCGTCTCCTCTTCCTCGACGGCTCCTGCAGGTGCTGGGTCTGTAGGTGCCTCAGAGGAGTGGACAGTCTTTGTCCTCATCACCTGATCCCTGGCACTTACTATCAGCCAGGAGCAATGATGCTGGGTCACAGGGCACAGGGCACCACACCCTTGCCCAGCGTCACCGCTCAGCACTCTGCACAGTTTGCTGTGACCTTCTGGAGCCGCAGGACTTTCTACGTGTCACCCGTTCCAATAACTTTCTTCTGAGTTACATCTTTTCCCTGTTCCAGGGACTTGGGCAGCTCCTGAATGGCTCCTCCCAGGAAATAAATTTCCGATAGCTTTCCTGATAGATTGAATCCAAGGTGACACTTATCTTGTTTAGGCACCAAGTAGAATTAATGTCCCCTTGCTCCTATCTGGAGACACACCTCACTTTATCTGTCAGCTGGGCAATGGATCTAACTGAAAGAACAGAGGACCCTGCCCGAGGACGAGTGGGTCTCAGCTTGAATATGGTGGGACCAGGAAGTTCACGTCCAGCTGTGTGCAAACAGGAGATGCCCGTGGAAATGTCCTCAGTGCCCACACGGGAAACCGCTGGGTTCCAGTGCAGCCCCATGAGCTGGGCTCCATCCCCAGGCTCACAAGGAAAACCACGTAAAAGAGACTTCAAAGCTTGCGTTACAGAGATCTTGCTTGGGCACCATTTTTATAAGATGAAGATGGCTTGGCCTTATTTGTCACGAGGGAGATGCAAATCTGAACCATCGCCAGCGCCAGGGCAGGTGCAGTGCACCTGTAGCCAAGGGTCCGGGGCTGAGGCGGGATCTCCCGGGGCTGGGATTTGAAGCCGGCCTTCGTGACCCAGGGAGGCCCCGCTCGGAAACAAAACCACCAAAAAGGGTGGGGGTGGGGGTGGGAACCACCCCATAATAAAAAGCTAGAACAGCTAAAATAGAGACAGTGCCAGGCCAACTGGGAATGTGAGCAAGTGGACTCACACAATGCTGGGGGACTCGAGGTGCTGGGCAGCGTGGAAACACCTATCGGAGGGCACGGCGGCTCCAGTCCTGGTGTTGACCCAAGAGCACTGAAGTCAGGCTCACAGACCCCAAACACCAACGTTCCTGAAAGCTTTATTTGTACTAGGACCAGAACTGGAAACAGCCTTGAACGAACCTCAACCAGTGAATGGATAAATTGTGGATTGAGTGGGTTTTTAAGAAATCGAGTGGATAAAAAGTGGAATATTACTTAGTGGTAAAAAGGGACACATTATTGATAGGCACGAGACACTGATGACTTGTGAAGGCTGTCATGGGCTGAAGGCAGTCCCCAAATGCCACATGCGGTACCAGGCCATTTATGGGACATTCTGTTAATAACAACATTACGTGGATGGAGAAGCGGTCGTCGGGGTCCAGGGTCAGGGCTGGGTGAGGTGTGCAGTAAGCTGATTCCCCCCATGGAGCTGGGCACGATGTGTCCTGGTTGTGGTGGTCATGCGAATCTACATATGTCACCAAATCTCATAGAGCTCCATGGACATCAAAAACAATCAGGCAAAAAAAAAAAAAAAAAAACTGTGTGTAGAAGCTTAGGGTTAGGGCTAGGGCTGGGCTCAGTGGTAGAGCGCTTGCCTAGCACATGTGATGCACTGGGTTCAATTCTCAGCACCACACTAAAAAAATTAGGAAATAAAATAAAGGTATTGTGGCACTTGACCACTGAGCCACATCCCCAGCCCTATTTTGTACTGTATTTAGAGGCGTCTCACTGAGTTGTTCAGCGCCTGGCTTTTGCTGAGGCTGGCTTGGAACTTGAGATCCTCCTGCCTCAGCCTCCCGAGCTGCTGGGATCACAGGTGTGCGCCACGGGCTTAAACGATTTTTTAAAAGGAAAACTAAGCATTTTGAAGGTCAAGGGTGGAGATTCGGTGACCTGTTTTCTTCAGCCTGAGCTCCTCATACTTCTGCCTCCACTGTTGTCCCCGGAGCTGCGGCCGGCCAGCGCCTTGCAGGGCCAGCACTCGCCCATCTTGGCGTCTCTGGTTCTGACCGCCCTGTGCACTGTGAGCAGGTCCCTGAGGTCTCTGCGCCAGCAAAGGAGGCTGCGTCGGGCCCTGTGCAGTGCGAAGGCGTGGGGCAGACACACCTGGGCTCAGAGCCGCACCCTGCAGGTGCCGGGGGTTCTCATCCTAAATCCAGCCCGGATTAAAGACCCCGTCCGTCCCGGCGGAGCTGCCCAGCTTCTCCCGCAGCCTGCAGCGCAGCCTCAGCGGCCCGCCGGGCGCTGCTGATCTCCCGCTCTAGCTCAGAGGACCAGAGAGGAAACAGGTCCTAACAAAGGTGAGGCCCACACCTGCTGGTGGACCTAGGCTGTGCAGCTGCTGAGGGGAGCAGTTCAGGGGCTCCCCAGGAGCTGGCTGCCAAGTCTCTCCCAAGCTGCCGGGAGAGAACTGGGGACAGGGAGGCCCACCTGGCCGGACACGCGCAGCTGCTCTGTCCCCCCGCAGCCCTGTGGAAGCAGGCTGGGTGCCACCCAGTGGTAGGTCCCCAGGAAGCCCGAGGCTCCGCGTCCCCAGCACCGTCCCAGACTCCAGGGACGGAGGAGCCGGTGGACAGGCGGCCCCCTGTACGGTGGACGTTATTCAGCTGGAGACAGAGACGAAACCCTGGCACCTGCTGCAGCACAGGTGGCCTCCCAAGGTCTGGTTACCACGAGGAGCCCGTCCCAGACGGCCTTGGTCACGACTGTTCCTGTGGCACCTACAGAGCAGGTCCCAGGAGACAGGCTAGATTCTGGCTGCAGGAGCCGGGAGGAGGACTGGGTGACTCCTTCCTGGGTGCCGGGTCTCCTGTTGGGGGAGATGCCGTATTTTGAAACGGAATAGATCTGGCAGTCAAAACGCTGTCCATGGACTAAGGGAGGCCGTGTGGTGCACTGTAAAGCGGTGAATTTTGTTTTGTGAGTCTCGCCTCAGTTTTTGTTGCGCTTGGGAGTGAAACCAGGGGAGCTCTACCACTGGACCGCACCCCGACACTTTTTATGTATTTTGAAACAGGGCCTCGCTAAGTTGCTGAGATTGGCCTCAAACTTGTGATCCTCCTGCCTTAGCCTCCAGGGTACTGGAATGATAGGTTTTTACCTCCACGCTTGGGCTGAGTACATATATTTTTTAAAAATTATGCCAGCGTATGTGTAACAAGCTACAGTAGTGTAAGCATAGGGATGGGGTTGGGGCTCAGTGGCTGATCTTGATTTATTTTATGTGGTGCTGAGGATCCAACCCAGTGCCTCACACATGCTAGGCTAGCGTGTGTGATCCTCAGCTGGATCCTCAGCTGCCGCAGTCCAGCTGCAGCAAAGTAACGGGGGGCGGGGGGGGGGCGAGCAGAGCAACTTGTGTAGATTGATACAGCAGGAGTGGGAGCCCTTTATTGTAGGACAGGAGGGGTATATATACATTCCACACAGCTTATCTTAATTAACATAAACTAGATACAGCAGTCAACCAATAAGGAATCTCCACACTTAATGGTTCACTGGTGTTACTTCACAAACCACTCCCCCTGGCAAAATGCCAGGCGCCATCCCGACTTGGCATTGTCTGTTTACAGACCCTATCACTCAGCACCACATAAAAATAAAATAAAAGGTATTGTGTCCACCTACAACTAAAAAATAAATGTTAACAAAAATAGTGGGATGGGGCTGTAGCTCAGCAGTAGCACACTTGCCTGGCATGTGGGAGGCACTGGGTTCGATTCTCAGCACCATAAATAAATAAATAAGTAAATATATATATATTGATAATCTATATATATTTTTTAAATAGTGTAAGCATAGCCTTTATTTGCAATAGGAAATTAATAGTCATGTGCCTTGTTCTTGCAAGGTTCTCTTTCCCGCAGGGGCCTGGAAGGGAGCCTGGAGCCCCCTCATGGCAACTTGGGTGGGTGACGGTGAGCTGCTGTGTATCTTCTCACCTTTGGGTGCAGTGACATCAAGTTCACAGCGTGAAGTGGGCCGAGGCAGGAGCCCTTTCGCCCTGGGAGTGGGCAGTACTATAAACAGGGCTGATTCCGTGGTGGTGGTGGTGGTGGTGGTGGTGGTGGTGGTCTTGTGTGTGGTTGGGTTCTTGTTGTGTTTTCTGGATCAAGGGTCAGCAGATTTCTCTAAGTTTCAGACTGTAAATACGTCCAGTCCATTCCCTGGCCCTGTAGTCTCCTTTGCAACTGCTCAACTCCATGGTCATACCGGGAAAGCCACCATAGAAAACACTCACCAGGGTGCACGCCTGTCATCCCAGCAGCTTGGGAGGCTGAGGCAGGAGGATTGTGAGTTCAAAGCCAGCCTCAGCTATGGCGAGGTGCTAAGCAACTCAGTGAGACTCTGTCTCTAAATAAACTACAAAATAGGGCTGGGGTGTGGCTCAGTGGTCAAGTGCCCCTGAGTTCAGTACCCGGTAACATCCCCCCCCCCAAAAAAAAGGAAAGAAAACACTAGCCAAATGTACATGGCCTGGTGACAATAAAACTTTATTTACATAAACAGGTGGTGAGCCATAGCGTGCCAGTCCCTGGTCTAGACTCCAGATCCAGCTTTAGAGATGTCCTGTCCACAGGGTTAGAACACGCAGGAAGAGGAACAGTCCCAGTGTTACAACACACCGTGGGATTCACCAGCTGTCAATGACCCTGGGAAATGCCAACGACTCTCACCTCACTATTCACACAGACGAGAACTCGCCAGCTTTCAAATTTCCCGTTTGCCTGTGGACACGAAGGCTTCTCGGACGTCAAACCAGAATCTACGATAAGGGAACCTACGATAAGGGTCCCATCCATCGCGCTGCGCATCCCCCTGAGTGGCATCAAGTGCACAAGACGCAGCTTCCCCGCCCCCAGCAGTGGGCCAACCTGGCTGTCCCCGGGGGGGTTGAGCTGTCCCCCCACCTGCTGGCCTTCACGCCCTCAGAGGGTTGGCTCAGCACCAGGCCGACCCCGTCCTGGGGGTAGGGACATTTGCCACTTATTTCACTCAACCAAAGCGCCCTGTCTGCCTCTGAGCGTCCCGGGGTGCAGGTGCTGGAGCGGGGCGGGCACACAGGGAACAGCCTGAGCTGAGGCACCAGGTCCTGAGGGTCCTCCAGGACTGTGTGACGGGCACCCGGGGGTGGGCGGGGAGGATGCTATCTGAAAGCTTCACTGAAAGGTCCGAGGACTGAGGGGCGGGAAAATGGAAAGGACCTGAGGGAGGGAGGGCGGGAAGCAGATGCACTCACCACTGTCTTGCCCTCCTTTAATTACTTAAAGGGACTATTATTTAGCGAGGACTTAAACAGATGGCATTGTCCCTTGATTTATTTGTCCTGAGCTGGAGCACACCTGACTTCAAATCCACCCTCTGAGTGTCTGGGTTGGGCAACTCTCACCACCACCTAATTCCAGAACTTTCAGCACCCAGAGAGCAGCGTCCTCTGGAGCAGGCAGCCCGGGTTCCCTGCAGCCTGCCCGCCTCCACGCCCTCTGCTTTCCGCTTCCTGCAGGTGGATGCCTGGGGGCTGTCTCCAGATCAGATGAAAAAAAAAAAGGGTTTGGATGAGATGTTGAAATTACTCTGATCAAAGTTCCAAACTCAAGGTTTCAAGACAGAGCAATGGCTTTTTTTTTTTTTTTTTAAAGAGGGGTAATTAACAATTTCCCAGTCTAAGCAAGATCAGCTGGGTGTGTGCAGGTCTCATTCTGAAGGTCGGTGTCCCCTGGTGACCCTCACTTTATGGATGTTCTCACTTGTAGAGGGGATTGCCATATGTCCTGCGGGGCATTTGCTAAAAGCGGGTTTTGTTGTTCTCATTTGACACTGATGATCAGCCCAGGGGTGCTAACCATTGGGCCACATCACCAATCCTTTTTAATATTTTATTAGAGACAGGGTCTCGGTGAATTGCTTAGGGCCTCGATAAGTTGCTGAGGCTGGCTTTGAACTTGCAATCCTCCTGCCTCAGTCTCCCGAGTCATTGAGATTACAGGCATGCCCCCCCCCAGCCCAGCCCCTTTTTATTTTTTATTTTGAGACAGGATCTCACTAAGTTGCTGAAGCTGGCCTTGAAGTTATGATCCTCCTGCCTCAGCCTCACAGGTTGCTGGGATGACAGGTGTGCACCACCATGTCCAGCAACATGGGGTCTTGAAAAACTCATTTCAGCCCTCTGGGCTTTGGTCCCTGGTCCCCCTTGGAGACCCAAACCTGAGGGTGCTCATGTTCCTAGTATGAAATGGCATCGTGTTAGCACAGAACCCTGGGCCTCTTCCCGTGGACCTTCATCCTCTCTACGACTTGGGACACTTGACCCGATGGAAGGTCGTGAGCCGTCCCTGACATCCTGTTCCTATGGAGCAATGGCAAGAAAAACAGGGTGTTCCCTGCAGACACGACTTAAATTCTTGTGACCCTGGCGGGGTGAACGTGAGGATGCAGAACCCAGGGGCCCCGCGAACCCCTGGATTTGGGCTCCGGGGCTTGGGGGCCACCCGGCCACTCCACCCATAAAGAAGCTCGGACAGAAGCCAAGGCTCGCGGCTGTGCCCCGCGGAAGTTCCTAGGGGTCTCCGTGTCACCATGTCCTTTAGAGCCCTTTCCCACCATTTACAGAGGGTAAGACCCATTCTGGGCGCAGCGGGCGCCTTGGCCCACCCGACCCGGGCGCGAGGCCTCCTTCCTGGGG
>NW_025999863.1:2537286-2544799 GCF_001458135.2 Marmota marmota marmota
CAAAAAAAAAAAAAAACCTGCAAATGTTTACTAACTGGCTCTCTTACAAAGTTTGCTGACCCCTGATTTAGATCAATAATAAACTTTATAGAGCATGAGCACTGGGTCACTTGATGTGGCTCAGAATTGCTTGTACATAGAACACCCATTGAGGGAAGGAGGAAGATGAGGCACAGAGAGGTCAAATATCTTGCCTCAAGTCACACAGCGGGCACTCTGTGCTGGACATCACGGCCCCGCCCATTTTACCTTGCCTGACTTCAGCTAGAGTGTGGCTGTCGGGGCAGCTCTGGGTCAGCGTCACAGCCATGGCCTGGAGGCCCCTCCCCAGGACCTGGCATCCCCAGCTGTTAAATAGGGTTGCAAACAGTCCCCCACCCACCACGTTTCTGGAGGATCCAATGGGTCCTCAGCACAGTGCCTAGTATATAGTGGGGGCTCAATAAATGATCAGTGTGGTTTTAATTGGGTTGGGCACTTAGCCTCAGAACTTTGCCTGTGAACAATGGGGCTCTTTTTTCAGAGAAGGAAAGATCAAGAGGGTGTGCGGTGCGTCTGAAAGGATTCGAGGTACAAAGTAAGCTCTCAGCGGGTGTCCGTGCATGAATTTCTGGTGAAAGTTGAACTCGATCGCAATCCCAGCAACTCAGGAGGCTGAGAAAGGAGGACCGAAAGCTACAGGCCAGCCTTAGCTACTTAGTGAGGGCCCACAACTTAGCAAGATCCTGCCATGAAATAAAAAGTGCAGAGGGCTGGGGGTGTGGCTCAGGGTAAATGCCTTGGGTTAAACCCCTAGCCCCCCCCCTCCAGATAAATAAGTTTAATCAGGTGTAAAGCGTTCCTCCCTTCCTGATCCTCTTTTTTCCTTTCTTTTCTCTTTGGTGCTGGGGACGGAACCCAGAGGCTCACACGTGCTGGGCAAGTGCTCTGCCACAGAGCCACCCCGAGTCCTTTTTTTTCTTATTGTTTTGGGACAAGGTCTTGCTAAGTTGCTGAGGCTGGCCTCAAAAAGGAGATCCTCTTGCCTCAGCCTCCCGAGTGACTGGGATGGCAGGTGAGGCCAGTGCACGGCCGCCCTCCCCCGGGTGAGCCTGCACCCAGTGGACCTGTCCTCACACACTGGGCTTCTCCTGCACGCCCACGTCTCCCTGGGGCTCTCAAGGCCCCCCATTCTCAGGCAGATTTCAGGGGGATGGAACATGAACCCTGACGTTGGAGCTGGCAGGAGCTTGACGTAGCCACGGGATCCGTCCTCAGGGTACAGACGAGGAACTGCCCCGAGGAGAGAAGCGGCATCAGAGCCGCGCAGGGTGAGCTGGGCCAGGACCTGGGAGAGCCGGTGCTGCCTGGGCAGGTCCCCAGCCTGGCTTGGAGTGGCCCTTGGAGTCTGTCTTGGGCCCTTTGAGCGGTGCCGTTCGTCCTCCCCAAACTCATCAGCGCTGTTGGACCCAGCGGCCGCGCCTGTCATCCCAGCTACCAGGAAGGCAGAAGAGGGAGAATCCCAAGCAGCAGGCCTGTCGGGCAGCTCAGCGAGACCCTGGCTCAAAATACAAACAAACAACAAAACAAGGGTGTGTGTGCTGCGACTGGCTCCGAGGTGAGCCTCGCCTAGCATGGTGAGGGCTGGGTTCCAGCCCAGCTGGAAAAAGATCGAAGAAATAGACAAGTACGAAGCCTCGGGGTCGGTATGGACGTTCCTGGGACTGCGGGCACAGAACCCGGCTTCTCGGGGCAAAGGCTCAGCACAGACTGTGACAGCTGCGGGAAGACAGTGCCGGCCTCCACCAGGCCTGGCGTGAAGCAGATTAACTGACCAGAGAAAGCCCGGAGGCCTTCATCACCATCGCTTGATAAGAACTGTCACCAAAGTCCCCACAAGAACCAGAACTTTGCACAGAGGTCACTGCAGCCGGGAACAGAATCACTTCTGCAAGGACATCGGCCCAGCCACTGGGGACAGAAGCACCCTCTTGACTGACCCCTGAGGCCAGGGATGATTGTTTCAAAGTGACTGTGTGACTCTCCCTCTTTCCTCCGCCTCCGGGGATTTGCTCGGGGTCCCTCCACTGCCCACCCACCTTGCAGCCCTCTTGGGCCACCTGCTGGGGTGGACAGGCAAGCTGCGCTGGGGGTGGCCTTGGAGACCCCCGGCCTGGCGCTCCTCCCTCCCTCCCTCCTCCTTTCTGGGCCTGAGCCACACCTGCTGACTGCATTCCCCTGAAGTTCATCCAGGACCTCGGAAGGTGACCTTATCCGAGCTGACCAAGTTCAAGTGAGGCCCCTTCCCCGGGCCCTGTGCATCAGACGTTGTCCTTACAGGAGAAGGAAATGCCGGCCGGCAGGACACACAGGGAAAGCTCTGGACAAGCCAAGGCCAGAGGCCTCAGTCCCCTGGACACCTGGACTTGAACTTCCGCCTGCTGGACTGTGGGAGATGCTTTTCCGCTGCTGGGCCGGCTCCCGCGGTGGGGCTCCTGCCCTGGAGCCGGGCACCTCCTGCCTGGGGACCTGGGGATGCAGCTGCCCCACCCCCAGGGGACCAGAGGAGGGGCTGCCCAGACCTCCTTTCCCTGGTGAGGGGGCTCGCTGTGCCCCTTGGACCCACCAGCCATAAAGCAATCTCCTGGATGAGGCGGTGGCTAGACACAGAGGGGGGGACAGGCCCGGGAAGTGGGGCTGGCTGACAGCGGTGGCTGACTCCCAGGAAGCATGCTGGCCTCCAACTTGCGGTCCTCTTGCTTTTTTCGGCCACCCCAGCTGCTGGGATGACAGGGTTCCAGTGCGCCCAGCTGCTTGGCTGTCCCTCGCATGGCCCCGGGGTGGACCTGCCCCCTCCTGGGTGATGCCACTGTCAGCACCTTCCCCACCTGGAGCATGGGTTCCAGGGGGTGGGGCGGGGAAGGCTTTGCCAATTGTGATGTCTGTTGTGTCCCCAACGCCTGGCATGCAGCAGGTGCTCAATAAACCCAGTGGCTGTGGGAGTGAATGGATGAGTGTCCTCCTTTCTTACGGAGGGCAGGGCGGGTCCTCCCTCATCCTCCCTCGTGTCATCTGGAGGCCACCCCCAGAACAGAGGCCAGACTTCCTGGAACAGCCCTGGTGTAGGAGGAGCGGGCGGCCTGGGGAAGAGGCCCAGCCAGCATTGCCCAAGAGGGGATCAGAGTCCCTGTGGCCTCCCTGCCCGCCCCGCCACACCCACGTCACGAGGGAGTTGCTCATCGCCGGCAGCGGTCCCTGAGAGGAGGAGGGAGAAGGCAAGAGCCTCTGCTGCGTGGACTCCCTCCTTTGTCCCCCAGAACGTCACAAAAGGGAAGCGTGTGAGCCCCTTGGGGTGAGAACACGCAGGAGAGAGGAGGGGCATAGGTCATCTGGAGGGGGCCCTTGGGTGTGGCCTCCCCTCCTGGCTTGAGGCAGGCAGTGGCCACCGAGAGTCACACCCCTCCCGGCCCCTCTGTCCTCATGCACACGGGTGCACCGTCATTGCATGACCAGATTTGCACCAGGGCCAAAGGGCTGAGGAAACGGAAAAATGACAGGTGGCATTGACCGGGTGTCACGAGACCGTCCCGCAGACACAGTCACAATAGTGGCAGCCGTGAGCTCAAGGCCTCGCCAAATTGCTGAGGCTGGCTTTGAACTCCCGAGCCTCCTGCCTCAGCCTCTGCAGCTGCTGGGACGGAGGCGTGGCCACTGCACCTGGCTCAACTTTTAGTTTGAATTAATCAAAATGAAATAACATTGAAAATCCAGTTCACAGTTCCATGTCCCTCCTCCAGCTATTCAAGAGTCACCTGTGGCCTGTGATCCTGTTCTGAAAGGGTGGCTCCAAGCAAGGCACCGGGGCAAGTAATCCCAGCCACTCAGGAGGCTGAGGCAGGGGGATCACGAGTTCAAAGCCAGCCTCAGCAACTTAGTGAGGCCCTAAGCAACTCAGCGAGACCCTGTCTCTAATAAAATATGTAAAAGGACTGGGCACGTGGCACAAGCCAGTTATCCCAGGGGCCTGGGAGGCTGAGGCAGGAGGCTCATGATTTTAAAGCCAGCCTCGGCAAAATCGAGGCCCTAAGCAACTCAGTGAGGCCCTGTCTCTAAATAAATATAGAATAGGGCTGGGGATGGGGCTCAGTGGCCAAGTGCCCCTGAGTCCAATCCCTGGTACCCCCCAAAGGAAAAAAAAGTCAGAAAGTGTGGGTCCACTGTCTTAAGGCCGACGCCAGCAAGACCTGCCCAGGAAGGCTAAGAACCCGGTGTGCTGCTCTTCTGGTTTTTGCAGCTCAGGCCACCACAGAGCCCCGCCCCAGCCTAGAGTTAATTCTTGGGTTTTGCAAACCATGTGGCAGATGCAGCTGGAAAGCAGCTACAGACGTGCACAGCGAGGGCGGGGCCGGGTGCCAATAAAGCTTTATTTATAAACGCAAATGAGGGCAGGGTCCGACGGGGGGGGGGGTCGGGGGCAGGCGCGGAAAGAGCACAGACGTGGAGCTGAATGAAATTTCAACGAGTATCCGTGACCCTCACCCAGGTCCCTGTGCCTGGAGCAGGGCAGACACTGCAGCGGTCCCTTGGGTGGCTGCCTGCCACCGAATAAAGACACTCCCCGGAGCCGGTGGCCTTGCAGGCGCAGTCTGTCTCCGGGGCTGGGCATGGAACCCGCGTCCAGCGCTGAGCTGCGCCTCGTCCTTTCTGTTTTCTGAGACAGAGTCCTGCCGAGGCGACTGCTCCCTGCCACCCCTGTCCCCCCCCTGGTGACCCCTGCTCTTCTCTGTTCTTGGTCACCACTTTTCAGCGACACAAACGAGCAGGAACGTGTCCTGTTGGTCTTTCTGTCCCTGGATTCTGTCACTTAACGTAATGTCCTCCGGGTCCCCTGTGTTGCTTGGCTGACAGGATGTCACTCATTTTTCTGGCTGATGCCGCCTCCTGTGCACTGACCACACCTCGGCTGTCACTCGTGGAGCATTTTGGTTGATTCGACGGCAAGATGAAGGCGAAGTGAGGCCCTGTCTGGGGATGGGGCTCAGTGGCCAGTGCAGCAGAGGTCTGCGGTGGCACCTGTGGCCCTGGGAGGCAGGGGCGGGAGGTCGGCGGGGCCCAGGCGGCCAGGGCAGGAGGGAAGCCCGCCCGAAACAGAAGCTGAGAGACAGAGACCCAACCTCCCCCAACCTCCCCCAAAGACATGGGGGAGGGCCTGGGCCTGGGCGGCCCCACACAGCCTGCCGCACAGCCTGCCGGCCGGCTGGCTCCTAGGCCCTGGCCCCTGTGCCCTGCCGGCCAGCGAGCTCTCCAGGGAGCTTCTGGTTGGGGACCTTCTGTCCACTGGCCTCGCTTCAAAGCACGGAGGGTGTCTTTTGGGTACAGGGGACGCACACTTCCTCCCAGCCCCTGCTGCCCGAGGCCCACTGACCACGCGCTCCGGGAGCCTCCTGGTGCTGCGCTCTGCCCCCGTGGGGCTGCTGGACGGGGCTGCCGCACCCTGAGCCACTCCCCAGCCCTGGGTACCCTAAGACAGGGTCTCACTGAGTCGCTGAGGCCGGCGCTGAATTCCCATCCTCCTGCCTCAGCCTCCAGAGTCGCCGGAATGACCGTGTGGCCACTGCCGCCAGCTCGGGTGCTGGTGAGCCCCTCCCTGAGGCCAGCAGAGAGTCAACAGCTGTTTTTAAAATCGTGAACGACGGTTGTCCTCGGGGAGGGAGAGGTGACGTCTGTCCCCATTAAGGTCGGGTGGCCAAGGCCTGGCCTTCCTCCCCGTGGGTTCCCACCGGAGGGAGGAGGAAGCGACTCACCCAAGGGCACTGTGTTCCCTGGAGTCATAAACGGGTGACAGAGGCGGCGGATTCCAGAAGCCACCTGTCACCTGCTTCTCCCCCACTGCAGGTGCCCTCACCCAAGCGCTGGGCGAACATGGCCATGGGAACTCCCCAGGGCAAACCAACCACCCCTCAAGAGCCGCCACGGAGGGGAGAGACGGGAGACCTGAGGCCAGGTCGAGGCCACCGCAGGCAGCCGGGGGGCGGGCTGTCGCAGGCCCCGGCACCGCGCACCCTGCGGGTCCTTCTCTGGTGGGCGTCCTTGGCACTGCAGGGCACTGAGCAGCACTCCTGGCCTCCACCCGGGCCTGGACACCCCAGGAGCCACACCACGGTGTCCCCAGGCAGCACCAGGGCCCCCTGGGGGCGACTTGTATAATACAAGTTATTGTGGGGGAGAAGCACCTCACCCTCCTCCCAGGAGGGAATGACCACTGGCCCATCAGGGAGCAAAGCAGGTGTGAGGTCTCGTGAGCAAGGACACTGCTGTCCACCTGGCACCCAGCCTCGTGCCCTGCGCCCAGAAGCCGGATTTTGTCATCCATTCACCTGTTTCCAACAGCTCCCTGCTGTGTTCGCTCCAAACCAAACTCCTTCCCACAGCTGTGGCCCCTGCAAGACCTGCCTGTCCCCTCCCTGACTCACTCCTCCTCACTCCAAACACCAGCCTCATCCCGCCCCAGGGCCTTTGCACGAGCTGTTCCTTCAGCCTGGCTCTGCCTCAGGCTCCAGGCCTCTCCTCTGGGGGGTTTTCCGGCCCTGCAGTGGCCCTCGCCACGTGTCTGCCCTCCTTCACCTGGTACTCGTCTGCGTCCACATCTAGCTGCTTCTTTACTGCTAGAGCCTAAAGCAGTGGCTGGCACACAGTAGGTGCTTAACAAGTAACAACCGACTGAGCACCTACTATGTGCTAGGTCCTTTCTGAGACACTGGGGACTCAGCACTGAGCAAGAAATTCTACCCTGGTCCCTAAGGAGCCAACATCCTAGGGAAGAGGGACAGGGAAGACAAAAAACAAATACAATTTAAACTAGTTGGAGTCTAGTAAAAGTGCCAACACGATAAAGAGGCGGGGACAGGACTCCTCTCTACTGGGGGCAAAGATGACTGTCAGTGGACTGAGCTGATTCATAAACAATGAACACGGGCAGATATGCCAACAGATGACCACAGAACAGGGAGGAGGGCACAGGAGGGGAGTTCAGGCAGCGGGCCGAGCAAAGGCCCTGAGGCAGGAAGTTTAGCTTGATCAATGTTGACTAATGAACCACAGATGATTCTAGAAGGACTTGACCGCAGGGATTTGACACCGGGGGGCAAGGAGCCGGCCGTCCCAGCTGGTCTTGGAGGCTGGGCAGGAGGTTGTCAGCTCAGATGAGGGAAGGGCGCTCCCAGAAAAGGAACCGGCTTTGTTCCGACCTGGGGACAGGACTCTCCCAGGGACCGTGAGCTATCCCGTCCCAACGTCCGGTGACTGAAGAAAAGAGTCCCTGAAAGTAGGAAAAAGGTCACGGCGCGGCCCAGACACCCAGGACTTCGGCCTTTGCCCACTGCGGGCTGGAAAGCACACAACGAGATAACGGTCCGCGTCCCGCCCGCAGCCCGCGCCCCACTGGCCCTGGACCCTGTCCGTCTGTCCTGGCCGCCAATCAACGCCGGGGGCTGGGCGAGCGCCGCGGGGCCTATTTCAGCATCTCTTGGGGGTG
>NW_025999863.1:2550608-2554895 GCF_001458135.2 Marmota marmota marmota
AGATGATTTACCACTGAGTCACAACCCCAGAGCTTTTTAAAAAATATTTTATTTTTTAGTTACAGTTGGACACAACACCTTTATTTCATTTAGTTATTTTTATCCGGTGCTGAGGATCAAACCCAGGGCCTCGTGCTACCGCTGAGCCACAACCCCAGGCCCTCCCCAGCCCTTTTTGTTTTTTTGTTTTGAGACAGGGTCTCACTAAGTTGCTTAGAGCCTAAATTGCTGATGCTCGCCTTGAATTTGCAATCCTCCTCCCTCAGACTCTGAGTCACTGGGACTACAGGCATGCACCACCGTGCCTGGCCATAGCCTCTAGTTGTTGTTTTTTTTTTTTTATATTTACTTATTTATTTATTTTAGTTTTTAGGCGGACACAACATCTTTGTTGGTATGTGGTGCTGAGGATCGAACCCGGGCCGCACGCACGCCAGGCGAGCGCGCTACCACTTGAGCCACATCCCCAGCCCCAGCCTCTAGTTTTTGAGGGACTTATTCTGTTGTTCTCTGACTATTGTTTAAATGTGCCTGCTCAGCTCTGGGGCTGGATCAGGGCTATGCATTTCCCTCTCGGCACTGCATTAGCTGCATCCCACTTTGAGGGGGTGTGTGGACCGAGGGTCTCACACATGCTGGGCAAGCATTCCTCCCCTGACGTGCACCCCCAGCTCTTTAAAACTTTGAGACAGGGTCACACTGAGTTGCCTAGGCTGGCCTCAAACTTGGGAACCTCTTGCCCAGCCTCCTGAGTGGCCAGGACGACAGGTGCGCATCACCAGGCCTGGTTTAAAGGAGCACTTTTCACTGGGGGAATTCATTCCTTTCCAGTTGCTATGTTGGGCCTACTTTCTGCAAAGGGACTGTGGATCCTTATGCACCACCCTGCAGAACAGCACACGACCCATCTGCTACCTGTGGGGAAAACAAGCCGATGGTCCGAGAGTCTCTGGCCTCAAGAGGAGGACTTTCCCTTAGGAGCCCGTGTTCCCGCTCCCCATTCCCGGTGCTGGGTGGACCCCTGCCCTGGGGTGGAGACGGCCGCGGCCCACCTCATGCTCATTCTCAGCCCAGTGGGACATTTCAAGTCTGCACCCGAGTGTTCTGACTTAAGGCCACTGATGCTAACGGGGAACATGGGTGCCAGCTGCACCCAGGCCAAGATGGGGGCTTGCCTCTGCCCTCTTCCCTGCTTCCCCCCGTGGTGCTGGGGTGGAAGGTGGGCCCTCGTGCTCAGCACCTGCCTGCCGCCCAGCCTGGAGGGGCTGCAGGTCGCGAAGGGCCAGGGCTTCAGCTGGGGTCTCCAACTCTGACTGAGTCTGGCACTCAGCCCTGGGGCTCGGCCGTGGTGGAAGCCCACCCCACGGGGACCCGGAAACCGACAGACCTGGGCTCCCGTCCTGGCCCTGCACAGGTGCCCAGGCGTGCGCTGTGGTCCCCAGCTACCAGGGGACTGAGGCAGGAGGCCTTTGCTCTCTGGCTTGGGGCCTCCCAGGGAAACATCAGTGGGGACAGTTGGTGACAGGCAAATTCTGCAAGTCACCAGGTCATTCACTGTTCCTTCAGGATGTCGGCCTGCACTGCCCAGAACCAGGAGCTACAGAGGAAAGTCCTGCAGCTGGAGAAGCAGAACCTGTGAGTCCACGTCCGGGGTCGTGGGGGCACAGGAAGTGGGGAGGGTGCCACGGGGCAGGGAATGAGCCCCAGCTCGGTGGGGGCCATCTGTGCAAAGGCCCTGGGGCAGAGGAGGTGGGGGAAGGAGGCGAGGCAGGCTGGGAAGAGCCCCCTGGGCCACAGAGAGGACTTGGGCTTTGGCTTCGTAGTGGCCAAGCACCCCCTGGCCGGGTCTGAGCCTGAACGCAGGAGAGGGGCAGGAGAGCCGCGGGGGCCACAGAAGGGCGGGGTGGCCTTCTCGTGAGCCATGATGGAGGCGGGCGGGAGCAGTGGGACCCTGAGGGAGGGTGGAACCCAGACTTCGGTGAGGCTGGGGCCTGGGGAATGGGCAGGAGCAGGGCCAGGCCCCGCAGGCTCAGCGGCCCCTGTCCCTCCGAGGTCCCTGCTGGAGCAGCTCAAGAGGCTGCAGGCCATGGTGGTCCAATCCACCACCAAGTCTGTGCACACGGGCACCTGCACCGCGGTGAGTCCTCTCCCCTGCCCGCGGGCGGGGCAGGCAGGTCCCCGGGGAGGGGTCTGCAGGAAGTGATGGCCAGCACAGCGCTGGGGTCCCGGCCTGGCCTCCCTCCCTGTGGAGGGGACGCAGGTGACCACCCCCTCTCCGGCAGGTCCTGCTGCTGTCCTTCGCCCTCATCGTCCTCCCCTCCATCAGCCCTTTCGCCGCCAACAAGGCCGAAAGCCCAGGGGACTTCGCTCCCGTGCGAGGTGAGTGCCTGCCCCCCACCTCTTCCTGGTGCACCCGGACCCTGGGAGACCTGTGCCCCAGCGTCCCGAGGCCGGGGGCCGGGGAGAGGGCCACAGGACTCTGCCCCCTGTGGCGTCCCTCCTGAGTCCCCGAACTCTGCTCAGTCTTCTCCAGGACGCTGCACAACGATGCCTCGTCCCGGGTGGCCCCGGACGACGATCTGGCCTCCAAGGCCCCAGGCCCCTGGCCGGACGCTGCTGTGCCCCACAAAGGGCCCCCGGGCGGCCTTTGGACGGACTGGGGCTTCCTGGACATGCTGGCACTGGGCGGGTCAGCACAGGAGCTGGACAACTCGACCCTGGTTCTGGGCAACTCGACCGAGGAGCTGGGCCCGGCCACCCTGCTGGACTGGGTGGCACCTGAGCCGGTGCTCAGCACAGGACGCGCGGGGCTGGAGGCAGCGGGGGAGGAGCTGTGAGATCCCCAGTGTGCCTCCGAGTCCCTGCCCAGGCCACCTGGGGGTGCCCAAGTGGACGGCAGGCCCTGATGGACACGCTCAGACCCATAGCTCACTGCAGGGACAGACGGGAGCTGGCCTAGGTGTGGCCGCAGTGCCCCAAGCCCAGGGCTGGCCGCCGGCTGTGACCTGCGCCTGGGTGCCCCTTGGCCTCCCTGCTCACTGGGCAGAGGAAGCTGTCCAGCCTCAGGGACCCTGGACTCCTGAGTGGCCGCAACCCGCCACCACCCCTTTTCTAAGACTGTGTGACCGTTAATAAAGTATTTTGACAGAACTCGGCTGGGGACGCTCAGGGGACTTGGGGGGTGGAGTGCGGCCCCCCGCCCGGCAGCTTCAGCTCCTTGGAGAAGGGCAAGGGCCGGGCGGGGTCCCTGGAGCCCAGAAGTGGGACCTGGGGACCCTGCCGAGGGGCTGGCGCTACGCACCACACGGGGCTCATTTTAAGATGAGAAAACCAGGTCGAGGTCACAGGCGGGGAGCAGGGACAACCCGACCCACCCCACCCCCACGGGCTGTGCAGGGGCCAGGACCCACCAGGCGGGGCCTCTCTCCTCCAGGGACACCCCACTGGGGGCAGAGGGCAATCAATCCAATAAAGGGCGTAACCAGGGCCCGGGGCTGCAGAGCGCCCTCCCAGCCCCAGGATGGCGGGTGGGGAGGGGGTGAAGCCCTCCCCTGTCCCCAGGGTGCTGCACCAAGGGACTGCAAGGCGCCCAGCTGCGAGGAGTCTGTCTTTATTGCGTTGAAGACTTGGGGAGGCCCGGGACCCTCTCCCTGCAGCCCTGCCCTCAGCTGGGGGGGGGGGGGTCCGGCTCCCCGTGGGGGTCCCTGAAGGTGGCCTTGGGAGGCAGATCAAGAGCTGACGGGGAGGGAGTGTGCGGAGTCCCCAGAGGAGCCCAGGGCCCAGGGCGCTCCCCCTTAGGCTGGAAACTGGGGAGGAGGGCGTCTGCCACCCGCTCCCAGAAGTCCTGAGTCGGAGGCCGGCCGTGGCGGGCAGCAGGCCTGGGTGGCACTGCGGGCCGGGCTCTTCCTGGGCTCCCCAGAGGCCCAAGAGCCAACCAGACAGTGGAGGCCCACCACCCTGGGCCTGGAGTCCTGCTCTCAGCTCCCTGAGGTCCCCGGGGACAGGGACAAGTAACAGTGAGACCGTAAGAAAGAGGAGTCCATGGTTTCCGTGAGAGCCCGGCCCAGCACCTGGTCAGCTGGGTGCCGCCTCGGCCTTCACCCTCTTGGGAGGCCGGCGGGGGGCAGGGCTGTCTGGCGGCTCCCTCTTGGGGCTGGGGGGCTTGCAGCCATTGTGCTGGGCCCGGGGCTCCACGCTGGGCTCCTGCCCGGGGTCGCTGGGGGGCTCCTCCTTGGGCTCCAGCTTGGGAGCCGGAGGGCGCGGCAGGGGTGGCAGGGCCCGGTCCAG
>NW_025999863.1:2559507-2562405 GCF_001458135.2 Marmota marmota marmota
CGCTCGCCGGAAATGGAGCCGGGAGGAAGGAGGAGCCCGCACGGCTGGCCGAGCCCCGCAGACGCAGGCGCCGCCAGTGACGCCGCAGACGCCAGATTTAGTGCTGGAAAAGAGCCGCTGGTTGGCTTGCGCGGGCCCCGGGGGTGGGGATGCGCGGTGGCCCCGGCGGGGAGCCCCCCACATGAGTTCTCCAGTCACCCCCAAAGTGAGGGAGCACACTAGGGAACTTCATGAGGACAGTGCCATGGAAAGGGGACCCAGGACCCCAGTGCAAGGGAGGGTCTCGAAGCCACTGAGTGGTCTGAAGGCCATCCAGGCGGATGAGCTGCTCCAGCAGGGCAGGCCGTCGCTGCGCCTAGAGAAACTGCCCATGGCTTCGGGGCGGTGGCTTGAGGCCCCTGCCGTCCCTGCTGGAGCTAGGGAATGCCAGAGAAGGAGGACGTCGCCCACCTTACCCGCCGGCTGGCTATGGGCACAACGTGGCCAGGCAATGGTGACACCTGCGATTAGATGTAATGGGTGCGCAGAGGGCACAGGGCCACGAGGGTGTCCAGCCTGGGACACCTGAAGGGCAGCCTGGAGGAGGGCTGTTGCAGCAAAGGTCTGGAGACTCAGCGCTGTCCGATAGAAGGAGGGTGACGCGAGGGTGGAAAGGGCTTCCTGGCAGCAGAGGCTGCAGGTGACAGGTGGGAGGAAGGGCAGAGCAGCTCCTTCCAGAAACCGATCAGTCCAGGGATGATGGAGAAGAGCCCCAGTCCTCCCTCTGGCCCGTCCGCCAGCCTGTCTCCTCCCTCAGTACATCCCAGCCCCTTGGGGCGGCGGCGCGCTCAGAGCTGATCGGGTGTCAGAGCTGAGTAACTGCTGGAAGCTGCTGGTGCAAGCTCGTGGCCCAGCTGGAAGTGGGTAACCGGAGCCGCAGTGGGCTCAGAGGCCTGGCGCAGGGCACTGGAGCTGCAGGAGGTAGGAGAGGAGGCCTGGGCTAGAGGCTCCCGTAGGGCCCGCAGCTCCGTTGGAGGAGGGAGAGGCTGCCGCACCCCGCAGCACCCGCACACGCACGCACCCTCACAATGCGCGGCCTTCCCGCTGGCCGCTGGCCTTTACCTGGCTGGAGAGGCGCCACCTCGCCTGCCACCACCGCTTAGCACCCAGCTCCCTGGCCACCAGGTTCTCCCTGCTGACCATCATCTCTTTCAGGAAGCCGCTCCCTAAAATTAGAGGGCACTGCTCCCTCTCCCAGCCTGCAGATCCCCTCCTTCCCAGGCAAACTGTGGGCTTCTCTCCTGGGTGTCTCATTGCACCCACTTTGGGGTGGAATGCAGGAAAATGGGTGATGGGTGGTGGTGAGTGAATAGGCACATCGGTTGGTGCAGGGTGTCTAGGGGAGTGGATAGGTGGGTGGGGAGGTGGAGAGGGAAGAGATGGGGTGGGCAGGTGGGTGGCAGGTGGAGGTATTATGGGTGGGTGATGGTGGATGGGGGTGGGTGAAGCGTGACTGAGGGTGATGAAGAACCGTGACCAGATGAGTGTGCAGGACTGGTGGGTGGACGTGCAGGTGGGCGCCCAGCAGTAGGAGGACTTGGAGGAGCTGTGGGCAGGTGAGGGCCCGTCCCACCCCACTCCCTGCGCCTCCCTGGAGATCCCGCTAGGACAGGGGGAGCCCCTGGCACTGGCAACCCCCCAGCCATTCCTGCCCTGCCGCTTTAGCCATGTGTGCACAGGATGGCCAGGTGTGCACACGCGTGCACACAGCCATTGCCACAGACCCCTGATGTGGCAAGTTGCTGCTGTTCACCCAGAGAACAGACCGACACGAGGGGACCGGGAGGAGGTTCTCTGCAGAGGACCCTCCGCCGGGGCCAGTGCCCACGAAGGGGAAGGCAGAACCAGCCCTGACCCTCCCTCGCAGCAGAGCCAGGGCAGAGGGGACGAAGGCGCCACCTGGAGGGAGCGCGGCTACTTTCCAGAGTTAGAGCTCTGCCTAGAAATGAGAGGCCAAGTTGATCAAAGCATGGGATTTTGGAACTGGGTGAAATGAAAGGAAGTCAATCTTGATAACAGTGACCACACAGCCTGGAGACCAGCTCCATCTGCACACGCAGACGTAGTACTGGTAGAGTGTATTCACTGAGCCCCTATTATTTGCCATACTGTGCTAAGGACATCACTGGAAATCGACCACTAGTTGGTCAAGTAGAAAATATTGCCAGGCACAGTAGTCACACCTGTCATCCCAGATGCTCAGGAGGCTGAGGCAGGAGGATCACAAGTTCCAGGCCAGCCTCAGCAACTCTATGAGGCCCTGTCCAAAAAAAAAAAAAAAAAAAAAATTAAAAGGGCTGGGGGGTGTGACTCAGTGGTAGACTGTCCCTGGGTTCAATCCCTAGTACAACAACAACAACAACAAAAAGGAATTATCTCCCTCATTTTATAGATGAGGGAGGTGAAACTCAGAGAGGGCTAATAACCGGCCAAAGGACCCACAGCAGGTAAGAGATGGAGCAGGTCCCTTTCTTGCTTCAGGGACCAGAACTGCCCAAGGAAGAGGAAGTGGTCCTCTTTCAGAGGGGAGGCAGCTGACCTGCCATCCACCAGGACTGGTGTCCTTCACCCTATTCCACCACTGCCCTCCCCAGGTGGCTTGGGGGAAGGAGGAACACCAGGCACTGGCAATGAAGACCCTTCGGGCTCGATTTAAGAAGACAGAGGTGAGTGAGACCCCGAGATGCCCAGCCACCCCCAAACAAAGGCTCCTGCCTCCCAGGGCTTGGCCAAAGACGCGGTGAGACTCTGGACCCTGTCGCCTGCCCCTCATCAGATTGATCTTTACCCAGCCTTGATAAGGCCAGGGCCCAACCTGCTCAAGGCTCTTGAGGGCTCCTCCCCACCCCCACCCCACCC
>NW_025999863.1:2564446-2579674 GCF_001458135.2 Marmota marmota marmota
AGATAAGCCCGAGAAGAGGCAGAATTTTGCGGCACAGAAACAAATAGAGCGAGGAAGGGATTCCAAGCTCGAGGAGTCCGGGGAGTAGCCAGGGGTGCCGGGGGGGGGGAGGGGGGAAGGTGACCCCAGAGCAAAAAGCGGAGTAGGAGGGGGTGGGAGAGAATGTGGTGGGTGGGCGGGACGCCCATGCGGCCTTGGGGGACTCTGAACCCCAGAGAGGGATGCTCTTTGCCCCATTACCCCGGCCCCTCCTGGTGCCCCCGAGTTGCGACCAGCATGTGGGCTGCCCCCAGGCACGGGCAGAAAGAAGCCCCGTGAGGCATCTCACTGGGTTGGCAGCCAGCCTTCCCCAGGCCTCAGGTGCCCAGCCTGGTCGGGCTTGACTTGTGACTGAGGAGGAAGCCAGGCCTGGAGAGGCTGACTCACCTTCCTGGTCACCAAGCAAAGTGGCTAAGGGGAGATGCACACCGGGTGGCAGAGTCCAGGGCCTTGGTCTTCCTACTGCCTGATGTGGCCTCCCCACCATCGGGGTCTCCAGCAGGGTCCGCCTTTGGGAGCTGAGCTGAGTGGTGTGGGGACAGCATGGGAGCGGGTGGCTGGGCAGGAGGGAAGAGGCCAGGAACCAGACTGGGCTTTACTCCCGGGCTCTGGCTTCTACTCTTCCTGATTTGGCAGGTGACTGTGCTTTGTCAACACCCTCCTGTGGCTTCCCTTGGTGCCAGTCTATTTTACTATTTTATTTATTTTTATTGTTGATGTTTCAGGGTGGTTCTTCTCCTTCTCCTTCCCAGAGGGGCTTTACCACTGAGCTACATCCCCAACCTTTTTTATTTTTTATTTTGAGACAGAGTCATACTAAGTTGCTTAGGGCCTTGCTTAGGCCTGGCCTCAAACTTGCAATCCTCCTGCCTCCATCTCCAGAGCTGCTGGGATGACGGGCGTGTGTCATTGCACCCAACTTTTTTATTATTTAAGCTTATTATTTTTTTTTTAATTAAGTTTACACCATTGAGTTTATTGTTTTACTTACTGGGGGGTGGTGCTTGGGATGGAACCCAGGGCCTGGCACGTGCTAGCCAGGTGCTAGCCAGGGAACCGCAGCCCAGAGGCTTTATTCACTTTTATTTATTTAAATTCAAATACTCCGAAGAGCTGCAGTGTGCTTTGCAATGCTGCGAGGCAGGAGCTTTGAGCAGGCCTTGCTTCAGGCCCTGGGTTCCATCCCCAGCACCGCAAAAAAGAGAGAAAGGAGCAAGGAAGCTGCTCAGGGTCACACAGCGGGGACACCTGCCCTCCCTGGGGCTGCATTGGCACAAACCTGGACAGGATGGGGGCCTTTGGCAGGTGCAGATGGGGACGTGCGTTGACTGGAGAGATTGAGAGTGCGAAACAGGGAGAGAGGGGATCAATGGCCCATTAATTGCCTAAAAACGCGACACCAGGTCAGCTTCATTCTCGGAGGAAGGATCCTGGAGTCTCCCTCCCATCGGGAGGAATGACCGATTCGCACTTCTCCCTAAGCATTGCCAAGAAGTCTTCGCCAGTGGTAACCAACCACACCACGCCTAATTGCAAAAGCAGGACTGTGTTTAAATCACGTCTTGCAAAAAGTTTCTACAGCTAACAAAGAGACACCTAATTTGGGACGTGGGTGTGTTTGGGAAGGTTTGCGACGGCGCCTTGAAGGCGCGAAGTCCAGGTGGAGCGCGGTGGGGCAGGCGGCAAGACCTCGCAACTGGCGCGAGGGGGTCGGGGTGGGAGGGGACGGTGCGCGGGAGCTGGAGGACTGGCCGGGCGCGAGACGCTGCGGCAGATGGGAGGCCTGTCCCCCGTTCCCCTGGCCGAGCATCTGGCCATCCGCCCGCCCTCCCTTCCTCCTCCTGCCCTTCTCCGGTGTCGCAGCAGGCAGCCGGAGTCAAGTTCCTCTTTTGTTCAGTAGCCCCCAGGGAAGAAAACCAACCCTGGCGACTGCGGATGGCCTGGCGATCTCCCCGGACCGCGCTTCTCGGGTCCAGCCGCCGCACCTGCGCCCGGGCCCGCCCTCGCGCGCACGCGCCGAGCTCCAGGGCTGCTCCTGCTCCCGCCCTTCCTCCCAAGGCCCGACAGGGGGCGCTCCTTGCTCCGCCCTCCCGGGCCCATTTCCCCATCTAAAATGGGAGTCGCCCGCCTCCTCTGAATCCCAGCCGCCCTGCTGCCCTATTTCAGGTTTCGTGAAAATCCCACCATTGGGACGATTGGGGCTCGTAGAGATCCGGAGACTCCAACACCTCCGCGCTTGCTGGAAAGCCCTACTCTCGTTTTTATCGTCCAGGGCCCCCTTTGTGCGA
Organism: Marmota marmota marmota; assembly: GCF_001458135.2. NCBI lineage: Eukaryota > Metazoa > Chordata > Mammalia > Rodentia > Sciuridae > Marmota > Marmota marmota. The sequence continues at coordinate 2,566,774 of NW_025999863.1, forward strand.
CAGGGTCTCTGTTGCCCAGGCTGGCCCTGAACTCCTGGGCTTAAACAGTCCTCCAGACGGCCTCCTCGGGGTGGCATGTCACCTTGCTCACCTTTGTGTGTGTGTGTGTGTGGGGGGGTACTGGGGATTGAACCCGGGGCACTTTAAACTGAGCCACATCTCTAGCTTTTTTGTTGTGAGACAGGGTCTGCCTGCAGCTCCCAAGTCGCTGGAAGAGTCACTATTTTATAAATTCACTCAACATACTTATTGAGCACCTACTGTGTACCAGACCCTTTGTTTAATGCCCTGCTGTCAAAACCTTAAAATTCTTAATACCTGTGACCAAGGAGCCCTACATTTTCATTTTGCACTGGGCCCCAAAAAATCTAGTCAGGGGGCTGGGGTGTGATTCAGTGGTAGAGAACTTGCCTGGCACGTGCAAGGTCCTGGGTGCCGCAGCACCGCAAAACCACTTACAGCTGGTCCCTCTAGGGATACAACAGGGGTCAAGATGGACAAACATCTTTGTAACAGGCGAGATGACATTTGAGGGAGACAGCAAGAGTAAACAATAGTTTTCAAATGATACTTTGTATTTTCGGTGGTGATAGGAGCCACGCGGGTGTAGAAAGCCGCTGGGCAGGAGTCTCCGTGCGCAGACGGGAGTGGATGGATCTGCGGGGCAAGTGCTCCCTCAAGGGGAACTACCAGGCAAAGGCAGGAGGGGGCGCCAGCGGTTTGAGGACCAGAAAGGAGACGGCCGGGGCGGGCTGGCTTGGTCCGGGCATGCGCTCAGGGAGGCAGGGGCAGAGGATGCTAGGAGCTCAGGGGGGCAAACCCTCCCTACAGCGGGCAGGCAGTGTTTTTGGCTTCCGGGCCAGCGGCCGCCACTGTGCGGTTGCATCTTGAAAGCAGCCTGTGCCTGTGGTAAATGGATGGGGCTGGCTCGTCCCCAGAAAGCTTTATTGATGGATGCTGAGCTGTGAATTCATCACGTTCGCCGCTAACGATGTATTATTATTATTCTGATTTCCCTCGCAGCCACTTGCAAGTGTGAAACCATTCTCAGCCTCGCTGTTGGGGGCTGTATATAAACGGGGCAGGCAGGGGAGGGCTGCTGCCCACACTTCGTGCTGAGTGGGGTCCCCAGAGGCTTTGCACAGGGGAAAGAGGAGCCAGGCGGGTCAGGAAGTGGCTGCTGGCTGCAGCGGGTGGCGAGGGAGGAAAAGGGTCAAGGGCGGGTGTGCAGACCAGGAGGACGTGCGGTGCCTGCAGTTTGGGGTTGACAGGGCGGTGGCCACCAAAGGGCCACTCCATGTAGTGCAGCCGGTGGGGGTGGCTGGTGGCTTGGATATGGGTGATGACCAAGGTGATGCTGGGACTGGCTTGAGCCCTGGGGACAGGGCTGTGCCCGGCACACTGCAGTGGGCTCTGAGAGGCAGTCTGGTCTGAGCTTACCCGTACCTAGGAAGACAGGTGGAGAGGATGGAGGAAACGCGAGCTTGGGCTGGGAGATCCATTTCAGTCTCCTCCTGGACGTGCCTGGGGTCACCCCCACCTCCCAGGGTGAGAGGAGGGGGAGCCTCAGCTCCTCCCAGCTGCTTCTCACCAGCTGCTGCACCCGACAGCCCACCCTTGCCTCCGTCTGTGCAAAGGCAGCTAAGGAATCCTCAGGCCACCCACCTAAGCCTGGGGTCTCAATGGGGGAAGGGGACAGTTCTGCCTCTCCCCCATCAGGGACTGGCAGCAATGTCCATGGCTGTCCTGACTGGAGAAGCCCCTGGCATGGAGCAGGTAGTGGCACTCCGCAGCCCTCAGGATGCCCACCCCAGAGAACCATCTGGCCCCAGAGTCCAGTGCCAAGGGAGAGACCTGGCTCTATGGTGTCTGCTCCGTTATCTACTCCATTTAGCAATTGAGAACTTGAGGCCCAGAGAGGGGAAGTGACTGGCCCAAGATCACACAGCTGGTATAACAAGCCAACCCCCACCCGCCCGCCGCCTCTGCGGGGCTCCTGCTCCACAGGCTCTGGAAGGCCTTGCCTGGACTCTTCCTCTGTCCCCTGTGGGCCCAGCCTCTCCCGATGCCTTCTTTTTGTGAATTTGTAGTTGCATCACCGGGTCAGAAGCCGCAGCACCCCACACTCCTCCTCCTCCGCCCCAGATGCCGCTGCTTTGCCAGCACCTCCTCTCCTAAGCACTGGGGCTCCCTGCTCAGTTCTGGCCACTCTTGCCCTGGGGTCATCTTTTCACCAGCCCCGGCCTCTTCCCCAAGCCACATGTCAGTCGCCACTGGGCATGTCCCCTGGACGCCCACCGGGCCCTTTGACACTGGATGGGTTTGAACTTCCCGTGTGGAAGATGGTCCTTTTCCAGGACACAACTTGGTGATGAACATGTCCCCCAAAGACCAGATCACCCACCTCAACCTCTGCTTCTCTGGCCCCACAGCGACTGATTTCTGTCCAGTCTCCCACTTTCTTCCATGTGACCCGGGTTGCCCCCTCCCCACCCATCTTTCACCTGGGGCTTCTGAAATGTCAGCCTCGAGTGCAGAGCCACAGGCAGGAATTGCACGCACTGTCTGTGGAGTGTCCAGGCCTGACTAGCGCATCTGGCATCCAGCAGACACTCAATAAATGCTTCTGGCTGAAGGACCCTCTTCCCAAAAGGGTACTCTGGTGCATGTTTGTTGAGCTGTGTGCTAGATGCTGTTCCAGGCACAGGGACACAACACTAACCAAGTGACCAAAACACACCCAAAGTGCTTCCCCCCTTGTGGAGCTAACAGGGTGAGGCAGGGTGAGAGGGTTGGGAAACAGGTGTCTGGAGAGGTGTAGCCATGCAGAGACAGCAGGCGATGTGAGGGGTGCTTGGGAGGTGATGTTTGAGGCTGAAACATCAGGAGGAGCCAGCTGGGTGGGTGTCTGGGGAGTGTGCTGAGGGTGCAGCCCTGCAAAGGCCCTGGGGCAGCCCAGCCTGTTGTGCTGGAGGCTCCGAGAGGAGTCTTGTGGCTGGAGCAGAGGGAAGAGGGGGAGAGGAAGGAGGCAGGGAGGGCACAGGGCAGATGGCGCAGGGCCCTCTGGGCCACAGAGAGGACTTAACTCTGAGGGAGATGGGAGCCATGGAGGGCTGTGGGCAGAGGAGAAGGGCCTGGCTCTGGTGCTCAGAGCTACTTTCTGGAGCTTCTAGGAGGAGACGGAGGGTGGGGAGGGTGCAGCAGAGCGACTGCACTGTGCAGGTGGCCACCACCATTCCTTCAAGTTCCCTTGCAGGAAGCCCTCCCTGACTCCAGCCACATAGGGCAGCCTCACAAGCTCCCCACTCTGTTCCGGTCATGGCCACAAGCACATGGTTCATGAGTCTATGGGTACATGCCTGTCTCTCCAGGGACCCCGTGACAGCAGGGACTGTCTCAGTCACCACTGGATCTGCCCGGCTGAGGGCAGGCAGAGGAGACAGACCTCCCGGCACCTTGGGGCCAGAGCCAAGGGCGTGTCCTGTGTCTTTCAGTGGATTTAGCTGAGCATCTACTGTGTCGCGCCCTCCAGTGTCCCCAGGAGCTAGCCGTAGAGCTACATCTGTATTGGATGAGTGAACCGAGGTTTTTCCTTGTGCTCACTGAATGCCAGGCACTGCGTGGTGCGGTGCTTCGCATAGAATGTCTGGCGAGTGCTCCTGGTGACCACCTGCGGTGGTGACTGCTTATCCAGAAGCCCGTTCCGCAGTTGAGGAAAGGGAAGGGGACAGCCGGTAAGTAGCTCAGCCCAGCCAGCCAGGTGGCCCAGGAGCCACGGTGCGCGGCGAGGGACCGAGGGACGAAGGCGAGGGGCGAGGCCGCGGGGTGAGGCCGGCGGGCGGGGCCCGCAGAGGGACAGGCATCCCGCGGGCGGGGCCAGTGGGCGGGACTCCGGCTCAGGTCCCGCCCCGCCCGGCCCCAGCCCCTCGGTCCCGCGGCCCCGGAGCCCGCCACCCGTCGCCCGGACGCCATGAAGCAGCTGTGTCTGTGCGCGGCCACCTCCTTCGCGGTAGGGCCGAGGGCGCGGGTCCCTCCTCTTCCTCCCGTCCTGGCCGCCCGCCCCCCGCCCCCCGCCCCCACCCCAGACCTGGAAAGATGCGCGAGGGAGGGGTACGGGGTGACGGCAGCTTTGGGGGACAAACGGGCCGTTTGGTGACACACAAGGGCACGCTTGGGGAGGGCGTTTGGTGACACACAAGGGCACGCTAGATGGGTAGTTAGAGTGTAGAGGGCATTTGGAGGGACGGTTCTGAGGCTAGATGGGAGCAGGAGAATATAGAGGGCATTTGGGGGGACAGTTGGGAACCCGATTTGGAAACGCTGGACCATTTGCAGGGACAGTGTGGAGGCTGTTCCGGGAGGCAGCTGGGAGGAGATGGCATTTGGGAACTGTTTCAGAGACCACTGAGGGGAACGGGTTTGGCTGGTGGTTGGTTTTTGTTGTTGTTGTTGTTATTTATTATTATTATTTCTGAGGATATTTTGGTTTGTTTTTTTTTGGTGGTGCTGGGAATTGAACCCAGGGCCTTCGTGCGTGTCAGGCAAGCACTCTACTGACTGAGCTATATCCCCAGCCCCCTCTGAGGATATTTTGGGATAATGATTTGGGACACTTGATTTTAGAGAATACTTCAGGCATTTGGGGGAGGCATTTTGGAATGCAGTCAGGCTGTGATTTTGAGTGGACAGGCCTTGGGACATTGCGGGGACGGTGGTGCCAGGTGCAGTCATGGAAGCATAGGTGGGGCAGAGTGCTTTGGAGACGGGAAAGGGACCTCCCGGGGGCCTAATGGGGAGACTCTGGGGGTAGTTCGGGAAAGACTGTGGATCCATTTGCTGGAAGTGAGGTTGCAGAGGGGGAGTCACACTAAGGGACATGGGGGCCTTGGACAGTGGGGCCGTGTTTTGGGAGAAGCGGGCTGTCAGGGTGTTAGCAGGAGGCTGGGTGCATGGCTGGGGCGATGGGCCTGGGGAAGATGCTGGGGGCGCGAGCTTGGGAGACACTGTCTCAGGCCCCCCACCCAGGACCACCTCCCCTGCAGCTGCGGCTCAGCCCCACCGACCTCGGCTCTTGCCCGCCCTGTGGCCCCTGCCCCATCCCGAAGCCGGCAGCCAGAGGCAGGCGCCAGGCAAGTGCCCAGGGGCGGGCGGCCAGAGCCCTGAGCCCCTGCCAGGGGGAGCGGGGAGGGGCAGCCGCCAGCCCAGCCCCACACGCCTGGTGCCCCCACAGGGCCAGGACTGGGGCAAGAGCGACGAGAGGCTGCTGCAGGCCGTGGAGAACGAGGACGCAGCCCGCGTGGCCGCGCTCATTGCCCGCAAGGGGCTGGTGCCCACAAAACTGGACCCTGAGGGCAAGTCCGCGTGAGTGCCCGCGCCCCAGGGGTGGGAAGGCTGGGGGGCAGGCGGTGGCTGACCTCTGACCTCTGCTCCCCAGGTTCCACCTGGCGGCCATGCGGGGTGCAGCCAGCTGTCTGGAGGTGATGCTGGCCCACGGCGCCGATGTCATGAGCACGGACGGAGCAGGTACGCAGCCCGGACCCCAGGTGGGAAGTGGAGCAGAGGCCAGGCCCCAGCCCCAGCCCAGCAGGCCCTGCTTCAAGGGACAGGGTGGCACCTGGGACAGCAGGAGGATCTGGACGAGCAGGAACATACCGCATCCTGGTGGCTGTGACAGCCGAGCTGGAGCTCACTGCAGGGAGCATCCAGAACAGCTGCGACGTGGGGAGTAGCTGTGACTGTAGGTCGTGAGTTTGTGGGTGCAGAGTGCAGCTTAGATTATGAGGTGTCCGGGACGCCAACTGGCTGGGGCTGGGAGACTCTGACCACAGGGAGCAGCGCAGTTGTGAGAAGTAGCTGGGGCTTGGGGACTTAGCCACGGGGCAACTCCACACAGCAGACTCGGGTTTGGGGGCAGCTGGGAACCCCTGCACTGCCAGAGCTCTAGTGAACCTCTCCTGGCAGGTTACAACGCCCTCCACCTGGCCGCCAAGTACGGGCACCCGCAGTGTTTGAAGCAGCTGCTGCAGGTCATTGGCCTTCTGTTCTCAGATACTCCCTGGACTCCAGGTTCTCCCTGAACCCCAATATGCTTTGGCCCTTTCACTTTCAAGCTCTAGCTACTTCCTGGACAACCTCGTACGCCCCACGTCAGGACGCCCTCTCGGCACCACAGACGCTTCCTGAGCCCCTTTCCCTCAGCACGACCTGCTTTTTCAGCCAAGGTCACCCTCAGAGGGTCACCCTCAGAGCACCCAGCACTTTCTCACCAACCCCAGGGCCTGACAGGTGGCTCAGCACACCAGGGAGCGGGGACAGGGCCCCAGGAGCCTGACATTCAGCGAGCCCTCGCGGGGAGGTGGTCCTAGGGAAATCAGGAGGGAGAGGCTGGCTGTGTTGCAAGTGGCCTGTGCCCCTTCCCAGGCATCGTGCGTGGTGGACATCGAGGATGGCAGTGGGTGGACAGCCCTACATCACGCAGGTGGGTGCGCCCCGCCCACCATGGTGGAGGGGGTGCTGGGCTGGGGTCATTCTGGCCAGGGTCTCTCCGTGGTGGACTTCCTGAAGCCTCCTCCTTTTCCTTACCAAGCACCTGCTGTGTGCTGGGCATGGGGCTCCGCACCATCCTCAGTGCCCTCAGAAGCACAGGCTGTCACCCTGTTGAATGGACGAGGAGTGCTGAGGTTCAGTCCTGGGGGGAGACCCTACGTCCCCTCTTTCCTGTATTCAAGCGGCTGGTGGCGTAGCCTGGGGATCACCAGGTCTTTATGAGGACGATGGCAGGGCTGCCCGGGGTTTAAGTCCCCTGAGGAACTGGAGCATCTCTGGAGAGCTCAAGGCCCAGGCAGCCAGTGGCTTCCCATCCACTGCAGACTCCTTCCCGAGGAGGGGGAAGGACCCACCCACTGAGCCGAGCCCACCGCCGGGGAAACATTTGTTCTTAGGGATACAGTAGGACTGGGCTTGGTTCAGGGTCTTGGGGCCTGTCCCAGACTTCCTGCAGTTGGGTTTGCCGCCCCCCCGTGGTGTGGCGCCTCCAGTCTCCAGTGGTGTGGGCCTTGCTGTGGAAGACCCTTGGTTTTCCGCACCCTGCAGACATTTGTTGGATGGGTACCTAACGTGTGGCAGGCGTCCCTCTAAGGGCAGCAAAGGAAACCCACGCTCCCTCAGGCGCACAGCAGGCTGTACATAGAGTTTGCCGGCTGAAAAATGGGTTCAACACGCTGGGCGAATCAAACAGGAGGAAATATGTGAGGATGGATGGGCGCGGCTTCCGCCTTCCCCAGGAGCCACAGTGCACCGTGCGCGGTGTGGGAGAGGGAGGCAGCAGCCGGTCCTAGACTGGCTTTCTCTGCCTCTGAGCCCGTGGGGGGCCGTGGGCCTCGCTGTGGGCATGGTTTCCTCATCTGTAGGAGGAAATATTGCCTTCCAGGAGGCTCCCCCCAAATGTCTGCCCTCTCCCCTTCCCCTCTTTCCTCTACTCAAGTGGCTGGAGGCTGTCTGTCCTGCTCAGAGATACTCTGCTCCTTCAAGGCACATCTGAACCCGCGGGACCGGGTGAGCCTGAATGTTTTAGAGATTCCACTTGAGGCGTGTGCCTCCAAGTGGCCGCCCCAGGCCCCCTTTGCAAAGTGCGCGTCGGGGCGAAGCTGGGGCCGCCGTCTGGCCTCCCTGCCTCCCAGGGCCAGCTCCTCACGGCTCCTCCTCCTCCCTGCCAGTCGGGCGCAACGCCTCTCATCATAGCTGCTCAGATGTGCCACGCGGACCTGTGCCGGCTGCTCCTGCAGCAGGGGGCTGCTGCCAATGACCAGGACCTGCAGGGCAGGTGAGCTCTGGGACCTAGGGGCCTCCTCCTCCTCCCAGCCTGGGGCTGGCGGGGAGGGAGCTTGGCGATGTGCCCGCCCCTCAGCAGCCCCCTTCCCTGGTAGGACAGCCCTGATGCTGGCCTGTGAGGGGGCCAGCCCCGAGACCGTGGAGGTGCTGCTGCAGGGCGGGGCCCGGCCAGGCCTCGCGGACGCCCTGGGCCAGGACGCCGCTCACTACGGTGCTCTAGCGGGGGACAAGCTCATCCTGCACCTTCTGCAAGAGGCAGCTCAGCGTCCCTCCCCGCCCAGTGGTACGTGAGCGCGGTCTCCCTGTGATTTCAGGCACCCCCCGAAGTTTCTTTTCTTTTTTTATATCTTTATTTCTGTTTATTTATTTTTATGTGGTGCTGAGGATGGAACCCAGGGCCTCACGCATGCGAGGCAAGTGCTCTCCCATTGAGCTACAGCCCCAGCCCCTAGGCAGTTTCTTATCACCCCTTTCCCCCTACTGTGGGTAGTTTCAAGATACCCCATACCTGCTGCATTATAGGAGGTTTCATGGTTCCCCTACTTGAGGTTGTTTCAAGGAGCCCAAGAACATTTAGAGTAGTCAGGGGTCCACTCTGATTTCCCGGGGCCTTCCTTATTCTTACAGCTCCACCTCTCTGGGCGGGGGCTGGGGCTCAGTGGTAGAGCGCTTGCCTAGCATGTGTGAGGCCCTGGGTTTGATTCTCAGCACTAAATATAAATAAGTAAAATAAATGCCCATCAACAACTAAACAAAGAAACAACTAAACTTCCTAAGAAGTGGCAGCCCACCCACTCCATCCTGGAAGTGCCATTGTCCTTTCTCTGGGTTTCAAGGTCCCTCCTATCATCAAGGTTTCCTGCCTTGAAATCCCTGATCCTTGGGCAATTGGACCCCCCAGGCCCCTGGGCCCCCTATTGCCCTTCTTTGAGGGAGAAGGGAGCCCCTGGAACTGAGCGCCTGACCCTGCTTCCCTCTCTCCCCTGCCCCTAGGGGACGACTCAGGCGAGGCATCATCTCAGGTATGGATCCCCAAGGAGCCAGACCCTCCCCGTGCACACACTCATTCTCCTTGGCCCCAAGCTCTGTAGAAAGGGAGGAAGAGATGGACCCCTGCCCGGTTATACCTGGGCGGACCTGTTTGGCGTATGCTGCCACCAAGTGGTGACTGCATGCATAATTCCCCAAACCCAGGGACCCTCCAGAGATGGGGCCAGTTCATGGCACTGGGTGGGTGACCGGGGACTGAGGTTGGCGAGGGCTGCTCTGGTCAGGGAAAGGGGCTTGGCTTCTGCCTCCCCTCCACCCCATTGTCAGTACCGTGGCTTCACGGGGGAAAGAAACTAGTGGTCTGTTGGGCCAGGGAGAGCCAAAGCCCAGGCAGGGCACAGGGTGAGGCCGAGGACTTCAGGGAAGGCCATCTCACCCCCACGTGGGGGGACAAGGGAGGACTTGGGGAAGCCAGGCTGGCCGGCTGGGAGGTTGATGGGGTGGGCGGGCTAGCGAGGTGGCCCCCACGTGCTCCTTCTCCCTCTGCCCACCAGAACTCCGTGTCCAGCCACGACCAGCGAGGGGCTGCCAAAAAGCGGAAGGCACCCCAGCCGCCAGCCAGCATTCCCATGCCGGTAAGGACGCGGGCGGGGACGATGGGGGAGCCGGGCAGGGCTCTGGCTTCTACGTGGGCCTCATCTAAAGGCGGTGGGCACCGGGCGGGGAGGGCAACAGGATGATCGCGAAGCCTATGAGGAGATCGTGCGGCTGCGGCAGGAGAGAGGCCACCTCCTGCAGAAGATCCGAGGCCTGGAGCAGCACAGGGACCGGAGGCAGCCGGAGGTCAGGAGGCAGCAGGCCTGGGAGGTGCATTTCTGGGGGAACATGGCCTTGCCTTTTTCACCTTCTCCACCCCTGTCTTCCTCTCCTCACTGCCCCAGCCACATGGGCTTCTCGCTGGGCCTCCAACATGCCAAGCTGGGTCCTGCCTCAGGGCCCTTGCACGGGCTGTTCCCACTACCCATAATGCCGTTCCCTCACATGCCCCCCCGGCTCCCTCCTCGCCTCTTGAGGCCAAACTCGCCTCCCCTTCCCAGCTTATTTTAAACTACAGCCCCTGTCACTCACTCTTCAGCTTGCTCTTTCCATTCTTGGCTCTTACTGCTGTGGCTTGCTGTAGATTTCATTCATGTCCACCGACCCGCACAAGCCCACAGGCGGCCATGGTTGCCAGTGCCTGGCTCACAGTAGGTGCCCAATAAATAGTTACTGAATGGATGAATATTCGGGTGAATGAATCAGTTAGTGGCCCCCAAACAAAGTCTGCCCCCAAATAGGGGCCCCACAAGAACTTGTGCAGGGGATGATCAGACAGAGTGGGGTGCTACTGCGCTAGCCAAGGGGGGCGGGAGGTAAGGCCCCCGCATATCTAGGACCCTTGCCTCTCCTCCAGCAGCCGCAGGAGGCCGAGGCCGGCTCGCTCCACAGCCTGCAGAGACAGGTATGCAGCGGGGGCGGGGGCAGAGCGGGCGCCCTGCCCCTATTTCCTCCTAGAGGCACCTCAGCCCATACCTCCTGCCCCAGGTGCAAGAGCTGCAGCAGCTGCTGGCGGAGAAGCAGGAGGAGAAGGAGAGCCTGGGCCGAGAGGTGGAAAGTTTGCAGAGCCGGCTGTCCCTGCTGGAGGTGGGAGCAGAGGGCAGGGGCAGGGCAGGGGCTGGGCAGGGGCTGGGCAGGAGCCAGGAGCAAGGCCAGGTAGGGCCAGGCAGGGGCGGGGCGAGCCAGAACCAGGGTGGGGCTGGGACGGGCCAGGTAGGCGGGGCCTGTAGCAGCCAGGGGGCGTGGCCTGGCAGCCATAGCAGAGTCCTGCGGCCTCATAGGTGCAAACCCACCAGAGGGGCTCTTCAGTATTAATGCCAGTCCTGGTCAGGCAGGGTGGCGCACGCCTGTAATCCCAGCGACTTGAGAGGCTGAGGCAGGAGGATCACAAGTTGAAAGCCAGCCTCGGCAATTTAGCAAGGCCCTAAGCAACTCAAAATAAAATGGCCTGGGGACTGATTCAGTGGTTGGTGTGCCCCTGGGTTCAATCTCCAGTACCCAAAGTAAGAAAAAATAAAAAGAAGAAGAAGAAAAAGCTTAGCCCTTTCACGCATCCTCATAAACCCATGATGACAGACACCCTCCACTACACACATCCCCGTGGTGGACACTTCTCCCAACACCTACACTCGAGGACTCATGTACGTCTTTTAGAACAAGCACGCCTATAAATGCAGTTTCCTAGACAAGCTCACCCGAGCATGTCGTCACACACAGGTCATACTTGTGAACACGCAGCCCACAGGCCCGCCACATGCACAACATGCCAGAAGTACATATGTACCAGAGATATCTCAAAATGTTCATACAAACAGACAAATGCACTGGTTCCTTTGCATACACCCAGCCATCCAGGACGGCTGCACGGCCAACAGCAGCAGGAACAGGCACAGGCACACGTGTGTACAGGGGGAGCAGTCACAGTGCGGACACCCCAACCCACACCCGCCCACAGCCATGCTGGCGTGCAAAGCGGACAGCATGGCCCCACCCTCTCCAAACACACCCACCCCATCCTGGGGTCCCCTCACCCAGGAGGGCAGTGTCCGCTGCACACATACCATGAAATGGGGGTTATCTGATAGTTAACATCCAAAATATGTAAGAAATCCGTACAACTCAATAGCTTTAAAAAAGCCCAGTTTAAAAATGGGCACACGGGGTGGGCGGGCAGCTCAGGGTAGAGCGCTTAGCTGGCACCATCGAAGAACCGAGAGAGGACATGGTCGGTACCCAGCAGATAGAAAGCCCTGCAGTGCTCATGGGAGTCCGAGTGTGACCAGCTCAGGCCACCCTGGGCTTTGGGGGGACAGGGGGTGGGCGAGCAGGACCCCAAGCCACTCTGTCCCCACCCCAGAGCGAGCGGGAGAACACCAGCTATGACGTGGCCACCCTGCAGGATGAGGAAGGGGAGCTGCCCGATTTTCCAGGTGAGCCCGGGGCCCTGCCCTGCCTCCATGAATCTGTCCATCTGGTCCTGGAACCCAGGAGAGACCTCCCACCCGGTGGAGAGAGTGTGACGTGGGAGGGAGGGCAGGAGGGACCTGCGAGTCATTCAGCCTGCTCAGCCTGCTCCGGGGCCCTGATGTTCCACTGCAGACCCCCACTCCTGTCCCCTGTGTCCTGGGACCCCGGGCCTGACTCTGTGCCCCCTGCCAGGGGCCGAGGCCCTGCTGTCCCGGCAGCTAAGCCCGACGGCCCAGGAGCAGGTGGCTGCACTGCAGGAGCAGGTGGCTGCACTCACGAGACAGAACCAGGAGCTAATGGAGAAAGTGCAGGTGGGGACACTGAGGCCGAGGACATGTGAGGCCTGGGTTCCCTGGAGTCAGGGTGTGCAGGGAAGGCCGCCAGTCTGCGCGGTGCCCTGCGCCCGCTTCAGCCCTTGTCTGCCCCCGACCCCCAGATCCTGGAGGACTTCGAGAAGGACGAGATGCAGATGGAGGTGAATGGTTCTGCTGAGGTGGTCCCCCTGGTCCTCTATGACTCTCTCCGGGCCGAGTTTGACCAGCTTCGGAAGCAGCATGCAGAGGCCGTGCGGGCGCTGGAACAGCAGGAGGCAGGGCAGGCCCCGGCGGCAGAGGCAGCTGCCCACCGCCCCCCCCAGGGCTCCGATTCGGGAGCCAGTGCGGCCCCAGAGGGACCCACAGGTGCCGAGCTGAACGGCACCGCGGCTCTGGAAGCCCGAGTTACCGGGGCAGAGAACACGGGTGAGGAGACTGCGGGGGCCGAAGCCGCGGAAGCCAGGACTTTGGAAGCGGCCACCGCAGTGCCCGAGGCCGAGGCAGCCGCGGATGCTGAGGCCCAGGAAACAGAGGGGGCGGGAGCCCAGGCCGAGGCAGCGGAGGCCTCCGCAGCGCAGGTGACCGCAGTGAAGGCCGCGCCCGGGGGGAAGGCTGGAGCTGCCACCCCGGGGGCTGAGGCCACTGGCCCAGAGGCCACAGAAAGGAAAGCAGACAACCCAGAGAAGGCCCTGTCTCTTATACAC
>NW_025999863.1:2580241-2586215 GCF_001458135.2 Marmota marmota marmota
CAGCCACCCTGAGCCCCTGATGTTTCACCTGGTTCCTCTCTTTTTAACTCATTTTGACCTCATTTTTAAAAATGGCAGCTACGTCTTGGGATGTGGTTATAGAACCTGTCCGTCCCGAGGTTGTGCCATCTTCTGTATTTCCTTTGCACCTCTTTTTAGTTCACGATGATGACATCTCTTTGGTTTTTAACCCGTGTGCGTGGTGTGAGGTCGGGATCCACGACCACGATTTTTGCAAGCAGTGGATTTCTCCATGTTTTCTCCCAATGCCCGTTGTCTCTGGAGGTCATGTTGACCCTGTGGTTTCTTCCAGCTGGCTGCTTTACGGTATCCTAAAAATGCTCTTACAATTTTCACCCCTTTGACCAAACTCTAGAAAGAAGATATTATGGGGCTGGGGATGTGGCTCAAGTGGTAGCGCGCTGGCCTGGCATGCGTGCGGCCCGAGTTCGATCCTCAGCACCACATACAAAGATGTTGTGTCCGCAGAAAACTAAAAAATAAATATTAAAAAGAAAAAAAAAAGAAAGAAAGAAGATATTATGAGCAGGACTTTTTGATCTCAATGGACTTGTTTTTTGTCTATCTGTTTTTCCAGGACTGGGCATTGAACCCAGGGCCTCACATATGCCAGGCAAGCATTCTTCCCCTGAGCCTTAACCCCAGCCCAGTTTTTATTTTGAGGCAGGGTCTCTCAAAGTTGCTAAGGCTGGCCTTGAACTTGTGAGCCTCCTGTCCCAGCTTCCTGCCTCAGCTGCAATTATAGGCATGCACCACTGCACCCAGCTGAGGTTTTTATTTTGTTTTGTTTTGCTTTAATCCAGGGTTTTGGTTTGGTTTGGTTTGGTTTTTGTCCTGAGGGTGGATCTTTGACTTGATCTCTTTACTTAAACAACAAAAGCAGCTGTGTTGACAAATATTGAATGAGAAACCGCATTCTTTGACTGTTATCAGGAAAGAATTTTCCTGTCTGTGCCTCTGTTTGCTCATCTGTGTGATGGAAACAGTAGTAGTAGTTCCTAGTCACTGTGTGTGGAATACATGGGCTTATTTTTTTAAATTTCTTTTAGTTTTGATGTACCTTTTATTTATTCACTTATTTATATACAGTGCTGAGAATCAAATCCAGGGACTCCCACATGCTAGGCAAGTGCTCTGCCCCCGAGCCCCAGCCTCGGCCCCTACGTGGGTTTATTCTCCACTCTAGCAAGAACTGTAACTGGTACAAGTGTCAAAGATCCACAGCAGAATATCTATTTTCAAGGACACACACTTTCAAACCCCTTAAATCCTCAGTCGACTTCCTGGAGTCCACAGTCTGATTTATGCCCACCTTCATGCTTATTTTCTAGATTTTACCTTTTGCACGGTGACTCATTTTTAGAGTGAGTTCCGCAGGTCTGGTTTTTAAACATTGTTGACATATAGCCAGTCTGTGTTGATGGGAGTATGCAGTTAGAATCCATTTCCCCTGGAGCTTTGTTTTTATTTTATTTTACTTTATTTTTTATGTTTTGGTTCTGGGAATGGAAGCCAGGGGTGCTCTACCACTGAGCCACATCCCAGTCCTTTTTATTTTATTTTGAGACAGGATCTTGCTCAGTTGCTGAGGCTGGCCTCCAGCTTGCCATCCTCCTGCCTCAGCCTCCCATGCCACCACACCTGGCTCCGGGAAACTAATTTCTAAAGCCAATCCGCCCTTCCAAGAAGGAACTTTGTAAAGGGAACGCTGCCCCATCTTTATTTCCGTGAATGCACGCATCCACTTTTCCATGTCTTTAGCTTTTCCTCCGATTCTCTTTCACTTACCTTTTGTAAGAAGTCTATGAACTTGCACCACCGACAGAGAACATGATAATATGAAAAAATGACAACTCTGACTCCCACTCAGCATGGTGAGCCAGGCACTCCCCTAGGCAAACGCCACGGCTCCGCAAGGTGGCAGCTAGCATGATTCCCTTCGTCTCGTATCTGAGGAAATGGCACAGAGAGGCGAAATCACTTGTCCCAGGACACACAGCTAGCGAGTACAGCAGAGGTGCGGGGTGGATCTGAATGTGCACAGGGCCAAGAGGAATTCAGAACTTACATGGGTCACACCGCTGGGGTCAACATGGACTTGAGCGTCCTCAGGCCAAGAAGCCTGGGGTCCCAGTGCCCGAGAGTCATGAGGGGCTTGGGCCGCAGGTGCAGCGGGAGGCACTGTTCATGAAGAGCGAGCGGCACGCGGCCGAGGCCCAGCTGGCCACCGCGGAGCAGCAGCTACGGAGCCTACGGACCGAAGCCGAGAGGGCTCGTGAGGCCCAGAGCCGCGCCCAGGAGGCCCTGGACAAGGCCAAGGAGAAGGACAAGAAGGTGGGTGATCCGTCCCGTGCTCTATGGACCCCACTCAGCAGAGGATGGTCCCCAGCGGAGCGGGGAAACCAGCCCATCATGCAGATGGGGATCAGGCAGAGGAGGGGGCTCAGCCACGGCCACCAGGCTGCAGAGTGTTTACCGAGGGCTGAGGCCGGCCAGGCCCTAGGCCCTGCAGTTTGTCCTCCTGCCAAGTGCTCATAAGATCTGCAAGTTAAATCTCCCCATTGAGGAAACTTAGGCACAGAGAAGTGAAGCCACTTGCTCAAAGTCACAAAGCCAGGCAATGGTTCAGCCAGGGTGTGAACCCAAGTTTTTAAGTTTTGTTCTTAAAACAACCCCAGTAATACTGACAACAGCGCCTGCCGGGTGTTGGACCGGCCCTCTTCCTCACAGTACCATTTTTCCTCTACCTCTAACCCTGAAAGCCAGAGACCACTTTTAACTCCATTTTCCTGGTGAACAAACTGAGCCTCCAAAAACTGAAGTGGGGCTCAGTCATACATGTGCCATGTATGACATGTGTCATACATGAGACCCCCATATCCTGGGGTGCTTACCATATACCTGTCCCTGAATCACTGTGTAACCCTGGACAAGTCACTTTACCTCTCTGAGCAGAAGTCGCTTTGTCTGTAAAATGAGGAAATTGCAATTGGGCCAGGAGTGGAGGTCACATCTATAATTCCGGCTACTCTGGAGGCTGAGGCAGGAGGACCGCCAGCTCAAAGCAGCCTGGACAGCTTAGCAAGACCCTGTATTAAAAAACAAAAAAGACCTGGGGGTGTCACTCAGTGGTAGAGCCCCCCAGGTCAATGCCCAGGACCATAAAATTGCAGTTGGCATTGTGGTCTATGTACAGTGGGGTCTGCTCCAGGGGATACTGGGGCTGTCATTCCGTCGTTCAGGCCCTGCAGGGTGCTCAGCAGCGTCCCTGGCCTCCGCCCACTGCAGGCCAGCAGCTCTGCAGCTGTGACAATCACACATGTTCCCAGATATGGCCCATGTTCCCTCGGGCAGGATGGCCCTGGTGGAAAATGTCTGGTCTGGGGTGATCCTAAGGCCTGGCGTCTAGCGCGTGCACCGTGGGCCAGGCACGGTTTCATCTTAACCTTAGTGCAGAAGCACAGCCGCTTAAGAGCGTGGTTCTCCCATTTCACAGGTGAAGAAACAGGGTTGGGGTGGTCACCTTCCCCCTCAGGAAGAGTAGAGCCTGCCCTTCTTTTTTTTTTTTGAATATTTTTTTTAGTTATACATGGTTACAATACCTTTATTTTGTTTATTTATTTTTATGTGGTGCTGAGGATTGAACCCAGGGTCTCACTCCTGCGAGGCCAGCGCTCTACCGCTGAGCCACAACGCCAGCGGAGCCTACCCTTCTTGATGACACCTGTCATCTCTGCCACTCAGCAGGCAGCGGCAGGAGGATGGCGAGTTCAAGGCCAGCCTCTCAACTTAGCGAGGCCCTAAGCAACTTAGGCCCTGTCTTAAATAAAAAATAAAAACAGCTGGGGATGTGGCTCAGTGGTGCTCAATCCAAAAAAAAAAAACACCCTGCACCATCAGGGACGCGGCCCAGGGCTCTGGACTCCAGCCCGGCCGAGCCAGGTGGCCTTGAACTCTGCTGTATGCCAACCCGCCCCTTCCAGAGAGACCAGCAGAGACCCCAGAGAGCCGGGAGGGGACCTTTTCCTATAAAGGGCCAGAAAGTACAAATGTCCTCTGACCCGTAGGGCCGAGCTGGCCGTGGCCACGCCCTCTGCCCTCAGGTGCAGTCCAGGGGACACAGCCCGACTGGTGGGCTGGGTCGTGTGCAGATGAAGCCTTTCACAAACCTCAAATGTGAATCTGATGGAATCTTCATGTCACAAAACACGTCATTTGGGCCTTTCCTCCCCACGGGTAAAGTGTGGTCTGTTCTGTGGGGTGCGGGCCTGGGGAAGCCGGCTGACGACACCCCACCCCCAGATCACAGAGCTGTCCAAGGAAGTCTTCAGCCTTAAGGAGGCCCTGAAGGAGCCGCCCCGGGTGGAGGTGGAGGTGGAGGCCCTCCGAGGCCAGGTGAAGGTCCTGCAGCGGCAGATGGAGGTGAGGATGGCGCTGGCCGGGGGCGGGCTGCGCAGGCGCACTGCACAGTCCTGGGCGGCCCCGGGGCAGGAGGGCAGGTGCCTGGGCAGGAATTCCCAGGGTCCAGCCGTCGGTGCCACCCTGGAGCGAGCAACAGACTCGGTGAAGCAGGCGGGAGGTGCCTGGGGGCTGCCCCTCTGAGCACCTGCCCCGTGCCCACAGGAGGCTGCCCGTGACCACTGTGCTGTGGTGGCGCTGTATAGGAGCCACCTCCTGTACGCCATCCAGGTGAGTCACCGCTCCAGCTGCATCTCCGCCACCCCCCCACACCCTGGCTCTGGTCGGGCCTCTGCTGCCCTCTGGCCTCCACTTTCCTTCTGGGGGTGTGTGGGAACACAGAGGCTGGGCAGGTGGCCCCAGGGTCTCTCTCTGCCCCCCACGGCTTCCAGGGCCAGATGGACGAGGACGTGCAGCGGATTCTCAGTCAGATCTTGCAGATGCAAAGGCTCCAGGCCCAGGGCCACTGAGGCCAGCAGGGGGCTGCGCAGCCCGGCTCAGAACCCCAGGCCCCCGGCCAGCCCCCGGCCAGCCCCCGGCCAGCCATTGCCCCACAGGCGGCTGGGATTGGACACGTGGACACCAGCCTGGGTCCCCTAAGTGGCCCCATCTCTGCAGCTGTCCCCGCACACTGTGGTTGGTCAGGTGTGCCTGCCCTCCCCACGGGGCAGCTGCGTATGTCCTGCCCAGGTCCCGTCCTGACGACACCAATCCAGGAATAAAAGATCTCTGCACAGACAAATGCACACGTGGCCTGACTGACTGACTGACTGGTCCTGCTGGGCGCCTGCAGCAGGGCAGGGAGGGGCGGCCCAGGACAGGAGCCCCGCCCAAACTCAGCCATCGGGATAAAACCACCACAGCAATATGTTTTAAAATGAGAATGGGTGCAGAAAAGTCGGCTGGGGTGCAGCTCGCTGGCCGGGCCTTGTCCAGCAGGCAAGGCCCCGGGTTCCACTCAGCCCTGGAAAGCCACACCTGAAAACCCAGCGGCTCGGGAGGCTGAGGCAGGAGGATCGCAGGTCCTGGCCAGCCTCAGCTACTCAGTGAGACCC
This sequence comes from Marmota marmota marmota, assembly GCF_001458135.2. Lineage (NCBI taxonomy): Eukaryota > Metazoa > Chordata > Mammalia > Rodentia > Sciuridae > Marmota > Marmota marmota. Next base: position 2,585,776 of record NW_025999863.1, read on the forward strand.
TGTCTCTAAATAAAAAATAGGGCTGGGGGGGCTGGGATTGTGGCTCAGCAGTAGACGCTCGCCTAGCACAGGCGGGACCCGGGTTCGATCCTCAGCACCACATAAAAATAAAGGCATTGTGTTGTGTCCATCTACACCTGAAAATAAATAAATATTTAAAAAAAATAGGGCCAGGGATGTGGCTCAGAGGTAACACACCTCTGGGTTCAATCCCCAGTACAAAAAATAAAAAATTGAAGAAACCGGGCAGGGAGGTGCACACCTGTAACCCCAGTGGCTTGGGAGGCTGAGGCAGGAGGATCGCGAGTTCAAAGGCAGCCTCCGCAACTTAGCAAGGCTCTAAGCAACTCACTGAGACCCTGTCTCTAAATAAAATGCAAAATAGGGCTGGGGATTTAGCCCAGGGGTCGAGGGCCCCTGGTACCTCCTCCACTCCCCCC
>NW_025999863.1:2590189-2594331 GCF_001458135.2 Marmota marmota marmota
CCCCCCAACCGGCCCCTGGATCCACCCTCGCCCCCATGGCCCGTCATCCCCGCAGCAGCCACCAGGGGGCGCCCTGAACACCTGCGTCGGCCTCTGGTTCCTCACCCAGAGCCCTGCGGGGCTCCCACCTCCCTCGGGTGAAAGCCGAAGTCCTCCCTGCGACCCTCAGGGCCCGTCCACTCCCTGCCTCCCTCCTCCTCTCTTCCCTCCCCTCTGCTCCAGGTACCCAGGCTCCTCACCCCCCAGTCTTGACCTGCCTCAGGGCCTTTCTGTGCCTGGAGCACCTTCCCCCAGATGTTCTCTGTCCCCACTCCTTTCACTTCCCTCAGGTCTCTGCTCAGATGTCACCCCAAGTGAAGCCTCTCAAGTATGTTGGTAAAAATGTACAAACTGTAGGCGGCACATGCCATCATTCCAGTGACTGGGGAGGATGAGACAGGCAGATCACAACTTTCAGGCCAGTCCAGCAACCCAGCAGGTCCCCGTATCAAGCAAAAATGTTTTCAACCCTTAATATTAGAAATTGGTGGAGTTTAGTAAAACAGTCTGGCACAGTCCAACCAGGAGCCACCCCAAGACCCCACAAGTCCACTCTTGGGTGCCAGGGCAAGTGGAAACACAGCCACAGGAAGGTCCCCATCAATGCCCACGGCACAGAGACAAGGCGGAACAGCCCAGCTGCCACCTGCAGGTGACAGATGCACAGTGGTCCATCCACACCAGAGTGTCCTTGGCCAGGGCAGGAGGAAGGAGAAGGGCCCTGCCGTGTGGATGGACCTGAGGACCTCGTGCTCAGTGACAGTCACACAGGCCAGTATGACTCCAGAGGAAGGGAAGGTGCAGGACAGGGGAGTCCAGGGACAGGACACAGCCCCGTGGTGCAGGGCTGGGGGGCTGCATAACTTGGTGACAGCCGGGACGCCAGAGTCCTCCTCCTCAGTGGAGAGTGCAGGATCTGTGACTCACACAGAAACACAGCGACTCCCGTCCTGCCCCACGCAACCTGCACCTGTTTCCCCTCCTCCAGACGTCGTGAGCTCCAGGGCCCAGCAGCGGCCAGTGTGGGTCTCCACTGCGTCCTCTGTCTGGCACGATGGTGGGCGCTCAGGGAACATTGTTGGGTGGGTGAATGACTGAATGGAGCCGCGTCCTGACCCTCCCTCCTGCTGCTCCACAGTCAAACCGGACCCCCCGGAGGCAGTGCGCCTGAGCCCCCTCCCTGGGCGGCAGCTGCAGGTGCGCTGGGAGCCCCCTCGGTCCTGGCCCTTCCCCGAGGTCTTCTCTCTGAAGTACTGGATCCGATACAGGCGTCAGGGAGCCTCCCGCTTCCGCCAGGTGAGGACCAGGGGGGCACGGGAGGCTGGGGGCACCTGGGCCCTGGCACTCAGCTTGGGGCCACTAGGCTGTAAGTGGAGCTGTCCAGCAAGTCCACGGCTGGTGTCAACTCAGAACCAAAAGCAGGGACTCAACAAGTGGGAAGGTGCCCAAGGTCACAGCAGTGACACGCACAGCCAAAGGCGGGACAGCCCATGTCCACGTGCAGATGAGGGGCACCCAGTGTGGGCATCTGCACCTGGAGCCCTGGCAGCGCTCAGGGAGGATGACTGTTGGGATGGGGTCCCAGCACGGGGGCACTCATGGCTGCATCATGCACAGGGCCTGCGGGGTCCACAGGGGACCGCTGCGGCCCAGCTCTAGGTCCCAGAGAGGACGGAGGGGCCAGTGAGCTGGACTGTTGCACTGAGAAGCACCCGAGGCTGCAGGGAGAGAAGGGAGGCCTGCCCTGGGGGTGGCGTACGCTCCAGCAGGGCATCACGTGGCCAGAGCCAGGGAGCCCTTGTCTCCTCTGGCCTCTGGCTCTTCTTAGTCACCAGGGACGCACCAGCACCACAGGGATACACCACGGGGCTCCCCTGAGGACCTCCTCCAATCCTGATCCCTTTCCAAAGCCTCACCTCTTAGCATCAGACCCCCACAGTGGGGACAGACTTCACACACAAACCAGGCCCCAAACATACCAGGGCCACACAGGGCGTGGTGAGGGACAGGCCATGGGGACCAGCGTCCTGGGGCAGGGCTGGCAGCTGCAGGAGGGCTCTGTGCACAGGCCCCACCCACCTCCCACCGACCCTCTCTGCTCACAGGTGGGGCCCATCGAAGCCACTAGCTTCACCCTCAGAGCTGTGCGGCCCCAGGCCAGGTACTGCATCCAGGTGGCAGCCCAGGACGTCACGGACTACGGGGAGCTGAGCGACTGGAGTCTCCCTGCTGCCCCCCCCATGACCCTGGGCATGTAGCAGCCTCCTGGGGCTCCACAGGGACTGGGTCCTTGGACACCTCCTCCCTGCCACTGTCCAGAGGGTGGATGGGATCCCCCTGGCCTGAGCACATCTCTGGCTCCACTGCAGCCCGAAGAGGGTGACCTTGACGAGTAACTGCCTGCCTGAGCCTCCATTTCCCACAGAGAAACAGGGACATGCCCTCTCCCCACCACAGCGCGGGGCTCTGTGAACTGTGAACCTCACATATTTTTATTAGATAATTTAATTAGAAGAATTGTTGACAGAAGCCCCTCTCCGTCCATTCTGTGTTCAGAGAACAGAACCCCCCAGGCGGGGGCAGAGCTGGGCGCCTATGCAGAATGAATAGAGGCTGCCCGGAAGCCTGTAGGCATGGCTGGCTCTGGCCCCCAGCGAGGGCCACCTCTGTGTCATACCAGGGCGGAGGTGCAAAGGCAGGGGAGCTTGAGGTGAGAGCTGAGGGCTACACTCTCCCCTGCTCAGCCCCCTCCCTGGATGCCCAACCCACTGCTGAGGGGAGGCCTCCATCCATCCCACACACCAGATCTCAGCACCTCCATTCACTCAGGTAAGAACCAGAGAGGACTCAGCCCCAGGCCCTGCCCTTGAGATGAACCCGAGATGAGAAAAATGCAGAAGGGCACAGACACAGCAAGTCTCCCTGCCCAGGGGGCCAGCTCTGGACACAGACCAGGGCCTGGGGACATCAAGGGGTGGGGGGCAGACTTCTGCCTGGAATGCTTCGGCAGAATCCGTGTGGTTCAGGGCTTGTTCCACTCCCCTCCTAAGGCTGCCCAGAAGCAGGAGTCACCAGGGAAGGGTAAACCTGAGGAGCCTCCAGGGAGCCAGGCCCTGAAGGTCAGAGAAAGGGCGTGGGATTTTCAATGGACCCCCGCGGGATCTCAACTTAAAAGCCTCCCCCTCACACCCTGGCCACCAAGCGGCGGGGTCTTGGTCTCCTGGTGCCTGGAGGCCGAGTCCCGGGCAGGCAGAGTAGAGCTCCAGACACCTAGCCCTCATCTCTGGACCTGTGAACACGGTCCCTGCCACAACCAAGAAAGCCTTGGACTGGAAAGTGCTTTTGGTTCTTCTGGGTTGACACCAGCCGTGGACTCAAAAGTGTGGTTAAGATGAAAGATCTTTCATTAAGTCGATGACATTTAGGGGCTGGGCGGTGGCTGGGTGGCAGAGCGCTTGCCTGGCAGGTGAGAGGTCCTGGATCCGATTCTCAGCACCACATATAAGTAAATAAAATTAAGGTCCATTGACAACTAAAAACATCTTTTAAAAATTAATGAAGATTAAGGGGAGTTACCCTGAATTACGTGGCTGCACAAAGGCCCTTCTAAGGCAGAGGCCACGGTGGCAGCGGACGGGGCGGGGGGGGGCGGCATTCGGGCACACGGCCTCTCCGAGGGCACCAGCCCTGCCCCTCCACGCCGGCCCGCCGACCACGAGGTCGCCTGCGCGGCTCCACCACCAGCAGCAAGTGGTCACTCGCCAAGGCCACGCAGGCCGCTCCTCCCACGCTTCAACGTCGCCCTGGGTCGCTCCCCCGCGCCAGGCAGCGGTCGGTGGCGGGGTCTCGGTCCACGCCGCGGCGGGCGGCGACTCACGGCGAACAGGGCCCGGAGGCCAAACCCGGGGCCGCCGCAGAGGGCCCTCGCATGGACCCGCCGCGGCCAGAACCGCGCCGACCCTGCTCCTGCGCGTCTCGACTCCCCCGGGACCGAACCCGGGTCCGCAGGGCGGGGGCCGCGGGCGTGGAGCGCACAGAACGCGGAGCCACCGGGCCCCGCACGAGCGCCGCGGCCGGAGCCCGGCGCCGGGCCGGGGGCGCCG
>NW_025999863.1:2595548-2601720 GCF_001458135.2 Marmota marmota marmota
GCGCCGGGCCGGGGGCGCCGAACACACGCTACACACTTTGCCGAGTCAAAGAGTGAACGGCGGCGTCCCCGGCCCGCCACGCCGCGCCGGGACAGAACCGCAGAGCAGCTGCCGACGTCCGGAGGGCGCAGCACCTCCTCCAACTTCTCAGACCTACACCGACCCCAGAACCTTTATTTCGCGCCACCGAAGTTGGAACTCCGGAGGGAAGATAGGAGGACTCGAAGCTTGATAGGCTGCAGTCAGAGCCAATGAGAAAGGCAAGCTGTGTAGGTTGCCGTCAGTAATAGAAGCCTAAGGAAGTGACGTAAGCGGAAGTGCAAGCATTATCAGAGAAGCTCCATAAATAACGAATCTAACCCCTTGTCTGGAACTAGCGAGACGAGAAGGCGGCAAAGATGTCGGAGCGCAAAGTTTTAAACGTAAGTATTCGGCAACCAGGGCTTTCCATCTGGCGCGGGACACCGGGGGACTCCGGGGGAGGTGGACTTCCTGTAATTTCCTTTCGGAACTTTTTCGCCCCCTTCAACGGCCTTCCGCGGGGAGGGGCTTCCGAAACCCCTCCCAATCGCCGTCCTTGGGTGGTGGGCGTTCGCGAAGCCTCGCCTTCTGGGGGCGGAGCTTGCAATCATCATCCAATCCTCTCGCTAGACTGGGATTTCCGCGGGAGGAGACTGTTCTGCACCACCACGTTCGGCGAGAGCCCTGCCGCTCTTGGTGGCTCTAGCCAATCCTGTTCCTTGGAAGGGTTAGGCTTTGCCACATTGGCTCTGCAAGTGGGGGACTATCCCCAGGTCCTCAGTTCCCCCGTATCTGTTGAGGGGACATTAGAAGTCTGTTAGTCCATGTACCTACACTTCAAGACACCAGTTTTCTCCAGAGTTATGTCAACAATATCTGATTTCTGAGTAGATGAAGCAAGGAAGGTTCAGTTTCCTCCTCTGTAAAATAGGCACATTTTGCTCTCTGGTAGAATCTTTGCTAGGGTTCCTCGAGGTGAGGGAGACAGGGCACTCTGTGGTTCTTGAGGTTCACTAGGTGCTCACAGGAAGCGCCTTATTTTCTGATAGTGCAGTGGAGTTATTTTTGTAACCCAAACTGGCTATCCTATTTCTCAGCTCCATTCTTGTGCAGAAAGCAGTTACAAGGGCAGGCATGAGGCTGCTGTCTTTAAAGTTTGCTTTCAGCTATGTTCAGTGGTGCACGCCTATGATCCCAGCAACTTGGGAGGCTGAGGCAGGAGGAAGGCAAGTTAGAGGGCAGCCTGGGCAACTCAGTAAGATCCTGTCAAAATAAAAAGTCGAGGGGAGGGAGTGTGCACCTCAGTGGTAGAGGTCTTGCCTAGCATGTGTGAGGCCCTGGGAGCCGTTCCCCACACTGCAGAAAGGGGGGAAACCAAGGGCAAAAAGAAAGAAGAGGCTGCTTGCCAGTTTTTTCTTGGCTGGTGTCTGGGAGCTTGAATTTCGGGATGGTTCCCTGATGACAGTGGCTCTCGGTACCTGTGCTGTTTGTGCCAACAATGTGGTTGATGCTGAACCCCGGTGCTTTTGTGGGAGTCTGGAATCTTGGCACACGCTGGGCAGAAGGGGCAGCCGTGGGTCTGGGAGATTCCCTGGTAGACTCATTTTGCGCATACTGTCCCAACTCATCGTGGTATTCCATGCATCTTGTGACTGCTTGAAGAAGGTTCTGGAAACTTGTCTGCACCACCCACCTGACCTCCCCTCCAGGACGTGGGCTGATGGTTCTTGGAATCCTTTGGTGTGATAAACCTCGGCAGTGAGGGATGCCCTCCGGGGAGGATGCCCTCCAGTCCCCAGCCCTGGGATTCTCTTGCCCTGACGAGGTTCCCAGGCCCCTTACCTCTGCTCACAGCCTGCCTCCATGTCTGAAAGACACTTCCTTCCTCTCCACAGAAATACTACCCTCCAGACTTCGACCCTTCAAAGATCCCCAAACTCAAGCTCCCCAAGGACCGGCAGTACGTAGTGCGGTTGATGGCCCCGTTCAACATGAGGTGAGTGTCCTGCGGGGCCACCCCATTCACAGAAGATGGATAGGGTGACCACCTCCACAGAGCTGGCCCGTCCCCGGGTGCAGCCCAGGTCCCCAGCCCAGGCTTAGACATCAACCCAGTGAGCCCGCAGCCTCTCAGCGCCTCCCTGCCCTGCCCTTTCGAGGTTCAACTCCCTGACCGCTTAGAGCCCCAGCGGAATCCACCATGTCCACCCTTAGTGCAGGTGTGAAGACACAGAGGGCTGCACCTTCAGCTCAGCGGCCCCATCAGTCAGGCCTTTGCTGCCTCAGGGCCTTTGCAGGAGCCACAGTCTGTCTGAAGCTGCCGTGGGCTGGCCTCACCCCACCGTGACCCACCAGCTCAGCCATCACCCTCCCACAGCACCCGGATCTTGCCCTTTCTCCCCCTTTCAAATTACTAAATTTAGTTAACTCTGGGTTGCACAGTGTTCACATTCCAGCGTACCTGGAATCCCAGACACCTGTCAGTCAGGACACCTTGGGGCACTGGGATGGAGAGTGTCTTCACGTGTCAGGGACTGGGTCGTTTTCTGTCTCTGTTCCCTCACTCCCTCCTTCAGCAGTCTTTATCAGGCCCCATTTGTCAGCGCCAGTGTGTACACAGGTGCCGGGGACAACCCTGGGACCCACAGTCTGTGGGAAGTGGAGGTGATAGGTCATCGGGTGGATGCACACAGGGTGCATGTGGACGTGCTCATCAGGCAGGAGAGGGAGGGCCTCTTAACTGGGGTCAGCAGAGAAATGTCAAAAGAAGCACCAATGGAATTGAGGGCTGAGGAAGAAGGTGTCACAGGTGTGAGAACTGCAAGCAAAGGCCCTGAGGTAGGACCAAGACGGAGGTGCTTGTAGGAAGAAAAGGAGGCGGGGGTGCTGGGGCTGGGAGCCCAGGGCCTTAGTGGAAGGGTGGCAGGAGCTCTGTCAGCCTCTGCCTGGCGACCTGGATGTCTTTGAGCACAGGCTTGTTCCAGGAAGGTCGGGCAGGCTGACCTCCCCAGGCTGGGTGCTCCCCAAGGAGGCAGCCTGTGGTCAGAGGTCCAGCTACAGGGGCGAGGAGAGCACCGGGGGGGCCGGGCCTCGGAGGGAGGGAGCCCCGCCTCTGAGGTGCTCGCTGCACACACACACACACACACACACACACACAAGGGGGGGGTGGCAGTCTGCCGCAGTGCGAGTCCCCATGCTCCCAGGTGTAAGACGTGCGGAGAGTACATCTACAAGGGCAAGAAGTTCAATGCTCGCAAGGAGACGGTGCAGAACGAGGTCTACCTGGGCCTGCCCATCTTCAGGTTCTACATCAAGTGCACGCGCTGCCTGGCCGAGATCACTTTCAAGGTAGGGCCGGCCACCGCACCTGCTCCCCCCCCAGGGAAACCCCTTTACAGTTCATCCCAGAAGCAGGAGGGCCTGGGGAGGGGACCGCAGAGCAGCTGAGGCAGCCCAGGTGGAATCGGGGACCTGAGGCAGACGCTGCTGGGGGCCTCCACAGGCCGCAGAGACACACTTTGCTTTTGGTCATCACCTTAAGGATTTGGGGACAGGATGAGGAGAACTTTTTGTGGTGTTGGGGATTGAACCCAGGGCCTTGGGCATGCGAGACGAGCGCTCCACCACTGAGCTGTGTCCCCAGCCCCGAGGGGCACTCTTGGACACTGTTTTCCATACTCTGCAGTGTCTGAGGGTTTGGCAGTGGTTTCTTTTTGTTGTTCTTGTTTGTTTGTGTTTCTGCTGTAAGCTTTGTTTTTTTGCAATTAATTTTTTTTTTACTTAAATGAACAAAAAGTACATTTTTAGAAATTATACGTTTTGGGGCTGGGGTTGTGGCTCAGCGGTAGAGCACTCACCTCGCATGTGCGAGACCCTGGGTTCGATCCTCAGCACCACATAAAAATAAATAAGTGAAATAAAAGTGTTGTGTCCAACTATAACTAAAAAATAAATATTTTTTAAAAAATTATGCATTTTAAGCCAGGCACAGTGGTGCACTTAGCAACTCAGGAGGACTCCTGTTCTTCCACTGTCCTGAGCAACTTAGCAAGACCCTATCTCAAAATCAAAAATAAAAAGGGCTGGGGATGTGGCTCAGTGGTCAAGCACCCCTGGGTCAATCCCTGGTACTAAAAAAGAGAAAAATGGATTTTAACCTGAATTCTGAAGGTCATGAATATAAACACGCATGTGTTTTTCAAAGACCAACAGACTGTGGCCTCAACCCTTTATAACAAGACACCTGTCTTAACCCTTTATACTGATGCCCGTGTGGACGTGGACTAAGAACAGAATCCACACAGCACTGCCTTCCTGAAAAGTCCCGCCGTCGCCCGCCGCCACCTGCCCAGCCAGTTTACAGTTAACAGTTTACGTTCCACAGCTGAATCCTTGCGTTTAGAGCAAACAGATCTATTCTCTAGAAGTAGTTGCATTAATTGGGAAAGTCACATTTTTTCCTTCATCCTTAATGGTCATATGAGAAGTCGCAACTATACTTATCAACGGGAACACAAAAACAAACCAGCCCGTTCCCAGAAACATGCTGCGCTCCTCCAGAGGATGGACACCTTGTAGCATCCACCTCAGTAGGGCCTTGCCTTTGCCGGAGTCAGGGGAGGGCGCAGCAGATGGGGAAGAGTTAAGCCCGTGAGCGGGGAGCAGCCTGGTCTGCCCGCCTGGTGCCCTGGCACCCAGGCTGCCGCCGACTCCTGCCTGCTCCTCCCAGACAGACCCTGAAAACACCGACTACACCATGGAGCACGGGGCCACGCGGAACTTCCAGGCGGAGAAACTCCTGGAGGAGGAGGAGAAGCGGGTGCAGAAGGAGAGGGAGGACGAGGAGCTGAACAACCCCATGAAGGTGGGTGCGCTGGCGGGGGCGGGGCCGGGGTGGTGGTGGACGGAGCCACCTGCTGATCCACGCCCTGCGCCCTGCGCCCTGCGCATGGGGCCTGGGCTGTGGTGAGGAAGGAGCCTCCTCCCTCGGCCTGGGGCCTGTCACTGTGCACAGCTGTCCTCGCCCAGGGGCTCTCCAGGGGGACTTGGTCTGCCACCCGCCCCTCTAATGGAGTCTAGACAGGACAACTCGGAGCAGCACGGAGGTCACCAGGGGGGAAAGCAAGCAGGTGGCCTCTGGGAGCCAGGAAAGCCAGAAGAGGAAGGGGCCCCGGGCCTTCACCCCGGAGGAGTCCCTGCAGTGGGGCTGGGCCTGCAGCCTGTGGGCAGCCAGGGAGGCCCGTGAGATGACCAGGGCACTCCTGACCCCCAGCCAGGAGGCCAGGAGGCAGTGCTGCCGGAGCCCCAAGTTACCCAGCAGGAGAGAAGAGGGGGCAGGAGCTGGTCTACAGAGGACAGGTGCTTCCCGGAGCCCGTCAGGCCACTCAGGCCAGGGCTGTAACGACCGGAACTCCTGCTCTGGGACCTTGGGAAGCCATGTGTGCGCTCTGGGCCTCTGGGTCCTCGTGCGTAAGGCTGTTCTGCCCCTGCTCCGGGGAGGACCCAGGAGAAACGTGTGGGTGTTCTTTACGGCCACCCGGGTGCAGTTCCATAGGGCAGGCCTGGCGGGCCACACGGCCAGCAGCACCCAGGCAGCGTCCCCCGCCGGTTCTGCTGGCCGCCAAGTCCCCTGGGTGGCCCAGTCCCTGAGCCTGGCTGCTTTGGAGAGGTTGGGAACCTCGGCCCGGGGCCCTGGAGCAGGTGCCGGTTGTCCTGTACCCACGGCCCTCAAGGAAGGTGCCAGGCTGGACCCGGCTTCTCTGGGGTCAGCTTTGGCGGTCACTCCCCGAACCTCAGGGTTCCCATGGACCTGAGGGACCTCCTGAGTGGAGGGGCGCCCAGGGTGGTGGCCAGGCCGGGCGGGCGTGGCCTTGACGCCGGGTGCCGCAGGTGCTGGAGAACCGCACCAAGGACTCCAAGCTGGAGATGGAGGTGCTGGAGAACCTGCAGGAGCTGAAGGAGCTCAACCAGCGCCAGGCGCACGTGGACTTCGAGGCCATGCTGCGGCAGCACCGCCTGTCGGAGGAGGAGCGCCGGCAGCGGCAGCAGGAGGAGGACGAGCAGGAGACCGCGTGAGTGTCCCGTCCCCGTGCCCCCGGCACACCCCCCTTCCTGGGGCCACCGTCCCTCGTGGTCTCTCATGGCATCTGTC